>NC_092753.1:15459612-15801683 GCF_047496795.1 Chiloscyllium punctatum
CTTCATAATTAGGTAAATCCCAAAACTCCTTTTAAGTCACATTCTCAAGATAAATACAGATTCTCCAACAAAAGGTGTCTTCTCAGCTCAGACAATGCATTAGAGGTGTGAGGTTAAAGTCTGTCGGTGTCCCAATATGGCTGTTGGACGGGTTCTCATTCCAAAGTGATATTTACAGCATCTTACATGGATTGACTGGAGGTTATGCATTATTTGAGGAAAATAAAATATAGTTCTGCAATACAGATTCACTCCATAAACTGAAAGGTGTGCTTGCAGGAAAGGCAGAGTTAGTGTAGGAAACCCATTCTAAAAGATGAAAGTTGGGGAATAGGAAATGAAAAGAATAGTAATAAAGTTACATCATGATTCACAGAATTACTAGCCAGACAGAGACACTTACTAGGAATACCAACAGCAGCGAGAGTCGGATAGTAAATGTGTTGAATAATCAGAAGTATGTATCGGATCTGACGTTCCAAATACATTCGGTGATAATTTGCAGAAAAATAGTCAATTGTCCCAGAGAGACTCCGGCCCATTGTGGTAACATTGCAGTCTGCTCTCCTCAGATTCTGATCTGTCATCTCTCCCTGTTTCGAGGAATGTTGCAGCTGAGACTCATTTATTAATAGAAGGAGGAATCCATCCAGAGACTCATTTAGGGCCCACAGAGATTGACATTAATTACAGTCACTGAACAAACAGGTTCATTGAACTTCTTTCAATCCAGTGACTTTGTACCAGAATAAAGTAAAACTTTTCCCTGGTCTGGATAGAATGTGTGAGGTTTGCTGAGTAAAGGAACAACGATAAAATGGGAGTGTGCCAAGAGGCACAGAAGTTTGCAAATAGTGCAGCGTGATGATCCAAGATAAATTGTGGCTTTGTTCTTTGAAGAAGAGATTAACAAATGACAGGTATTAAAGACTTGATGGCGTTCTTGGATAAAGTAACTGGAATTAGCTGAGTTTCAAATACTTCTGGCTATTGAGGGAGTGCAGCGTAGGTTCACGAGGTCAATTCCTGGAATGGCAGGATTGCCTTACACGGAAAGACTGAAGCGACTGGGCTGGTATACCCTTGAGTTTAGAAGACTGAGAGGGGATCTGATTGAAACGTATAGGCTTATGAAAGGACTGGACACTCTGGCAGGAGGGAACATATTTCCGTTGATGGGGGAGTGCCGAACCAGAGGACACAACTTAAAAATACGGGGTAGACCATTTAGGACAGAGTTGAGGAGAAACTACTTCACCCAGAGAGTGGTGGCTGTGTGGAATGCTCTGCCCCAGAGGGCAGTGGAGGCCCAGTCTCTGGATTCTTTTAAGAAAAAATTGGATAGAGCTCTTAAAGATAGTGGAGTCAAGGGGTATGGAGATAAGGCTGGAACAGGATACTGATTAGGAATGATCAGCCATGATCATATTGAATGGCGGTGCAGGCTCGAAGGGCAGAATGGCCTACTCCTGCATCTATTGTCTATTGTCTATATACGTAAACGTTCAAAAAGGTGAGATGCTATTTAATTGACTTATTAGGAAAATGTAAACATGCGATTGACGGAGAAATGTCATTGGCTGAGGGACATACCTCAGAGAGAAATGCTGTGCATGTAATGATTAGCTGCAGGGAGAGGGCTCTTCTGGTGCAGTGATCTTATCCCAGGCAAGTGATCCTGGATTCAAATCCCGACTGTTCCAGAGATGAGTAATAACATCCCTGAGACAGGTTGATGAGAAGGTAGATAGACTGCAGGAAGATACATTATTCTTCTTCCCTCATGGCTAGTGTTAGGACCACTGATCTTTGTAATACATACATAAATGACATAGACAAATATGTTACATAGGAAGGAGAAGATTTCAAGGTTAGACAGAAAGACAGTGAACAGTGAGAAGGATAGGATCAGACATCAGAAGATCATTTAAAACAAAATATTGCTGATGCTGCAAATCTGAAACAAACACAGAATGCTGCAGAGACTCAGCAGATCAAGCAGCATCCTTGGAGAGGGAAACAGAGTTAATGCTTCAACTCAGAGCTGAAAGGGGTGTGAAAATGGGTTATTTTATTGTTTTTACAGAGGGAGAAGATGGGGGAGATACTGCTGAGACCCCTTGTAAAAGACAAGACTATTATTAATTGTGTTGAATGAGAAAAAGAAAAGGTGTAAAATGTATCGAAATTAAGGTGTGAAAATAAGTGGGTGGTTCCACTCTACTCAGAGCAACACAAATAAGACACAAACAACAAAGCTGTGTGCCTAATGGGACTGTGTAAGAGATTGCAGGAATTAAAGAAAAATGCAGAAGAGACATGATTAGATAGATTAGATTCCCTACAGTGTGAAAACAGGTCCATCGGCCCAACAAGTCCACACTGACCCTCCGAAGAGTAACCTACCCAGACCCATCATAAAGTCAAGGTCTGAGTTGTGGAAATCAGTATTGAGTCCTTAAGGCGGTAAAGAGGAAAATGAGGGGTTGTTCCTCAAGCTTGTGCTGTCCTTTTCTCCCACTCTCCCATGAAGTGCATTGTTGGTTTCATTCAGTCCACACCATTTCCAACCAGTGGCCATGACACTGTCACTCTCTCTCTCTTTGACTTGCAGGTAAAGCCAGCCTCTCTGTGGGGCCTGCAGAGATAGGCTCAGCTCCTGTAGAAGCCACCAACTCGCTCCCTGAGGGCTCAGAGGAATGGTCACCAAGGCTGCCTTTTACAAACCCCACAGGCTCAGACTCTGAGATCTCGTTGGGAAGGTTAGACTTAGAGAGTGTGGGAGCACAAGCTGGTGAGCACCTCACTGCCACAGCTCTGCAGCTGCCTGAGGAAGAAATGCCCCAGGCCGCTGGCACTCGGAGGGACCGGCAGAGATCAGGCAGCTGCTCAGACAGGAGAGGAGCCCGTGGTGTCAGCAATCAGGAACCACATCTGAATGTACAGGGAGGAGCGGCAGATGGGGAATTGGGACACAATGGGCCCCATTACCCAGAGGCTGCTGCAGGGCAGTGAATCCTGAGTGTATTTGATAAGGTGCCACATCAAATGTTATTGCAGAAAAGAAAAGCTCATGGCATTGTGGGTAATGTAGTGACCTGGACAGAAGATTGGCTGGTGAATAGGAAGCAGACAGTAGGAATAAGTGGGTCTTTTTCAGCCTGACAGGATGTGACAGCGGTATGTCCCAGGGGTCAGTGCTGGGCTCTCAACTCTTTCCAGTTTCCGGAATGATTTGGATTGAGGGATCACAGGTATGGATGTAAATTTACTGATGACACAAAGATAGACAGGAAACTGAGTTCTGAGGAGGACAGAAGGAGCCTACAAAATGATATCAGAGGTTACGTGGCAAAGATCTGGTAAATGGAGTACAATGTGGGATGTTGGGAAATTGTCCATTTTGGAAGAAAGAATAAAAAAAACCTCATGATCTAAATGGAGAGAGGGCGAACAGCTCTGAGATGCACAGGGATCTGGGTGGTTTCTCAGTGAATCCCTGGATCCCATTATTGTCCATGTAAGAGGAGACTGGGAATGAGTTGTGTAAAAGGACTCAATGCCTGCTCAGAAAAGAATGAGTGAATGGGTCAGGACAGCAGCACAATAAAACTCTCTTGAACAATTGCACTTCCCCAGCTGAGCAGTTCCCCTCCTCTCCAGCCAACTCCAGCTCATTTTCCTCAAATGGGGAGAGGATCCTCATCCCTACCACCCAGCACTGGCCACCTGGCCATGAGAGATCTTGTTCCTGCCAATGGGATAAAGGGAGGATTGGGTCTGATGGAAGTGAAGGTACAAGCAGTTCATGGTGATGCATGAGCAGGAGGGATGGTGAGGTGTCACCAGTGAGTGAGTAGGAAGCACAGAGGGTGGGAGTAATGTATAGTCTGGGAGTAAGAGTCGATGAGTGGCCATGATACATACAACAGTGAGAGTTGTCATCCATGAGTCTCGGTGAGAGGCATGTGCAATGGTACCGTTAGAGGGAGTGCTGACCCTGACCTGTGAGTGTGAGGTAGCAGAGAGAAGATCGTGTCACTTACACTTGCAGAGCACAGTCCCTCGCTGACCTTCTCCATGTACTGTTCGACATTTCTTTGAGCTCAGGTATTATGGTCCAGGCCAGACTCGCTCAAAACAGTTCAAGTAAGTAATCCAGACTCTGTCTTTTACCAGTTGTTTTAAGCGAGTGTGACGTGGATATCCCAGGAGGGATGCAGCTGACCCAACCACTTAGTTTTAAAGAAAACAGGATTTATCAACAAGATTACCAAATAAAACACAAACAAAAACTGAACAATAACCTAACTTAAAGCCACTACATCATCCCAACATAATGATGCTGTTGCAAATACTTATAACAAATCCCCTAAACACTCCTGGGCACAAAAGGTAAAATCCAACAGGGTCTTCCAGGAGAGAAATCAGACAGAGAGAGAGAGAGAGAATGTCAGCATGGAGCTGCTTCTCTTGGGTCCAGCAGCTTCACAACACGACTGCTTACTGACCCAACCAAACCAGGGATCTGCTGAGCTGGGAGAACTTGCCACATCCCTTTCACTGTGCAAATGTTTTTTATAAACCTGAAAGCCTTTTTCCTGAGACAGTATCTGTTGGGTATAATCAAACTGGCTCTAAAACCCAACTGAGCTGAGACTTTTGGAAACCTGTGCTTTTCCAAACTTCTTAAAAAGATACTAAGGACAACATAGTCTTGTTAAAGGAGCAGCCTCATTACAGCTTCCCCTCCCCCTTAAAGAAAAATGAACCATCCATATCCAAAGGTGCCTTTACTTTAAAGCATCCTTAATGCTAAAGGTATACATTACACAGACAGTAACCACACAAACATGCATGACTACAGTTTGTTTGAGTCTGTTTTACTCCTGGCACCGAACACCTCCATTTCTCATTCATGTCTCAGCAATGCGTTGGTAATCATGTTTTCCAGTCCTGCCACCTGCACCATTTTGAAATTGAATGGCTGTGCCAACAATCTCCATCTAAACAGTCTGACATCTTTGTCCATCTATTTCTCCACAAAGTTCAGTGGGTTATGATCAGCGTATATGATTATCTCAGATACGTTATTGCTAACACAAACATTGAAATGTTGTAACTCCAACACCAAGCTCAAAGTCTCCTTCGCAACTGTCGAATATTTCTTCTGAGGAATGTTCAATTGCCTGAACAAAGTTCATTCTCACAGAAAACCAGGTTAGAGTCCAACAGACTTATTTGTAAGTACTCGCGTTCAGAACACTGCTCCTTCATCAGGAAGCGGTGGAGCTGCGAGAGCAATGCCCGGTATGTTTTCTATCTACCTGTCATCTTCTCGCAAGAGCACAGCACTGATCACTGCACCACTTTCATTGATAGCCATCTTGGGTGTCTTTGCATGACTAGCTGTGAAAAATACCAGGACAGTCGTTCACTCGGCTTTCAAAGCTGTCAAATACCTCTGACAGTTTGCTGTTCACTGAAACGTCTTGCCTTTCTTCAGCAATTCAGTGAGTGGAGCTGCCACCCTGTTAACATTTGGTATGAAATTTCAATAAAAACCACTCAATCCCAGGAACTGGAAGACTGCTCTATTTGTTCAAGTATGGAATACTCCCTAATTAACCTTGTTTTTGTATTCCATGGGGCCATGTGTCACTGTCCAATAAAATGGTAATGGAAGGTTACTTGGGCTTAGACAAATTCACTTTTCACCAGATCTATCACCAGTTCTGCCTTCCGCAGTCAATTGAACAAGTTTGATAAAGGTTGGAAATGTTCCTTCTATCTATGACTAAAAATCACCAAGTCATCTATATATATGACACATTTGGGTAATCCAGCAATGACCTTATCAGTTAGAATCGGAAATGAAGCTGGTGCATTTTTCATACCAAATGGTGTGACTGTAAACTGATACAGTCCACTCAGCGTTATGAAAGCTAAAATTGCCTTCGCTCTTTCTGATAAAGTTACCTGCCAATATTCTCTGAGCAAGCCCAAATTAGTAAATTGCTTGCCCCATCTTTTCAACAGAGTCTTACAAACATGGAATCAGATATTCTTCAGTCTTTGTAACTGCATTGACTTTGCAATAGTCCACACCTGCCCGTTGGGTACCATCTGGCTTTGGCACCATTACTCTGGGTGAGCTCCAGTCACTGTAACTCAATGATTATGGCATTTTGCAGCATGCTTTCAACCTCTTTTGAACCTGTGCAAACTTTAGAGACTTATGTTCGTAAGGATGTTGCTTAATCAGAACAGCATTTCCTATATCTACCTCGTTCTTAATTTGGTTTGTCCTTCCCAGCTTATGTCCACATATCTCCCCATGCGATTGTAATAAGTCTTTTAGGTCATTCCAATTTTCCTCTGGAAGGTAACTCGGCTCCTTTGGATTTCCTTCCCCCTGTCAAAATGCCATTTGAGCATATTCACAGGAGACACTCTGTCAAATTTCAGTGTGGAGTCCTTATCAAATACTCCATCTCACTCAATTTACTTTCAACTTGATAAGGTCCATTAAAACTTGCTTTGAACATTTCACCTTTCACGAGAAGTAACATGAACAATGTATTCCCGCTTTTAAAATTGTGAGTTTTTGATTTCTTTTCTGCCTTCTGTTTCAATGTATGCTGTGATACTTTTAAATGCTGTCTAACCAACTCCCCAGCACTACTTAATCGATCCTGAAAATTTGACGCGTAGTCCTAATATGAATTCTGATTTACTAATTTCTCCTTGATCAATTTTAGTGATCCTCTCACTTCATACTCAAAAACAAATTCAAATGGACTGAATTTGGTCAATTCATTTGGTGCATCTCTGATCGCAAAAAGCACAAATGAAATTCCCTTATCCCAATCATCTGGATAGTCTTGACTATAAGCTCTCAACGTGGTCTTTACTTTCTGATTGAACCTTTCCAACAGTCCCTGCCATTCTGGACGGTATTCAGTAGATTTGAATTGCTTTATTTCTCAGCTGTCCATAATTCTCTTTAAACACTTTGATGTAACAAATTAACCTTTGATCTGATTGTATCTCTTTGGATAGCCCAAGAGAGTATCTCCTCTCCAATCCTTTTATGTGTGATATTGCATAATGGAATGGTCTTTTAAATCTGGTGGATACATCCGTTATTGTTAACAAATACTGATTCCCTCTTTTTGGTTTAGATAGTAGTCTATGAAATCAATTAAGACTCTTGTAAAAGTTTCCCCAAATGTTGGTACAGGTATTAAAGGTGCAGGTTTTATGACTGACTGTAGTTTTCCAATTACGTGACATGTATGTTATTTCTGGCAAAAGTCAACAACATCCTTGTGCAGTCCAGGCCAATAGAAATGACTTTGTATTTTAGCCTGAGATTTTCTCACTTCTAAATGCACCCTCCCTCCCGCCGCCCGCCAGAGGGAGTCATGCACGACTCGCAGCACCTCTTTCTCTTCACCCACTGGCAATACAACTCGATGAACTTCTGCCCATTTCTCATCTGCCTGAATAACAGAATGCGAAAATGACATGATGCATGTTTGCAAGAATGTAACAAGGCAATCATGCAGCAAGGATAGAATGCAAGAATGTTGGAATGGCAGAGTGCAAGGATAACAATTAATAATGCAAACATGCATGGACATCCAAAGGACAGAATGGAAGAACAACAGAATGCAAGATCCAAATGACAGAATAGAAGAACAGAATGTAAGAATGCAAGAATCATAGAATGCGAGAATGCAAAATTGCAAAGATGCAAGAGTGACAGAATGAAAGAAAATGCAAGAACACAAAAATGACATGATGGAAGATGGAAAGAATGCAACAACGCATTCCTTTTCCTCATTAAGAAAGCATTTTTATGATAGTAACACACAGGGATACATTTGGATTCTTTATCGGTGAATGCCTTTTGATACAATTGCTTTAATTTTCATCTTTCGGCTGTAACTCCATTAATTTATCTGAGCAAAAGATGTCAACATTGTGATCAAACTATTCCTTGTTTGTGTCAACCAACTGATCCAGAATGATAGAATCCCTCCAGCCCAGCAAGTCCACACCGAACATCTTAAGGATAATCCACCCAGACCCATTCCTCAACATTTGCCCTTGGCTGATGCGCTTAACCTGCACATCCCTGAACACTGTGGGGCAACTTTGCATGGCCAATGCACCTAGCCTGGATTGAGGGAGGAAACCAGAACCCACAGAGACACAGGGAGAACATGCAAACTCCAGATATACCGCCACCCGAGGGTGGAATTGAACCCGGGTCCCTGGTGCTGTGAGGCAGCAGTGTTAACCACTGAGCCACCGTGCTATCCCAACCAGTGTCTCTGCTAATTCCACTTCAACTTTCTTATCTGAACTGTTTGATCTATCCTGTTTGAACTGGTGACTCTGTGACCTTGTTACCACATTGTCAGGTAAAATCCCAGGATACATGTCCTGCAATAGCTCAGTTGCCTGAGATTCCACTGGCTTTTCAACCACAGTAGGCTGCACTCCTACCTGTGAATGAGCTATATCATTAGGAAGGACAAATTGTATTGCTGGAGCTGTGAGTTTGTTCAGTACTCCTGCAACAAATTCTCCACTTTTCACTGGACACACGAACCTCACTTTACATAACTGAGTGCTTCTTGTCTCACTGTGAATTCCTGTTACTTGTACTTTTCCTGGCAACAGTCCTTCAGAGGTACGTATCTCCTCATCTTTCATCATCACAGACTGAGAGGATCCTGTATCTCTTAATATTGTAACCTCTTTACGTGCTGCTCCTGCCCTGTGTGAATAAACTTTAACTTCACTAATGTATGGTTTAAGACAATATGGCACTTCCTCCTTAACCAACCTCTGACCTGCTTGTAAATTCCTGGCGCAGCTTTCTATCCTCCACTGTGCTTTTCATTATCACTCCAACAAAATTCACTGGTTTATCGTGTTTTCCAACATCAGGTTTCCCAGTGCTTTTCCGATCCCACCAACACTGTGGTATCATGTGGCCGACTTTGTTGCAGTGAAAATCCTGGAGCTTTTTAATTTCTCCTTCCTCTTCAAGCGTTTTCTTTCCAACCAACTTTCAAACACTCAGAACAATGTAACTCAATGGGGAGAAAGACTGCTGATTGGTTGATAAGTCTGTGCTAATTGTTTTGAGGTCTTGGATGGGGAACACAATGGGGAACTCTTGATTTTCAATGTTGTCAAGGAAATTGTTTGGAGAAGATGTAAAGTTTGAACACAGATCTTTTGTTTTCAGAGGATCAATTTCCTATATGTCAGATACTGAGCCATGTTATGAGCTCAGTGTATTATCTGAAATCAGTTGTTGGTGTAGATTCTAGCACACTTCGGATTGTTTAGCAAGTCATGTCCAAACACAATCACATCTGATGAAAGTGATTAACACAGCAATTAGTGCTGGTACAGGTGGGGAGAAGATGGTGAGGTGGCCTGAGTAAGAGAGTAAGCAGTGCAGAGGGCTGTTGGAGTAGTAGCCTGCGTGGGGTAGGTTAGTTAGATTTGAGTGAAAATGTATGAGGGAAGATGCTGCATGCACCAGTAAGAGCTGATGATCATTAGTGTTGATGAAATGCATTAGCAGAGCTTGAGTGAGTGTGAGGCAGCAAAGAGAGCATGGTGACACTTCCCATTGCTAAGCCCAGAAGCTCCTGAAGCTTCTTCCCTTACTGCTTGGTGTTCTTCAGGACCATGGATATTGCACTGACCCAACTGGCAACTTAAAGCCAAGTGGGCAGGTTCTGGTCCCACGGTCTCCACTGTTATCCTTGAAGAAAAAGCACAGTCCATCTCTCCCACACACTGTCAATCAGGACATCCAGATCCATGTCAAGTCAAGTCGCAATCTGCCTCTATTGGCCAACAGTAGGCCAATCCTTCTGACAGTACAACTCTGAAGGGCAGTCCCTGGCTAATACAAATCCTCCTGGTGCACAGCTGGCAATTCAATATGATGCACCAGGTAGTGGGTATCCCACAGGGTCCTAGCAATGTTATCTACTTCCGCGGCTGGTGAATATGGCAAAACTGTTACTTTCTGTTTTCTGTATTTTTCATTATGGATTGCAAATGAAATAAAAAGAACTGTTGAAAAACCAGAGAATTTCAGGAGGATTGCTGCATGTTTTGAAAGCAAGTAATTTGACACTCATTGTGAGTGATGTTTACACAGCTGCTTGCCTGAGCAGTGGTTAATGTGTAGTTGCAGATGAACTGGAGCGAAGGGGTTATCTCCAGATGGAACTTTAGGCTGTACATGTAGCTGACTAGCCAGTGGTCTAGCAATCAATTACGTACAGTTTAGGCCTTCGGTCTAACAATAAGCATGTGTCCATTTCTCAGGTAAACAAACAGCCTGAGGTTGTGAAGCTTTTCAGATCGCACGGAGCTCAGCATTTCTCTCCATTCTCTGCCATAAAAATCACTTTGAGGTTGAATGAAAACACTTCATTTCCTCTCCAACAGTTGGTGTCAGATGTGACTTTTAACCAAATGTCTGAGACCTTCTTGAAGTGAACCAGCCATCCCATGCCCTTTCCAAACCAGTGGAAGCATCTGGAGAAAGAAGACTGAGAAGCAGCGTTCTGACCAGCACAAGAACCATTTCAGCGCATCCCATGAACAGAAAACACTCAACTGCTCTCCTGGTTTTCCCTCCACCCACAACACCCATGTTGTTTCCTGTCTGTTTGTCTATGTGTAAGGGAGAGTTTTTAAGAGATTAGAATTAGAACATTGTCTATTGTCACATGTACTCAAGTTCACAACAACAAGAGCACAGTGAAAAGTTTGCAATGGCACCACCTTCAGGACAAACTACCCTAGGACAGTTTTTAGATTCAAGATAGAGAAATAAAGGGTGATAAAAGGAAAAACGTTACATTACTTCCACTTATTCACAGTATTAGTTGGAAAAAAAAATGAAATAAAGTTAAAAAGATAAACATGGCAGTCTTGAAATAAAGGGCTACAGTAGATTAGTGCAGGGTCTGACCAGACTCACAAACTACTGATCATCCGCACCATTCTCCTGTCTATCATCCATCCTGCTCCCCTTGGGCATCTCACCCACTGGCCGTCCCCTCTCCCCTCGGGCATCTCACCCCCTGCCCATCCCCACTCCCCTCAGGCATTTCACCCACAGGCCATCCCCACTCCCCTCAGGTATTTCACCCACAGGCCATCCCCACTCCCCTCGGGTATCTCACCCACTGGGTGTCCCTGCTCCCATCGTGCCTACAGCCCGCTCTACGTCAGGGGAAAACACCAAAAAGGGGGAAAAGGGGCAAAGAAAAAGACAAGAAAAAGAGAAATAAACTGAAGGAGGGAGCAGCTCCGGTCGGAGCATCCCACTCCACCTCCATCTTGTCGTCTTCCTGGAGTGTGAACTACACTGTAGTGGAGTTATATGCTGACTGTTCCTATGTGTTTACCTGACACTCCAGTATTACTCAGTGGCAGAAACCAAGTTGCTGACAATCTGGGTCTGAAAGGAATGTGATTTTGGGAATTTTGGATATCTTTTAAAATGCATAATTTGGACAATATGTGCAGGAATAATGGGGCTTTGTCAACCTTAGTGAGCTACAACAATATTTGGGCACTCGTGTGAGATTGATTTGAAGTCGAATCAATGAGGGTTTGGGAATGGTTTACGTGTTGGTGATGGTAAACATCAGGTTCTGTGTTAAATTACAGAGCTGGCACTTCTAAAGGCAAAGGATTTCCTGCAGCTGGCAGAGTTGTCCCTCACAGTTTTCAGGGAAATTACAAAGACCATGTTGCTTGACTTGGTGGGTGACCTCGAGGTGGTATTGCCTGGCAGAGCGAGGAAGGCAGCAATAATTGAAATATTGGCACAGCACTTGGGTTGAGAGGAAATACAAGAAAGGCTGGGTTCTCCAGGGAGTGAAATATCAAATCAGGTGATGCTCAGCAACAATCATAGCAGCTTCAGTGAGAGGAGACAATGGGATAACTAGAGATGGCACAACACGAAAAGGACAGAGCAGAAAAATACAGAGATGAAAAGCAGAACAGAATAAAGAAAAGAGCAAGGAAAGATCAAGAAAGGGAAATGGTGTTGGAAAGAGTGGAATGAGTGAAGGTGAATTAGACCTGCAGAGAGAGGCAATGTGAGAGAATATGTCTATCAGGTTATAATGATACCGTCAAACCAGAGATTTCAGGTCCTGATGTAGAGAATCTGAATAATTTGAATAAGTTGAAGTCGAGCACAGAAATGTTTATCTTTGTCTAGGATCTACCAAGAATGTCCTCCTTCTGAGTGCAGCTGTGATATTCTCCCCAGTCAAATACACAACTCCCACTCCGCTCTTGCCTCCCCTTCCATCCTTCTGGTAACATCTATACCCCAGAATATTGAGCTGCCAGTCCTACTTTAACAGAAATCTACTGGATGCAGCCTGGACAAACCTATATTGAATTCAAAAGAACGGAGCAAAGCAAATTTGACAGATGCATCCGAGAATTAGAACAATTTAAGGACTCACAACCATCCCACGTTGAGGGCCAAAGGCTCGTGACTGATCACCCGGGAGCAGTAAGGGCCAACGATTCGGAGCTAATCCATAAAATTAAACCTTTCCTCAGTCACACTCACAACTTCAAAACAGCTAGAAAATGGCACAGGAAAATGACGGCAATGGAAAGGTAATGAACAGAGAGCTGGAACTGCCCCAAGATCCCCTCGTCAGATCAGAAGCCAAATTATTGAGGGTGAAGGTGAAAATTTGGAGCCAAGGTGTACCCGTTGTACCATAACGAGGCACGATCACTCACAATGTTGGAAACTGAGAAGGAACCCCATGGGGCACATTGGAATTCACAAGAATGAGTCTGAAAAGAAATTGAATAAAATAAATGCCATGGATCAGATTGTAACATTAATGACAAAGGACAATCTGGTGGACACACTCCTGTGAATGCAGAAGGATTGCATATGGTAGACAAGAGAAATGAATTTTTCTTTTCTCTAAGAAAATAACTCCAATTTCTTCAAACGAAGCAACAAACCTCATAACTATACAAAACCATGCAGGAGTGACACAAACTCTCCTGATAGAGAAGCATTTACTTTTCACCACAGAGAGGTTACTGAAGTCAGTCTGTTGGTAAGTAGGATGGATGGAGAGTCTCCCCCATTTTCTCTGTTTAAAGTCCAGTTGGAGTGTGACTTGTTGACTGGACCAGTGGTAGAGCAATTAGCTAAGAAATTTCCTGTGGATGGAGGTGATTTATTCCTCAGTAATGTTTTGATCGGAATAAAAGTCATTCATTCACCGAGAGTCCAGATGAGGCTGAGAGGCAAAACAGTCACAGAAACAGGTTCTGGGTATTTTCTGTCATGTATAATGACCAGAGAAATGGCTCAATAATGTCCACGCTAGTCCAAACCTGGCTCCTCCACATGATAAACAAAGGACATCACCGGAGAATCACAGGATCACTGTAAGTAGATGTGAGGGAAGCTGAAGTTACCATCTTAAACATGCAAAAGAAGCCGTCCTCAACATTCAGTCTCCGTGCATACACAGGATTGGTTCAGAAGAGAACAAATGTGATGGACCTCTGAAGCTTTGGAGGGATGCTCCCATAAGAACAAGATATGATACTCAGCTCATTGATCTCCAGTTCCGACATGACACAGTGAGAAACCACAGTGACCTCCTCAGAAGACAGACACAGGGTAAGACTGATAGAGTACACTTCATTGTCCAGTACTTACACCATGTTCTTCACAGCCCTCAACATGTCATCAATGAGGAGCAGCATCTCGACAAGATCACCCCTACACCTCTTACCTTTAAACAGACCATTGTTTGCAGCAAACTACCCAGCCTTCAGGACAACATCGACTACAACACCACACAACCCTGCCATTGCAACCTGTGCAGAACATGTCAGATCATCGACATGGGCACTACTATCAGACGCGGGAACATCACCCACCATGTACATGGCAGAAACCCATGTGACCCGGACAATGCTGTCTCCATCATACGCTGCAGGCAAGGCTGCCCCAAGGCATGGTGTATTGGTGAGCCCACACAGACACTACAGCAATGGATGAATAGACACCACACAACAATTGCCAGACAGGAATGTTCCCTCCCAGTCAGGGAACACTTCAGCGCTCAGGGACATTCAGCCTCTTACCTTTGGGTAAGTGTCCTTCAGGGCAGATTTTGAGATACACAACAATGCAGAATCACCAAGCAGAGACTGATAACCAAGTTCCGTCCCCATGAAGCCCCCCTGAACTGTGACCTTGGGTTCACGTCCTGCTACAGGTGACCCCCACCACACAGTTCTGTATCTGTAAAATCTTCCTCACTTTCCTGTTGTGTCAGCATTACCTTGATCAGTTGTTCTGATCTCTTTACTACCTTATTAAGTTTTGAATTAATTATTACACTGTCACGCACAATCTCAAAAAAAACACTCACACACAGACCCACACAGACCCTTGCTCACACACCCACATTCTCTTGCACAAACACACACACACACAGACTCACGCAGAACATTTCTCTCTCACACACACACAACACACACACACACACAAACACTCAGATACATAGGATCACACAGAATTTCTCTCACACATACACATTCTCTTTCATACACACACTCTCACATAAACAGAACTTCTCTCTCTCTTTCACACACACACATTCTCTCTCACACACACATTCTCACACAAACAGAACTCTCTCTTACACACGTCCACATTCTCGCCCATATACACACACAAACAAAAATTCTCTCTCTCTCTCTCTCTCACACACACACACATACACACATACATAGGATCACACAGACTTTCTCTCTCTCACACACACATTCTCTCTCATACACACACTCTCTCATAAACAGAACTTCTCTCTCTCTCTCTCACACAAACACATTCTCTCTCATACACACACTCTCACACAAACAGAACTCTCTCTCTCATACACACGCACACATTCTCGCTCATACACACAAACAAACAGAAATTCTCTCTTTCTCTCTCACACACACACACACACAAACACACAGAATTACAGAGACCTTCTCTCACACACGCACACTGTCTCTCAAGCACGCACACGCACACACACTCACAGATCTATGGGGTGAATCATTTCATTCAAGATATTTGTTTATTTGCAGATATATTTTATTTTTTTCAAAAAAGCACACAATTTGTATTCACAGTCAGTCAATATGCAATCCTGTAAATTCCAACTTCAGAATAAAACCAGCTGGATTCCAAGTTAAAACTCTGGACAGATTCTGGACAGTTCCTCGCACCGACAATTCGGTGTCTAATCTGAGGTATCACCTTTTTCATAATCTTATCGGTCTGCCTGATTACCATGACAGCACAGCACTGACATTGACTTTATAAACACTTTATACACTGTCTAACACCCTTGGTCACCTGCAGAGACATATTACCTGATAATCCACTTACACCAGGTGTATGATCTTTTGCTCTCTCTGCCCTTGATCTCTCGGCCGATAAACTCTGTGTCTTTGCCTTGCTCACTCCCTGTACCTAATGAAGGAGCAACACTCCAAAAGCTTGTGTGATTTCAAATAGACCTGTTGGACTGTATCTGCATGTCGTGTGACTTCTGACTTTGTTTATATCAAGTATTATTTGTGTTACATGAAGTTTAAAACATGTAAACTGAATACCACGAAGATGTTTTATATCAGCATTTTTATCAGTGTGAATATTTCAAGGATTTTTACACAGACATTCATTCACATGATGTGGGCATCATCGGTAAAGACGGTATTTGTTGCTGATGCTGAAATGCCTCTGAGAAGGAAGGAGCAAGTTCAAATGGGGTCACATCAGTGACTGTCATCCCTGTCTTTTAAATATTACAGAGTGAGCAGTTTAAATGTTCTTTATTGTGAGCACATTTAATAATATTTGCTGCAATGATTTCAGTGACATTTGCTGTAGCCATTTTATAGAGTACTTTTGCTTAGTATATGGACTGCAATCAGTGCAAGTTACATCCATGGTGATGATTTAAGAGATATCTGATGGAAGCTTTTTTTTAAGTGATCTCCAGGAACTTTGCAGAGTGTTCCTCAACATGAGGAGTGATGTACAGTGTCGATATGGGCTAATTTGTGCACCTTAACAAAGGGAAACTTTGTGTATGTCTCACTGATCCAGGAAGGTCTGATCGATTGTCCTGTGTCTGTTTCAGGGATCATGGGGAGTGTTGACTGAACCTACTCTGTGTCTCACACAGACGTCAGGGAGAGCAGACTGACCTCACTGAGTATTTATCACTGATCCAAGGAGCCCGGATTGTCCAATTGTGATCCCAGAATGCATCAATCCATCTCATCATTGCATAAACTTCACAAATCGAACAAAAGGGTATTTTACCATGTTCTTCAGCTGTTCTCTGAACTTAGTCTGGGTCACGGCATATATACTCGTGTTTGTGCAGCAATTGAGAAGCTGGAGAATGAATCCTATATCTTGTGAAAAGTAATGTAAATACAAAGCCTTGTACCCCAATCGATACATGCGTCTCCACATAGAATACACCAGAAATATTGACCATAATAGGACAAAATTCCCTGAGATAACAAACATTAAAATGATGGATTTCCTTCGGCTCTCTAAATGTCGGTCCTTGGAATGCTGCCCCCTGCTGTCAGACTGGAGTTTCCTGCGGGCTCTGTTGGCCACTAAAATGTACCTCCCAGTGAAAGCATTGAGCAGCAGAATCAAAACAAATGGTAGTGCTGGGGTCAAAATATAGTGACTTAGCTCAATCGATCCCCAGACTCGCGATAATGTAACATATTTTTTTGCCAAACAAAACCAAGGCTGGTTCCTCAGACTATACCAGGGTTGTAACATAAAATACCAGGAAATGTTCTTTAAACAGCTGACCACAGTTATTGTTCCCAGAACCACGGCTGCTGTTTTCTCAGTGCAATAGTTGCCTTTTATCTTTTGACAACAAATGGCCACACATCGATCAAAGGTGAAAGCGACCGTGAACCAGACAGAGCAGTCCATTGCTGCAAAAACCAGGACGGCATGGATGTTACACACGGGGATGGTCTTCAGAAATGTAAATTCAGTTTTATAAATAATTGGAATGTGTCTCAATATCAGATCAATGATCATGAGCAGTAAGTCCACTGCTGCCATGGCCACCAGGTAGCGAGTGATACATTTAGAAAGATCACACTTTCTCTGCGACAGAATCACAATTGTCACTATGTTAACTATGAGAAAGGAAGATAAACAAGAACATGTTATGTGAGGCTGAAAGTACAATGACACCTTATTACATTTACAGTCAAGAAGTTACAGTCGTTATTGAGATATTCAAAAGTGTTATTATATCCAGTAATGATTTAATAATGGAACATTAAGAAACAGTGGATTTATTGAACAGATATTTTGTGTCTGTCTCCAGAATACAAACAACATGCCAGAAAAAAGTTCAAATAACAAGTTGAAAGGAAGGGATGAATTAGGCACAATTACAATTGTGATGAAAATGTTGCTCAAAAAATTATTAGAACCAAAGACTGATATGTGCCAGGTTCTGGCAAAGTGCATCCAATGTTTTTCACAAAAATACTGGATGTGATAGCAGGTGCACTGGTTTTAATTATCTAATAGTCCCGAGAATCTGGTGAGAATGGAGAACAACTTCTCCTCCAATCACAGGCTAGTTCTCTCCATGCTTGGGGTTGATAGGCTCATCAGTAAATCTATCATTGACAAATGGAAGACAGAAACAACTTGTGATCAGTAATTGGGGTTTGGAGGTGGGTCAGCATGCAGCTCGGTAATTGCTGCCAGTGAGGGTCTCTCTGGGGGTAGGTGGATGAGGGCTAGGAGCAGGTGGATGGAGGTCAGGTCTAGGAGGGAGAGCCGGGGGAGGAGCCAAGTCAACCATTGCAGACAGGTCCGGGAGTGTTTTAGGGGCAAGAGGGAAGTTGTAAGTAGACTGGGAGAAGACAAGGAGGTCATAACGATGTGATGGGGAGGCCACAAGAAAACTGTCAGTATCAATCACATAAAGAGTTATGAGGATAGTCTGGGTCAAAGGCATTGAAATGACCAATCAGCCACAATCAAATTAAATAGCAGAGCAGGCTCGATGGGCTGAAAGGTCTCGTCCATTTCCTAGGCTCCTAAAGACCTATAAAGTCAATAATCAGAGCACACAGATTTAATATGATTGGCAAGAGAAGCAGATGGTGACATGAACATATTTATTATACATGATGAGTGATTAGGATTTAAAATACACAGTCTAATAGAGTGACACCTATCGATTCAATAGTAGATTATAAATATGTAACTGGAGAAATATGTGAGGGAGAAGCAGTTAAAGGTTATTGTGAAACAGAGTGTGAAGGACAGAAGAGTGGGCCTAAGACCAGTATTGTAAATGTAAGTGAGGGTAGATGTGCAAGCATGCAAGTAAAGCAAACAAAATAGATCAGGGAAAAGGGGTAAGTCAATGGTAGCACGAATTTAAGGACAGAATTCAGAATATACAGATGAAAGACACGCAAAATGAGAAAGGAAAAATTTCAAATGGAGCAGCTGCCATCCATGTTAAAACTGGCATCAAACTTCAATAAAAAGCAGATAGTTGTGAAACATTGGCTGGTAGGTCAGGAACAGAAAATAAAAGTCTGCAAAGAATGACTAAAAGATTAACGAGGAGTGAACAATTTGACTACAAGAGAAACCTAGCGAGCAATATAGGGGCAAGAACAAGGTGGGCAAAAGTGAGAGGCCTTTATTGACATTGCTCATTATTACCCTCATTAACACCAAATCTCACCTCATTAATATGCAGATTCCCATTCTACCACCTACTGGACTGAAACTAGATGCTGATAATTCCCAATGTGGAAGTCAGACTGGGAACCTGGTGACTCCAGCTCACTGCTTGTTCCTCCAGCCCTCCAGCTTGGAACCCAGGCACCAACAGCTCAAGGTACAGTTTCTGGGTGGTGACCGCACACAGCCCATGGTCACAGACATTGGAATCCAACATGTGCCAGTGTCACCACACACCATCCTGGCACATCTCTGAGCCACTCATTGGGCACTGCCAAAGAAGCCACTCCTGTGGAATGACGGCTGGGAAACATAATAGTGGGAATCAGAGATGGGAAGCTGGGGAATGATGATACTGAAGGGAGGCAACTCACTATGTTAGGGGGAGGGATTCAGTGAGAGTCAGCAACACCCTGGATACAAGGAGGGGGCCAGTGCGTTCCCAACCCTGGCATATCGACCCAACGGGACTGGGGTCAGGGCTCGAGGGTACGTAGATGCAGGTGGGTTGTGCGGGGACTCAGGGAGGGATGAAGTCTGAGAGGTTAACAGGGTGGTGCAAAGAAGAAGGGTCAATTTTTCCTTGAGTGTTCCCCTGTGTGCAGAGGAGGAGGCTGGAACTCAGTGTCTGAGGGAAGCCTGCTCTTGCCTTCCATCCCGCTGTGACTCAGAAATGAAAATGGCTGCAACTGAACATGAGGCCATCAGGGTAAGTGTTTGGATGTGCAGCCTCGGGTGGGGGGCGGGGTATCTGCAAGTCCATGCAATGGGAGGCCCCTTGAAAAGGCAAGATCACTCGGATGGAGTCTCTGGGCTGAGAGGTGGCAAATGGAATTCAATGTGGAAAAGTGTGAGGTGATTCACTTTGGAAGGAGTTACAGGAGTGCAGACTACTGGGCTAATATTAAGATGCTTGGTAGTGTAGACAAACAGGACGATCTCTTTGTCCATGTACGTAGATTCCTGAAAGTTATCTCCCAGGTTGATAACATTGTTAAGAAGACATACGGTCTGTTAGCCTTTATTAGCAGAGGGATTGAGATTTGCAGCCATGAGGTCATGCTGCAACTATACGAAACTCTGGAGTGGCCGAACTTGGGTATTGTGTACAGTTCTGTTCACCGCATTATAGGAAGGATGTGGAAAGTCTGGAAAGGTTTTGAGGTGACTTACTAGGATTTTGCCTGGTAGGGAGGGACGCTGATAGACTTGTGGTTGTTTTCATTAGAGAGAAGAAAGTTGAGAGGTGACTTAATTGAGGCATATAAGGTAGTCAGAGGGTTAGATAGGGTGGACAGTGAAAACAGTTTTCCTTGGATGGTGTTTGCTAGTACGAGGGGACATAGCTTCAAATTGAGGGATGATAGATATAGGACAGATGTCAGAGGTAGTTTCTTTACTCAGAAAGTAGTAGGAATATGGAACGTCCTCCCTGCAACAGTAGTAGATTCTTCAAATTTAAGGGCATTTCAGTGGTCATTGCATAGCCATATGGATGAACATGGAATAGGGTAGGTCAGATGGGCTTCAGATTGGTTTTGCACATTGAAGCAACATTGATGGCTGAAAGGCCTGTATTGTGTTGAAATGTTTGATGTTCTATGGTCTAAGGTCACCCCTCAGTCTCCTAGTCTCCAGAGTGAAAAGTCCCAACCTCTCCAGCTTCTCGTTAAAACTCAAACATTCCAGTCCTGGTAGCATCCCAGTATATCTTCTCTGGACCATTTCCAGTTTAATCTTACCCCTTTGATAGGAGGGTGACCAGAGATGCACATAGTAACTTCAACTGTGGCCTCACCAACACCTTGTACAGCTGCACCAAGACATCCCAACTCTGATACTCAATGCTCTCCTCAATGAAAACAAACATTCTGAAAGCCTTCTTGACCACCCTGCTTAGCTGTGGCTCCAGTTTCAAGGAGCAATGATCATGTACCCCTAGATCTCTTTGTTGTATAACACTCCCCATGGCCTGACCAATGACTGGGTATGTCCTGCCCTGGTTTGACCCAGCAAAATGCAACACCTCGCATTTATCTAAATTAAACTCCATCTGCCATTCCTCAACCCAATGGCCCAATTGATGAAGATCTCACTGTATCCCCAGGTAATCTTCTTCACTGTCCACTATATCACCAATCTTATGGCATGCATAAACTTATAATCACATCTCATAAATTCTTATCCAACTTATTTCAAGAAATGCTGAATAACAGCATACCCAACACCACTCCATGTGGCACACCACTGGTCACAGTTCCCCAGTTTGAAGAACAACCTTCGAACACCACCCATTGTGTTCTACCTTCAAGCCAAATGATGTCTCCACTTGACTAGCTCTCCCTGGATTCTGTGAGATTTAACCTTACTCACCAACTTACCATGCAGTACCTTGTCAAAGGCATTTCTAAAATCCATGTACATCAAATCTACCACAGTGCCCTGATCTACTTTCTTAGTCACCCCTTCGAAAATCTTGATCAAATCTGTGAGACATGATTTCCCATGTCCCTCACACCAAGCCATGCTGACTATCCCAAATGAGTCTTTACCTCTCCAAATGCCTTTCGATCCTATCTCTCAGAATTCCTCGAACAACCTACCCATGTTAGATGTCATGCTCACTGGTTTGTATTTCCCAGGCATTTCTCTTCAGTTTTTCTTAAATACTCACAACATTCGTCACTATTCAAACCTTGGTCCCTTCACCTGTGTTTATCGATGATACAGGTATCTCCTCCATGGCTCCCGCGAGGTCCTACGATACACTTCATTAGGTGCTCAGGATTTATCTACTTTAATGTGTCTTTTGATTTCCAGCATCTCCTCTTCTGGAATGTGGATTCTGTTCAAGGCATCACTATTTACTTCCCCAGGTTCCCTAACATCTCTGCATTCTCAATGGAAAATACTGCCAAGAAACCTTCATTAAAGGATCTCACCCATCTCTTGTAGCTCCTCACATCGATGAACTTGTTGATCTTTAAGAGGTCCTATTCTGTCCCTCGTTACTCTTTTGTCCTTCATGAACTTTTCCGATCTCTTTGGATTCTCCTTTACCTTATATGCCAAAACTATCTTGTGTTCCTTTTGAGCCCTCCTGATTTCTCTCTTAAGTGTATTCCAATACCACCTATACTCCTCAAGGAATTCACTACATCCCAACTGCCTGGGCATATCATATGTCCCATTATTTTTCCTGACCAGGGCCTCAATAATTCGAGTCATTCAGGCCTCTCTACTCTTGCCGTCTTTATCTATCACTCTTCCATACTGGCCATGAACTCTTCATTAACTCAATTTGGAAAGGTTCCCACTTTACCAGACTTCATTTAAACTGCAAACAGCCTTCTCCAAACACGTCTGAAAGTTCTGATTTAATACTATCAAAATTTTCCTTGCCCCAATTTAGAACTTAACTTATGACCCAGATCTATACTTTCCATAGCTATTCTAAAACTTATGGAATTGTGTTCATTGGTTCCAAAGTGCTCCCCTATTAACACTTCCATCACTTGCCCAGCCTCAGGTGGGGCATTTTTTTTAAGGGGGCATATTTTAAAGGTGAATAGAGAAAGATACAAAAAAAACATGAGGGGCAATTTTTTTTTGCAATGAGAGTGGTTCGTGAGGGAGATGAGCTTCCAGAGGAAGTGGTGGATGTGGGTACAGTCACAATGTTTAAAAGACATTTTGATAAGTACATGAATAGGAAAGGGTTGGAGGGATATGGTCCAAGCACAGGCAGGTGGGACTAGTTTAGTTTAGGATTATGGTCAGCATGGATTGGTTGGACCGAGGGGTCAGTTTCCGTTCTGTATGAGTCAACCACACTATTTAGTGGATGATGACGAGAGCACCGGGAATGGGAATAATTGGACAGGTCAGACCTTGAAAGAATTTGAACACAAAAACGAGAAGATGTTGACCAAGAACTCTTGTTGGTGAAACGCACAAAGGCAAATGGTAAACCGAACGTGATGGGAGTCCAGGCAGGGCAGCAGAACTTTGGGTGAGTTCTGGTTTATTGAGGTCTGACACTGTGAGGCTGAAGGTGATATCAGTGGAATACTTGAGTCTGGATTTATCAAACCCACAGACGGTGTAGTATGCAGCATACCGGATGAAGCAGGCAGGAGACAGAGATATTACAGAGGGGATGGTAATGCAATGGAGAGGATGCGGGGTCACACCTCAGGTTCAGGTTAAAGGGAGCACTGAGTTTCCAAACATTTTGGTTCAGCCTGAAGCCAGGGAGATGCATGAAGGAGAATGACAGGAAACTGAATGTGTGATGGGAACCAAAGACAATGGTATTGGTCTTCTCAAGATTAAAGTGAGAACAACAAGAGTCTAGTAGTTTATGAATCTACCGGGGGGAGATAGAGACTTAGTTACAGCAGGATCAGCAAGCAGGTGAATGGGAAATGACAAGAACGATAACAAAGTTAAATCATGATTCATAGAATTACTAGCCAGAGAGAGACATTTACTAGGAATACCAACAGCAGCGAGAGTCGGATAGTAAATGTGTTGAATAATCAGAAGTACATATTGAATCCGACGTTCCAAATACATCTGTTGATATTTTGCAGAAAAATAGTCAATTGTCCCAGAGAGACTCCGGCCCATTGTGGGAACATTAGCAGTCTGCTCTCCTCAGATTCTGATCTGTCATCTCTCCCTGTTTTGAGGAATGTTGTAGCTGAGACTCATTTATTAATAGATGGAGGAATCCATCCAGAGACTCGATTAGGGCCCACAGAGATTGACATTAATTACAGTCGCTGAACAAACAGGTTCATTGAACTCCTTTCAATCAGAATAAAGTACCAGAAAAAAATATTTTTTTATTTTCTTTAAATCTTTCTGTATACACCTTTAAAAATGGCCCACCCGTAGCCAAGGAAACCTGCCATTCACTTCATCTCTGTCCCACGTGATTTTCCAAACCTCCTCCACTTCAGTGAAAAAGTACCAATCTGAGCAGCCTTTGTACCACCTTCTGGTTTTTTTGTCCAATTCCGCTCTAAAAATTTATTTTTTTCACTTTGTGTCTCCCTCTTCCACGTCTTACTTTTCCTGTCTCTTTTCTTTTTGCTGGGTCCTCTTCCTCTTCGATCTCTCCCATGATTCACAGAACCTCAGAACGATAGAAACATTACAGGCTCATTGTACACAGGTCACTGTGTAACAGAATGAGTTGCTCTCTCCCTCTCCTTCCCCACAGCTGGACACATGTTTGCTGTTCAAGTACTTGCCAATTCCCTTGTAAACTCCTTTTGGATCTGTTTTTAAAATGTTTTCAGGAAATTGCATCTCAGATCATTATGACTCATGGTGGCTCAGTGGTTAGCACTGCTGCCTCACGGTACCAGGTTCGATTCCAACCTCAGGTGGCTGTTTGTGAGGAGTTTGCATCTTCTTCCTATGTCTGTGTGGGTTTCATCCAACTGTTTAAAGATGTGTGCATCAGGTGAATTTGCCATGCTAAATTGCCCATAGTGTTAGGTGCAATGGATGGAGAAAAATGGGTCTAGTTGGGTTACTCTTCAGAGGGTCAGTGTGGACTGGCTGGGCTGAAGGGCCTGTTTCCACAGTGCAGGAATCTAATTGTATAATGAAAGTTGTCCTTATTTTGACTTAAGATCCAATATCAATGACTTAAATCTGAGTCAGAATTCAGTTTTATTGTCACGTGTCCTCAAGTGCAGGAGTACAGAGAAAGGTTTAAAAAGTCACCATTCTCAGGTGCCATCTTTAAATACTGAATATAAAGCCAGATATAAACAAAAGAGAAGAAATAAAAGAAAGAGCCAAAAGAAAACAGTCCCGATTTTAAACTCTTCTTTCCCTGGGCCTAGAGCTGACTTGGAGTGTTGGTCAGGATAGTGAGTGTCATTATCAGGGAATTACATGACAAGCACGCTGCTTCCAGCTCACACACATCTGGCACCGTTTTTAATGCCCAGCTGGACACCATTTCATGAGAGTGTGAGCCAGCGGCCTTGTGAAGTATAGAGCCTGATCCTGAATGTGCTGCTGAGGAGCTGGGAGCAGACAGGGACCTGTCAGTTGGAGTGGAAGAGAAGGACGGATGTCCTCATCAAACCTAGACTGCCAGAGGAGGCCATGATCCCAGACTCTGTCAGCCTGGACAGAGGTTCATCTGTCTCAGGGAATGCCCAGCAACACTGTGAGCAGGGCGATGACCTTCTCCACTCCATCAGGGTAAGTGGTACCATCTTCTTTCTGCAACCTTCCAATCACTGTATCTCTGGGACTGCACCAAGCTCTCAACCAAGCCTTGAGTACTGCCACTTCCTCTAATACAGCAGCTCCCCTCACTTACTCTCACCATCCCAAATCAGCCCCCCCACCCCCACCGTCATAACCCTCAGGCATGGGCTATGTCTGCCTGACCACTCACTCAGGCACCTTACCACATTTGTCCCAGTGCAGCAGCACCAATAGCTGTACCACCCCCTTTCAACTCACTCCATTTCCCCCTTTTCACTCTGTCCAGACAGAAAGTAGGTTAAACAGGGGCCAGGATGTTCGAGTGGGGTCCCTGACATTTGGCTCCCCAACCCTTCAAAGAAGAGAGTCTTGCCCCTCTCTGGAGAAGACTGGGACAGCTCCGACAGAGATGCTGAAACTTTCAGGTCTCAGTGACCAAGAATGAAGTGTTGTTCATTGCTGTCATCATTCTCCAGGGCTCCCAATGTGCATTGCACCTTAACGTGTCACAACACGGGGGTCAGCTATCAGGGACCACATTGACATGCCTGAGCAAACACAGGAACAGCAGACAGGCTTGGCAGAGGCACTCAGCAAACAGCCACAACAGTTACAGGGCTGCACCGATGCCTTTAGCAGCCTCCAGCGTGTGAGTGGCTGCCTCCATGGAGAGGTTCGTGTCTGCCACAGAGAGCTAGGTTCAGCAGGCACAGGGTCTGCTGGATATGTGCACCAGATCGACACTCCATCACTCTAACCTAAGGAGCTCAGCACCAATGGCAATGCAACACCAGATCATCAGCATTTGATGGTCCTGGGGACACACCCATCCCCAGGGTCACCCAACCAGACCCTCCGAGAGCAGTGGGCTCCAGTGTAGGGCAGGTGTCCTCCAGCCCAGCTGCAGACCCCAGGAAGGTACCTAGAACTGGTTGTAGAATGAGAAAGAATATGTACTTGTGGCACAGTTGGCATGTTGTTGTAAATAGTTTTCCACGTCTGTGTGAATACCTTTTAAAACAGCTCTGTCTGAGGGTGTCTGTCTGGCTGCAAATCCTTTCACTTTTCTGCCTCACATACTTTTCAAGTTCCATACCATTGAGTCGAAAATGTGTCACTCTATTCGACTGTGTATTCCAAATCCGAATATATTTATGTCACTCAGATTATTGACTTTACAGCCCCAGCCTTCCCAATCCTTCCTCATTGCTCAGCCCCTCCTGCCCAGACAACATCCTGCCTCTCAGCCAGTTTTACATCCAGCATGTCACTTTACCTGGGATTCCATTGGCTCTTACTGTCTTGACCAATCTTCATGAGGGACTTTCCCAAAAGCCTTGCTGAAGTCCATGTAGACCACATCAAATGCACTGCCCTCATCCACACGCCAGGTTACCTCCTCAAAAATTTCATCAAAGTTATCAAACACAAACTTCCTGTTACAAATCCTGTGCTGATTAAGTATTCTCTCTTCAAGTGCAGATATAGTCTCCTTTCGGCCTCCTTTGCTGATGTATTTCTCTTGCAGCTGCGAGACTGAAAGGGAACCAAGATTGTCGAGCTTGCCGTTCTGAAACCACATTGGGAATTGGGGGCAGATGCCTTAAGCCAGTGTCTGCAGCCTGACAAGGTCACATGGGGAAATCCTTTTCCAATGCAGGGAGGCTGAGCAGGGAGACACCTCGACAGTTATGGCAATCTCTGCAGTTGCTCTTGTTCATGTACAGGGTCACAATCCTTGCATCACACACTCCCTGTGGAAATGTCCCCTCCTCCAGAAGGAACAGAGAGGGTAGTGCAGAAGCTGCAGGAGTGTGGTTTTCTGTGTTTGATGAGGACAGTGAAAAGTGACTGGAGCTTTGTCCATGAGTGTGTGTCAATAGCTTTGGTAAAGCCCTCCACTGTGGGTTTGATTCCCAGCTCTGCCATAACAGGGAGGCTTTTTAATGGTGTCTAGAGCTTCCTCGGTGACAATGTCCTCCCTGTGTTAGAGCTCAAGGCGAGGATCTCCACATCTCTCCAATTATTTTTTACAGTGGGTGATGATCTCTCCTGCCTTTGTTTCAGTCGAGCTGTTTCTTTTCCTCATGCATCTTTCACCTTTCCCATCCCTTCATCCATACATTTCCCTGTGATGAAGTAGCTGTGGATATTCCTGCAAGGTTAGAAATGTTTTTTTTGAATCGTTGCTCAGCATTCTCTTGGACTGTACTTCAAATGGCTCTTTCTACATTCAGAGCTTTCTCACTCAGATCTCTCTTGTAATCGATGAGAGTGGAACTCTTGGCTTCAATGACAGGCTCTATCACAGTAATGTTAGCCTCAAACCAGTCTGTGATGTTTCACTGTTGCTTCTTGTCTGTTCAGTGTGTGATATTATAGATGATGATGTCTCACAGAATGTGCCATGTCACTTCTGCTCTCTGAGTGGCCTTTGGTCACGTTGTGAAAAAGTTGCTTTTTCTTTGAGAAAGCAGTGTGTCTGATGTTAACATGAGTGTAGCATTTCTGTTTTGAATGAAAAATGACTTCAAATTTATATCAGTATGTTGGTACATATCAGTCTTGTGGGTCTTTCAGCACAGTTATGTTTGATACCTGCTCTTGAGTGTTCCCATTTGGTGCATAGGGCTGCCTTTTCATTCTCACCAACTCATTTATAACTTGATGCAGTCACCACGTTACCTGCTGTGTATGTCTTGATGCAGTGGATATTTGCATTCACAAGTGAAGTTCAAAGAAATAACCAATATTATCAGAAACTATCAAACCACAATAAAGCGATAATGTACAGGGAAAAGATTAATTTCCTGGATGAATGCTGCACTTCATTTGGCAAAAGACAACAGTCATAAAGTGCAAAATGTTTTTATCCCCAAGAGACCTGACACATACTTCACTACTCACACAAAGTTTTTGCAATCAGTGTACTCCCTGTAGACTGGAGAAATGACCTTTCATCTGTTTCCACAGATTTTTTATAAATTTGTAATTTGTTTCACAATGTTGATGCTACGTGTTTTTTTTACTGAGATGTCAGAAAATAAATATTTGCTTGTTTTTTTCATTATTAAATCAAACAAAAATCTGAGATGTCTATTTCAGATTTAAATGTAACAATTTCCACAATGTCCATTACAATAGAATCCATTGAAGTCCCCCACGTAGAGTAGCTTCTGAGCATAGTTGGCCTGATGCTTGAAATACCACGTCCATTTACTTCATTATCCCGGTGATTTCATGTCTTCCTCATTCTTAGTTCAATGGAGTTTCTTTTGTTAACAGCTTTGAAACTAGTCTTTGTTGTCCACAATGTCCCTCTGACTCCCACTTCACTTGCAAGTTCCCTCTCTCTCTATCTACCCATCGTAGCTTTTATTCCTCTTTCTCCCTCTCGCACTCTCCCCCTCCCCCTCCCCCTCCCCCTCCACACCGCCCCCCCCCCCCCCCCCCCCCCAAATCTCTTGCAGTGTCAGTCTCTCTCTTCCATTCCCCTCCTTCCTGTCTCACCTGTCCTGTTGTGGCCTCTCCACCTTCCCCATCCCACTGGTTTCCCAGTATTCCCTCAGCCCCGTTGTGTCAGCACTGACTCTTAACAGTTTTCTTGTAGCCTCCCCATAATTTCCCAATCCCGATATGGCATGTTATCCCCTCCCAGTCTCCTTGCAGCTTCCCTCTTCCCCCTACTACACTCCTGGACCTGTCTGCAATGACTGACTTGGCTCCTCTCTCTGGCTCTCTATCCCAGACCTGGCCTCAATCTACCTGCTCCTCGTCCTCAGCCCACCTTCCCCCAGAGAGACCCTCACTGGCTGCAATTACCAAGCTGCAGGCTGCCACCATCCCCAAACCCCAGTCACCAATCACAAGTTGTTTCTCTCTTGCATTTATCACTGATAGGCTCATCATAAACCTATCAGCAGCAAGCATGTAGAGAACAAACCTGTGATTGGAGGAGAAATTACTCTGCATTCTCACGAACTTCTCAGGACGTTTAGAAATTAAAACCAGTGCATCTGCTATCTCATCCAGCATTCCTTCGATAACCATTGGATGTATTTTATCAGAACCTGGGATATATCTGATATTTCCTGAGCAATCATTCCTAATGATTATAATTGTTTTTACTTCATTCCTTCCATTCTGTTTTTTTTATTTCAGACCTTCAACATTCACAATATTTTGCTTTAATTGTACTGTGCTCAGACTTGGATTCTGTATCAACAATATACTATCGAATTGTCAATGCCTCTTTTGTGTTATCTATATTCACTAGGAAGACCACTGTGCCATTAAATTCTCTGTTAATATAATCTTGCTTCTGATAATGTTTTCGATTCCCTGTACCTGATTAAATTATAGTTTCCTTGGGATGGTTGGCCTTACTTTAATTTTTACTCTTCCCTTTCCCTGTGATGCCACAAAAGCAATTTATTAATGATACACCAGTCTCTTCCTTCCTGTTTGTTTCCACACTATTGTGTAAGGTGAAGGAGCCTTGGGTGAAAAGAGAAGAGGAGATTCTCATCAAGAGGAAGAAGGAAGTTTACTTCAGGTTGTGGAAGCAAGGGTCTGGCACAAGGATTTAAAGGATTACAGGGTAGCTAGGAAAGAACACAGAAGTGGACTGAGGAGAGCTAGGAGGGGGGCCCGAAAAGGCCTTGGACGGAAGGATTCGTACACGAGCGTGAGATATAAATGAATGATCAGGAAGACGGTAGGGCCGATCAGGAACCTGTGCCTGGTGTCTGCAGAGGTTGGCGAAGCCCTAAATGAGCTTTTTGTATCAGTAATATTGAGAGAGGGAGGGGCCTTTTTGATAGTGAGAACACTGTGGACCAGGTCAATGGGCTTGAACAGATTGATATTACAAAAGTGGATGTGCTGGGAATTCTGGGAAGAATCAAGACAGATAAGTTCCCAGGGCCAGACCAGATATATCCAAAGTTACTACGGAAGCAAGGAATGAGGTTGCTGTGCCTCTGGTGATGATCTTTGCATCTTCAATCCACACGGGACTGGTATTGGATGACTGAGAGTGGAAAATGTTGTTGAAAATGGAAATCCCTGGGAATTACAGACTAGTCAGCCTTACGTCTGTGGTAAGCAAGATACTGAAAAGGATTCTGAGTGATAGGATTTATGACTATTTGGAAAAACATGGTCTGATTAAAGATAGTCAGCAAGGCTTTGTGAGGGGCAGGTGATGCCTTACACACATTATTGAGTTCTTTGAGGATATGACGAGACAAGTTGACAAAGTTTGAGCAGTGGATGTGCCATATGTGGATTTCAGTAGGCCCTTTGATAAGATTCGCTATGATTGCCTCATTCAGAAGGTTAGGAGGTAAGGGATATAGGGAAATTTTAGTGTCTGGATACAGAATTGGCTGGCTAAAAGAAGACAGTGAGTGGTAGTGGATGGAAAGTATTCCACATGGAGGGTCAGTGACCACTGGTGTCCCACAGGGATCTGTTCTGGGGTCTCTGCTCTTTGTAGATTTTATAGATGACTTGGAGGAAAAAGTGAAAGGTTAAGTTTGCCCATGACACAAATGTCAATGGTGTTTGAGATAGCATTGAGGGCTGTTGTAGCCGACAACAGGATATTAACAGGATGCAGAGCTGGGTGGGGAAGTGGCAGAGGGGGTTCAACCTGGATAAATGCAAAGTGATTCATTTTGGAAGGTCAAATTTGAATGCTGTATACAGGGTTAAAGACAGGATTCTTGGCAGTGTGGAAGAACAGCAGGAGCTTGGGATCCACATACATAGATCCCACAAAGTTGATAGGATTGTTAAGAAGGTGTATGGTGTACTGGCTTTCATTAACAGGGGAATTGAGTTTAAGAGCCGTGAGGTTTTGCTGCAGCTCTTTCAAACCCTGGTTAGATCACACATTTGGAATATTGTGCCCAGTTCTGGTTGCCACATTTCAGGAAGAATGTAGATGGTTTTGAGAGGGCGCAAAGGAAATTATCAGAGTGCTGCCTAAATTGGCGGTCATGTCTTATGAAAAAAAGTTTAGTGAGTTAAGCCTTTTCACACTGGAGAGAATAAGCAAGAGAGGTGACTTGATAGAGGTGTACAAGGTAGTGAGAGACATAGATCGAGTCGATAGCCAGAGACTTTTCCCCAGGACAGAAATGATTGTCATGAGGGGTTATAATAATAATGTGATTTGAGGAAGGTATCGAGGAGATGTCACAGGTAGGCTCTTTATGCAGAGAGTAGTGTGTGTGTGGAATGCACTGCCAGTTTTGGTGGAAGAGTCAGAGACATTAAGCAACTGTTGGACAAGCACATGGATGGCAGTAAATTGAGAGGTGTGTCAGTTAGGTTGACCTTAGATGAAGATAAATGCTCAGCATAACATCTTGGGCCGAAGGGCCTGTATTGTGCCGTATAGTTGTATGTTCTATGTTCTTTCAAATCCTTATTTCTGGAATGCAATTTGAGAGACAGGCACAAAATATCTGTTCAATGCATCCACTATTTCTTCATTTCCCATTATTAAATCATTACTGGATACAATAACACATCTGAAAATCTCTATAAATATTGTAACTTATTAACTGTAACTGTAATAAGGTATAACTTTACTCTCAGTCTAAAATAACGTGTTCATGTTTATTTTCCTTTCTAATAGTTAACATTGTGACAATACTGATTCTGTCTCAGAGAAAGTGTGATCTTTCTAAATGGATCACTCGAGATGGCAAAAGTGGACGTACTGCTCATGATGATTGATCTGATTTTGAGACACATTCTAATTTTTTTATAAAACTGAATTTAAATTTCTGAAGACCACCCCCATGTGTAACATCTATGCCATCCTGGTTTTTGCAGCTATGGACTGCTCTGTCTGGTTCAATGTTGCTTTCATCTTTGATCGCTTTGTGGCCATTTGTTGTCAAAAGATGAAAGCCTACAATTGCACTGAGAAAACAGGAGCCATGGTTCTGGAAACAATAACTGTGCTCAGCTGTTTCATGATCATTTCCTGGTATTTTATGTTAACACCTTGGTATAAGCTGAGATATAAGCTGTATCAGCCCTGGTTTTGTTCGGCAAATGAATATGTAATGTTATCTCCAGTCTGGGGATCAATTGAACTTATTCCCTGTATTCTGACCCCAAAATTCCCATTTGTTTTGATTCTGCTGCTCAATGATTTCACTGGGAGGTACATTTTAGTGGCCAGCAGAGCTCCCAGGAGACTCCAGTCTGACAGCAGGGGCCAGCATTCCAAGGACCGACACTTGGAGAGCTGAAGGAAATCCATAATTTTCATGTTTGTTATCTCAGGGAATTTCATCCTGTTATGGTCAATGTTTCTGGTGTATTCTATGTGGAGTCGAATGTATCGGTTGGGGTATAAGTTGTGTTTACACCACTTTTTACAAGGATTCGTTCTCCAGCTCCTGAGTTCCTGAAAAAACACGTGTATTCCAACTTTGTGTCCCAGTGGCAAGCCTACCCTAAATCCCATGTGAACCATCTCCAATCAGTCTACCATATGAAACCTTGTCGAAGGCTTTACTTAAGTCTAAGTAAACAATATCTCCTGCTCTGCCTTCATCAATCTTTTTAATTACTTCCTCAAAAATTCAACCCAGTTTGTGAGACACTCTTTCCCTTGCACAAAACCATGCTGACTATCTCCAATCATTCCTTGACCTTTCAAATGTATATGAACTCAGCTTTCAGAATCACTTCCAACAGCTCCAATACCGAAGTCAGGTTCACAGGCTGATAGTTCCCAGGTTTCTCCTTACATTCTTGTTAAACAAAGGCACAACCTTAGCTACTCTCCAGTCATCTCGCACCTCACCTGCAGTGATAGATAATACTCTGGATGTCTGATAGATAATAGTTCTACTTCTACAATATGCCTCACAAATTCCTACCTAAATTCCCACAATATCCTGGGATACATGTTGATCAGGTCCTGGAGATTCACTACCTTTACATTTTCTAAAATCTCTAGTACCTTCTCTGATGTAATGTGAACTGTTTCAAAACATTCATTTCCCTGAGTTCTCTCGTGTCCAGTTCTTTCTGCACAGTAAAAACTGATCTGAAATATTCATTCAATACCTCTCCCATCTCCTAAGGTTCAAACCGAAGACGACCTCTTTAACCATAAAGGGGTAGCACTCTCTCTCGTTCATAGAATCCCAATAATGTGGAAACAGGCCATTTGGCCCAACAGGTCCACAGTGAGCTTCTGAAGTGTAACCCACCTAGACCGATTGCCCGACCCTATTATCTGATATTTACCCCTGACTAATGCACCTAACCTACACATCCCTGAACACTATGGGCTATTTAGCATGGTCAATCCACCTGACCCACACATCTTTGGACCGTGGGAGGAAACCCCCACAGACACAGGGAGAATGCTCAAACTCCACCCAGACAATCACCAGAGGCTGGAATCAAACCCAGGTCCCTGGCACTGTGAGGCAGCAGTGCTAACCACTGAGCCACCACTGCTCTCTTGGTCTTAATGGACTTGTTAAAGCTTTTTCAATTATTTTATATTTATTTGCCAAGGGTATCATCTTTGCCTTCATGAACTCCCTCTTAAGAATGCTCCTATACTCTCGATATTGTTCAAGAGTTTCATTTCAACCCAGTTGTCTATATCTAAGATACAATTCTTTATTCTTGACTCAAACATCAGTGTCCTTATTAATCCATCGTTCTCTAAACCTACCCGCCTAATCTTTCACTATAACAGGAACGTAACGACTCTGAACTGCCTTATTATCACACTTTTGAAGGCCAGTCTTTAGAAAATACATTCACTCCACATGCTATCAAGAAATAGCTGAGACACTGTATAAAGCAATGGCCCTGTAAATACTTTGTAAGTGGGACACGGCTCCAACACTAGCTGTGCCCTGATTTGAACTGTTCCAGTATAGTTGCAATACTAGTAAATTCTTGAAAATATAGGAATTTAAGCAGATAAATCTTACAAAAAAATACAACAAAGCAAATCCAAATAATTAACACCCCATCAGTCTAATCTCAATTAATAGTGACATGGTGGAAAGTGTCATCTGGAGAGCAACCGAGCTGCACTCCCTCAGCAATAAGTTGTTCACTGATGTTCATTTCTGCAGGGTTGCCCAGCACCAGACCTCATAACATATATTATCCAAACAAGGATAAAAGAGTTGAACTCCTGAGATGAGGTGAGAGAGACTGCACTTGACATCACAGCTGTAAGTGACCAAGTCTGACCTGAAGGAAACCTAAAATAAAGCGAAATAAGATGAAACTCTCATTGGTTGGAGTCATACCTGGCACATTGGAGGATGGGTGTGGTTGTTGGAAGTCAGTCACCTCAGCTCCAGGACATCTTTGCAGGAGCTCTTCAGGGAAGTGTCCTCAGCCCAGTTATCTTCAGCTGCTTTATCATGGACAATCCCTCCATCATAAAGTCAGAATTCAGGATGTTTGTTGACAGTTCCACAAAGTTTAATGCTATTCCTTACTTGTCAGCCACGACATCCATCGAGAGCAACATAGAGTCACAGACAAGTGCAACAGGGAAACAGACTTTTCGGTCCAACTTGTCCATGCCGAGCAGTTACCCTAACCTAATCTAGTCCCATTTGTCAGCACTTGGCCCATTTCCTTCTAAACCCTTTCTATTCATTTACCCATCCAGATGCCTTGTAAATGCTGTAATTGTTCCAGCACCCACTACTCCCTCTGGTAGCTCATTCCATACACACACAACCCTCTGCATGAGAAAGTTGCCCCTTAGGTCCCTTTTATATCTTTAACCTTTCACCCTAAGCCAGTGCCCTCTAGTTCTGGACTCCCCTACACCAGGAAAAAGACTTTGTCTACTGATTCTATCTCTGCCCCTCATGATTTTATAAACCTCTATGCAGTCACTCCTCAGCCTCCGATGCTCCATGGAAAACAACCCCATCCCACTCAGCCTCTCCTATCACCCAAATCCTCTAAACTTGGCAACATCCATTTTAGAATATTTTTAAAAAAGGCATTTTTTGAAATCACGTGGTTTCAGTGAAATGCTGGAGACATTTGTTGTTTTCTGACTAGGGAGAGCTAGTGTCTTGTTTGAACACTATTTTGAGTACAGTGGAGATGGTCTTTGTTTGTAGGTGAGGAACGGCAGGTTGGGAAAACAGCTGCTCATCTCATCTCTGTATCTCTCTGAGATACTCTTTTTGTGAATCTGTCGCTATCCACTATAAACCCACCAACTCCCAGTTACCTGGATTATACATCCTTACACCCTGCTTCCAGAAGAGACTCTTTTCCATTCTCCCAGCTCCTCCCTCTCTGTCACAGGAATCCCCTGTGGCCATTCCCCTCAATGATAAGTATACCACTTTGGATACTGTTGGGTGGGAGTGACCTACCAGGGGAAAGCTGCAGCGCCCAGGTCTCTGGCACTGAGGCTGGCTCTGTGGCTCAGAAGGGAAGGTGGGAGAATGGCAGAGCGATAGTGATCGGGGATTCAATGGTTTGAGGAATAGACTGGAGATTCTGTGGTAATGACCAAGACTCCCGGATGGTATGTTGCCTCCTGGGTGCTCGGGTCAGGGATGTATCTGTTCGAGTTTGCAGGATTCTTAAAGGTGGGTGGAGGGGCGGGAGAGCAGCTAGAAGTCGTAGTTCACATGGGTACCGATGATATCGGTAGCGAAAGGGATGAGGACCTTAAAAGTGAGTATAGGGAATTATGTTGGAAGGCAGGAGCAGCAGACTAATAATCCCAGGATTGCTGTCGGAGCCAAAGACTCAAGAGGTTGGGAACAGATGGCAAGTGCAGCTGAACATGTGGCTGCAGAGCTGGTGTAGGAGGAAGAGCTTTAGATATGTGGATCATTGGGATGCGTTCTGGGGAATGTTGGAGGATGGCGTGCGTCTGAACTGGAGAAACATCAACATCTTGGGTGGGAGGTTTGCTAGAACTCTTCAGGAGGGTTTAAACTAGTTTGGCAGTGAGATGGGATCCAGAGCTACAGATCAGAGGATGGTCTAGCTGGTGAACAGTCAGATACAGTACGCAGAGAGTCTGTGAGGAGGCATAGATAGTTGGTCAGTAAAGTTGCAGTTGGTGTGATGGGTTGAAGTGTGTCTATTTTAAAACAAGAAGTGTCTGGATGAACTTAGAGCATGGATCAGTACTTGGAGCTGATGTTGTGGTCATTACGGAGAGTTGGATATCACAGGCAGGAATGGTCGTTGGATGTTCCGGGGATTAGATATTTCAAAAGGAATCGGGAACGAGGTAAAAGGGATGATGGAGTTGTATTACTAATCAGGGATAGCATCGCAGCTACAGAAAGGGAGACCATCGAGGAGAGTTGGTCTATTGAGTTTGGATGAATGGAAAAGTCAGAAAAAAGAAAGGAGCAGTCACTGTATTGGGGTTTTTCTACAGGCTCCTCAATAGCAACAGAGACACAGAGGAGCAGATTAGGAGGCAAATTCTGGAAAGGTGCAGAAGTAACAGGATTGTTGTCATGGGTGACTATAACTTCCCTAATATTTATGGAATGTACTTAGTTCAAATAATTTTGTTGGAGCAGTTTTTGTCAGGTATGTTCAGGAAGGGTTCCTGATGCAGTATGTAGATAAGCTAACTAGAGGGGAGGCCATATTGGATTTGGTGCTTAGCAATGAACCATGCCAGGTGTCAGATCTCTCGGTCGGAGACCATTTGGATGATAGTGATCACAACTCCCTGACCTTTACTATAGACATGGGACGGGATAGGAGCAAAGGGTATGGGAAAGCAATCAATTAGGGGAGGGGTAAATTACAATGCTATTAGGCAGGGACTGTGGAACAGAAATTGGGAGCAGATATTCTCAGGGAAATGCATGACAGAAATATGGAGGTCATTTAGGGAGCACTTGCTGCAAGTGCTGGATAGGTTTGTCCAGTTGAGGCAAGGAAGGGATGGTAGGGTGAAGGAGCCTTGGATGACAAGCAATGTGTAATGTCTATCAAGAGGAATAAGGAAGCTTACTGAAGGTAAAGGAAGCAAGGGTCAGACAGGGCTCTAGAAGGTTACAAGGTAGCCAGGAAGGACCTGAAGAATGGACATGGAGAGCGAGAGGGGCGCATGAAAAAGCCTTGTTGGGTACAATTAAGGAAAATCCCAAGGGATTCTACACTTATGTGAGGAGCAAGAGGATGGTCAGAGTGAGCGCAGGGCCAATCAGGGAGACTGGAGGAAACTTGTGCCTGCAGTTGGAGGAGGTAGGGGAGGTCCTTAATGAATACGTTGCTTCAGTATTCGCTAGTGAGAGGGACCTTGTTGTTTGTGAGGACAGCGTGAAACAGGCTGATATGCTCAAACAGGTTGATGTTAAGAAGGAGGATGTACTGGAAATTTTGAAAAAGTTGTGGATAGATAAGTCCCTTGGGCCAGTAGTACCCAAGGTTAGTATGGGAAGTGAGGGAAGAGATTGCTGCGCATTTGGTGATGATCTTTGCACCCTCACTGACCACCGGGGTAGTACCAGATGATTGGAAAGTGGCAAATGTTGTTTCCTTGTTGCGTCTAGGGATAATCCTGGGAATAACAGACCAGTCTGTCTTATGTCGGTAGTAGCCAAATTATTGAAGAGGATTCTGAGAGATAGGACTTATGATTATTTGCAAAAGCATAGCTTGATTAGAGATAGTCAGTTTGGCTTTGTGAGGGGGCAGGTCTTGCCTCACCATCCTTATTGAATTCTTAGAGGATGTGACACAACCTCCCACAACACTGATAGAGACCCCCTTGTCCTCACTTACCACCCATCCAGCATCCACAACCAGAGGATCATTAGCTGCCATTTCCACCCCCTCTAGCAGATACCACCACCAGACACTTTTTCCCTTTCTCTCCCTTCTCAGCCTTCCACAGGGACAATTCACTCTGGGACAAACTGGTCCAACCCTCCTCCTTTCCCAAACTTCCCCACACCACATGGCACCTTCCCCTGAAACACTAGTCTCTTTACTCCCTCTGTCCTCACTCTCCAAACCCCATACCTATCTTCAAGGTGAAGCAACACTTCACTCAATCGAGCCTATTATATTCGCTGCTCACAATGTGGTCTCCTCTACACTGGGGAGATGATGCATGGACTGGTTCACAACTTCACAGAACACCTCCATACTGTCCACAGAAATGGCCCTGCGCTTTCTGCCACTTGTACACACCACCACATTTCCCTGGCCATTGTGTGTAGCCTGGGCTTGCTGCGGTGCTCCAGCGAAGATAAGTGTGAACTGGGAGAACACATTTCTGCTGGGGGACCCTGCAGCTTTCTGGACTCTGTATTGAGTTCAACAACTTTCGGACTTGAGCATTTTCTCCAATGTCCTTATCCAAACACCCAACACATTGGGCACTGTCATCACATGGGCTGTATTTTTGTTTGGGCATCCCATTGTCAGAGATGGCACAAAATGTCCGCCTGTTGGTTGCAATATGGCTGCAATACCATAGTTAGCTTGCCTGGTCCAGCATTAACGTGAGTTCATAGCGTAGCACAGAGATAACCCAAGGTAACAGGGTCTTTGCTAAACAAAGAATCTTACAAATTAACATGCAGCGAGTTCTGGAAACATAACAACTGCAGATATCTGTAAGAGACAGCTTGAAGATATTAACAAGGATAAGAAAGAAAAACATAACCCACATTGTTGGAGTGTGATTGAGTTTGTCATCTCATTAATGACATAAATGTTGCCTTCTTAGGTAAAAGAGTTAGAGTCGAAATATTTAGAGTAGGTTCAGTAAATTCCTTCACAGATGACAGGATGTGACGAGAATGAGCTATAGTGCCACTGTAAGAGAGAGGGGCCATGTTTATCGGACCATCCAGGATCAAATGGGACAGAAGCTGCTCACAACCCAATGGCAAAAGAATTCCAACACACCTCTAAACAAATAACTTTATTGGAACTGATAGTACAACTTTTAGAACAATTAATAAGAAATAATAACATTTTGTTTGTCAAGTAATCAAGTTAGTAAACTATGTAACAGAACTTAAAATGTGCTTAAGTGATATGCAATTATAACATGGAGAGAAAGAAACTGCTCAACACATATAAGTGAAGGAATTCTGACAACAGGTGAGAACATACAACTTCACATCTAACTAAATGTATACTAGAACTAATATTATGAATCTTACAGCAATTAGTAGGAATTAACATTTCTTTGTATCACTGGTGGTGAAGCCGGGGGAAATACAAGATGAGGAACAGAACTTAATAGGGATGTCAGTGACTACAATGAATAACAGAACTCAAGGCGCCCTTTGAGATATGCAAGTCTGGGAAATGTCTGAGAAAGACTATAACCATTAACTTTGGAATGTAGATCAATGGGGTATGTTGTGAGAACCCAAAGCCTGATGATAACGAAGTCTGGTAAATGTCTCGAGATCTTGGTAACCTAGGGCTGTCCATTGAGATGTCAATTATTGATCAGGTGTTTCACAGGAAGTATAGATTAAGGGAGAAGGAACACTGACATCAACGTTGCTTGTAATTATTGCGACACGAAAATTATGAAAATGTTGTATCTCACTCGGGAAGCCGGAGTATCATTGACATTGCCTCCAAACTGAGCTGGGCAACTGGATGACTGGCCCACACGAAAACCAGGTTTGGGGCAGTCTTTGGCTGGTCACACACTTGTGATAAAAGAGCTCGATTAAAAATAGATTGTGATGATAAACACAGAACTTGAGACTTCTCTTTGGCATCGCTTCCCAACAGGACACGACCACATGCAACCCATTGCCAGCCTCTCATGATCCCCATTAGCAGCTATCCATTCTCCCAGACAAACCTTTACACAAACCTTTGATTGCTTTTTCTCTGTGTGTGTGTCTCACAGTCTCTCTCTTTCTCTCTCTCTCTCTCCATCCGTGGGCTCTATCTCAGCTCCCTCCCCACCTCACCTTCAGCATAAATATGAACCTTTTGTCAGAAACAATTAGTTTTTAAGAAAGGTCATTCACCCAAACAATGATTCTGTTTTCACCCGACAGATGCACGCAGACCTGCTGAGTCTTTTCCAGCAATTTCTGATTTTGTTTCTGATTTCCAGCATCTGCAGTGCTTATCTCTTTTTTAAGATTTTTATGGGATGGAACACCATCCCATAAAACAGATACATCAATGTTAATTGAGAAGTTTGTTGGGATATTAGTGGGACTTAACATTGCACATACACACAGAGATAGCTTCGCGCAATCGTACACACACGCACACACTTGAGGAGCCAAATAGTCTATATTTGCTCCAATTTCATATGTTTATATGTAAGTTAGGATTGCTAATTGGGCTCACAGTGTAGGATACTTGTGCATACTGGAAGATACAAAGTTTAATACACAGAAACCTGTTCTTTGCAGATGAAAAGAGTAGAAACATTCATTAACTCTGTTTGAATTCAGCAAAAAAGCACACAGCCATTCCCAGTCTCTTTATTTATAAAGCAATGCTGTAATTAATCAGAGTCAATCTACTTGGTTTAAAATTTAAACAAACCCCAGGGGTCAACTATCAATCATCAGTGATTGATGCATTATGACAGCAATGTCTCCTTTAGAGTCTACTTGTCAAGCAATCAGCACTCTTCCCTTGTAGAGTATAAATGTTCCTGTTCAACTGTATTCTTGCAAATTATCCTAATGTGTGTAAAACAATAAGCTCTGACAAAATGTCTTTTCCAGCAATGTTCAAGTTCTGTAATACCAAACAAGTATCAAATAATATTTCACCAATTACTTGCTCTTATTTTATCAGCTATTATTTGTGGTACATGAAGTTTAAAACATGGAACTGAATATCACTGTGATGCTTTATATGAGTTTTTATCTGTGTCAACTGTTCAAGAATGTTTTCACAGACATTCATTCACACAAAGTGGGCATCATCGGGAAAGCCAGTATTTGCTGCTGATGCTGAACTGCCTCTGAGAAGGAAGGAGCAAGTTCAAATGGGGTCACATCAGTGACTGTCATCCCTGTCTTTTAAATATTACACAGAGTGAGCAACTTAAATGTTCTTTATTGTGAGCACGTTAGACAATATTTGCTGCAATGATTTCAGTGACATTTGCTGTCGCCATTTTATATCATAATTTTGCTTTTTATTGTGCACTGTAATCACATAAAGTTACATCCGTGTTGACAATTATAAAGATATTTGCTGGATTTTTTTTAAGTGCAGTTCAGGATCTTTGCACAGGGATATCTGCTGTTGAGTGTGGGACGTTATATTGATTGTGTACAGGATGTTGGTGAGGTCTCTTCTGGAGTACTGTGTGCAGTTCTTGTTGCCTTGTTGCAGGAAGGATATTGTTAAACTGGAGAGGGTTCAGTAATGATTTACCAGGGTGTTGCCGGGAATGGAGTGTTTGAGATATCAAAGTAGACTGGAGAGATGGAGACCTTTCTTCATTGGAGCACAGGAGGTTGATGCGTGAACTTTTTGAGGTTTAGGAAATCATGAGGGGCGTCGACAAGGTGAATGACAATGGTCTTTTCTTGGGGGGGGGGGATCAAAATTAGGGGGCATACTTTTAAGGTGTGAGGAGAAAGATTTCAAAAGGACATGAGGGGTAACTTTCTTACACAGAGAGTGGTTCATGTTTGGAATGAACTGCCAGAGACAGTGGTGGGTGGAGGTACAGTTACAAGGTTTAAAAGACATTCCGATATGTACATGAATATGAAACATTTGGAGGGATATGAGCCAAATGCAGGCAGGTGGGAATAGTTTAGCTGGGAAAATGGTTGGCATGGATGAGTTAGACTGAAGGGTCTGTTTCCATATTATATGACTGTCACTCAACATAAGGAGTGATGCACAGTGTCTATAGGGGCCAACTTTTGTCACTTAACCAGGGAAAGCATTGTGTTTGTCTCACTGATCCAGGAAGGACTGGTCGATTGTACTGTGTCTGTTTCAAGGATCATGGGAAGTGTTGACTAAACCTACTCTGTGTGTCTCACAGATGTCAGGGAGAGCAGACTGACCTCACTGTGTCTTTATCACTGACTCAAGGAATCTGGATTGTTCAATTGTGATCCCAGAATGACTCAATCCATCTCATCGTTTCATAAATATTACTAATTGAGCAAAAGGCTGCTTTACCATGTTCTTCAGCTGTTCTCTGAACTTAGTCTGGGTCATGGCATATATACACGTGTTTGTGCAGCTACTCAGGAGCTGGAGAATGAATCCTATATCTCGTAAAAAGTAATGTAAAAATACAGCCTTATAACCCAACCGATACAATCGCCTCCATGTAGAATACACCACAAACATTGCCCATAACAGGATGAAATTCCCTGAGATAACAAACATTAAAATTATGGATTTCCTTCGGCTCTCCAAGTGTCGGTCCTTGGAATGCTGTCCCCTGCTGTCAGACTGGAGTCTCCTGCGGGCTCTGCTGGCCACTAAAATGTACCTCCCAGTGAAAGCATTGAGCAGCAGAATCAGAACAAATGGGAGTGCTGGGGTCAGAATATAGTGGATAAACTCAATTGATCCCCAGATCAGAGATAATGTAACATATTTTTTCACCAAACAAAACCAAGGCTGGTTCCTCAGCTTATACCAAGGTGTTAACATAAAATACCAGGAAATATTCTTTAAACAGCTGAGCACAGTAATTGTTCCCAGAACCACGGCTGCTGTTCTCTCAGTGCAATAGTTGCCTTTCATCTTTTGACAACAAATGGCCACAAATCGATCAAAGGTGAAAGCGACTGTGAACCAGACAGAGCAGTCCATTGCTGCAAAAACCAGGACAGCATGAATGTTACACATGGGGACGGTCTTCAGAAATTTAAATTCATTTCTATAAATAATTGGAATGTGTCTCAAAATCAGATCTATGATTATGAGCAGTAAGTCCACTGCTGCCATGGCCACCAGATAGCGAGTGATACATTTAGAAAGATCACACTTTCTCTGTGACAGAATCACTATTGTCACTGTGTTAACTATGAGAAAGGAAAATAAACAAGAACACATTATGTTAAGCCAAGCGTAAAGTTCCACCTTATTATAGACACAGTTAATACGTTACAGTATGTTTTGAGATTTTCAACTGTGTTATTGTATTCAGTAAAGATATAATAATGGGACATAAAGAAAGAGTGGATTCATTGAACATATATTTTGAGCCTGTCTTTTGAATAACATTCGGAAAATGAGTATGAATAACAAGTTGAAAGGAAGGGACAAATTAGACACAATTACAATCATAATGAAATGTTGCTCAGGAAATTCTTAGAATCAATGGCTGACATGTCCCTGGTTCAGATGAAATGCATCCAACACTTGTCAAAAGAATGCTGGATGAGACAGCAGTTGTGCAGTTTATCATTTTCCAAAAGTAACCAGAAGCGGGTGAGAATGGAGAGCAGCTGCTCCTCCAGTCACAAGCTACATATAACCATGATTGCTGCTGATAGGTTTACTGATGTGCCTGTCAATGATGAAAGCAAGAGTGAAACAACTTATGATTGGGGAGTGGAGGTGGGGGGAAGCATGCAGCAAGGGAAGTGTGAGCAGGGAGGTTCTCTGTGAGGGAAGGTGGCCTGAGGGCTAGGAGCATGTGGATGGAGGAAAGGTCTGGCAGGGAGAGCCAGAGGGAGGAGCCAAGCCGGTCATTGCAGACAGGTCAAGGGGTGGTGTAGAGGCAAGAGGGAAACTGCAAGGAACCTGGGACGAGACAATGAGGCCATGAGGGGATTGGGATGTTATGGGGAGGCCACAACGGGTCTGAGGGGACAATGGAACCCAGTGGGATTGGGAACAATGAGAGGTCACATGAGAAGAGGTTAGACAGGAAGGAGGGAGGTGGAAGGAAGAGATAGACACTGCAAGACAGTGGGAGGGAGAGAGAGAGAGACAGAGAGATAGAGAGAGAGCAAGATTGGAAAGAGAGAGAGAGGAAGAGATTAAAAACTGGTCGAGAGAGAGAGGTTGCAATTGAAGTGGGAGACCGGGGGACTTTGCAAACAGCAGAGACTGGATTCAGATCTGTTAACAAAAGAAACTTCCACTAACTAGGAATGAGGGAAAGATGAAATCATTGAGCTGATGAATTACTTGCAAATAGACTTTGTATTTCTAGCTTTAGCCTCTAAGCGTATGTGGCCTTCTCTTTGGGAGAATTTCAGTAGATGCTATAATCATATAGATGGAGCCAATTGTTATATTTAAATCAGAAATTGACATCTGATATTTTTATTTGATTGAATAATAAATAAACAAAGAAATATTTATTTTCTCACATCTCAGTAAAAGTAGGTAGCAACAAACTGGTTTAAAACCTATTCCAACTTTGTGAATATGTGTGGAAACACATGAACGGTCACTCCTTCAGTCTGCAGGAAACATGTCTATTGTTGTAGCTTTTTGTGTCCCGTGAATTATGTGTCACTTATTTTGCGGAAAAACATTTTGCAAACTTATGCCTTTTGTTTAGTGTCCATTTGACTACAGCATCCATCCAGGAAATTAATGTTTTCCCGAAATATTGTTGCTTTATTGTGGGTTAACATTGTGGTTATTGATAATATTAATAAGTTTCCTGAGTTCTGTTCATGAATGAAAATATCCATAAGACATACACAGAAGGTAATGCGACATGTTGACTGCATCAATTAACAAAGGAGTTAGCGAGAATGTAAGGGTAGCCCTGAAAACTAAAATGTAACACTCAAGAGGAGCTGAAAAACATAAATATTTTGTGCTTTGAGACACACATCTCTCTGATATGTATCAAATTACCTATAGAGCTCTTGAAGGTCTTTTTCATTCAAAGCAGAAATGCTGCCCTCTTGTTAACATCAGACACACTGCTTTCTCCATTTAAAAGCAACTTTTCCACAACTTGACGAAAAGGCACTTTGTGGCATTCCCTTTCAGAGAGCAGAAGTGAAATGGTACATTCCGTGAGACACCATCATCTATAATACCACACCCTGAACAGACAAGAAGCAACAGTGAAACATCACAGACTGGTTTGAGGCTAACTTTACTGTGATAGAGCCTGTCATTGAGAGTTCTGCTCTCATCGATTACAAGAGAGATCTGTGTGAGAAAGCTCTGAATTCAGAAAGAGCCATTTGAAGTACAGTCCAAGAAAATGCTAAGCAACAATCCAATAATAACATTTCTAACCTTGCAGGAATATCCACAGCTACTTCATCACAGGGAAATATACAGATGAAGGGATGGGAAAGGTGAAAGATGCATGAGGAAAAGAAACAGCTCGACTGAAACAAAGGCAGGAGAGAGCATCACCCACTGTAACAAATAGTTGGAGAGATGTGGAGATCCTCGCCTTGAGCTCTAACACAGGGAGAACATTGTCACTGAGGAAGCTCTAGACAGCATTAGAAAGCCTCTCTGTTATGGCAGAGCTGGGAATCTTTAGCAAAGCTATTGACACACACTCATGGACAAAGCTCCAGTCACTTTTCACTGTCCTCATCAAGCACAGAAAACCCCACTCCTGCAGCTTCTGCACTACCCTCTCTGTTCCTTCTGGAGGAGGGGACATTTCCACAGGGAGTGTGTGATGCAAGGATTGTGACCCTGTACATGAACAAGAGCAACTGCAGAGATTGCCATAACTGTCGAGGTGTCTCCCTGCTAAGCCTCCCTGCATTGGAAAAGGATTTCCCCATGTGACCTTGTCAGGCTGCAGACACTGGCTTAAGGCATCTGCCCCCAATTCCCAATGTGGTTTCAGAACGGCAAGCTCAACAATCTCGGTTCCCTTTCAGTCTCACAGCTGCAAGAGAAATACATCAGCAAAGGAGGCCAAAAGGACAGTGCAGGGAGACTATATCTGCATTTGAAGAGAGATTAATTTCTCAGACACAGGATTTGTTACAGGAAGTTTGTGTTTGATAATGTTTTGAGGTGGTAACCTGGCGTGTTGATGAGGGCAGTGCATTTGATGTGGTCTACATGGACTTCAGCAAGGCTTTTAGTAAAGTTCCTCATGCAGATTGGTCAAGACAGTAAGAGCCAATGGGATCCCAGGTAAAGTGACATGCTGGATGTAAAACTGGCTGAGAGGCAGGAAGGAGAGGGGAATGGTTAAGGAATGTTTCTGTGACACAAAGTCTGATTTCAGTGGGGTTTCACAGAGCTCGGTGCTGGGAGCTTGCTGTCTGTTTTGTAGATGATGATTTAGACTTAAATTTAGGGGAATATGATAAGAAGTTCACAGATGGCATGAAACTCAGAAGGGTGGTAAAAAGTGAGGAGGGTATCTGTAACCTGCAGGAGGATATCAATGGACTGGGCAGTTGGGCAGAGCAGGGCCAACAGGAACTCAACCTGGAAATGTTTGCAAAGTCAAAAAATCACACAACACCAGGTTATAATCCAACAGGTTTCCTTGGAAGCACTAGCTTTCAAAGCGCTGCTTCTTCATCAGGTAGTTATGGAGCATGGCTATAAGATGCAGAAAGTTTTGCAAAAGATTTCAGTGTCATGTGGCTCGAATATCTTAATCAATCTCAGATTAAGTCTTTCATTTTTTTAGGATGGGTTTCCTAACTTCACTTCATAATTAGGTAAATCCCAAAACTCCTTTTAAGTCACATTCTCAAGATAAATACAGATTCTCCAACAAAAGGTGTCTTCTCAGCTCAGACAATGCATTAAAGGTGTGAGGTTAAAGTCTGTCGGTGTCCCAATATGGCTGTTGGACGGGTTCTCATTCTAAAGTGATATTTACAGCATCTTACATGGATTGACTGGAGGTTATGCATTATTTGAGGAAAATAAAATATAGTTCTGCAATACAGATTCACTCCATAAACTGAAAGGTGTGCTTGCAGGAAAGGCAGAGTTAGTGTAGGAAACCCATTCTAAAAGATGAAAGTTGGGGAATAGGAAATGAAAAGAATAGTAATAAAGTTACATCATGATTCACAGAATTACTAGCCAGACAGAGACACTTACTAGGAATACCAACAGCAGCGAGAGTCGGATAGTAAATGTGTTGAATAATCAGAAGTATGTATCGGATCTGACGTTCCAAATACATTCGGTGATAATTTGCAGAAAAATAGTCAATTGTCCCAGAGAGACTCCGGCCCATTGTGGTAACATTGCAGTCTGCTCTCCTCAGATTCTGATCTGTCATCTCTCCCTGTTTCGAGGAATGTTGCAGCTGAGACTCATTTATTAATAGAAGGAGGAATCCATCCAGAGACTCATTTAGGGCCCACAGAGATTGACATTAATTACAGTCACTGAACAAACAGGTTCATTGAACTTCTTTCAATCCAGTGACTTTGTACCAGAATAAAGTAAAACTTTTCCCTGGTCTGGATAGAATGTGTGAGGTTTGCTGAGTAAAGGAACAACGATAAAATGGGAGTGTGCCAAGAGGCACAGAAGTTTGCAAATAGTGCAGCGTGATGATCCAAGATAAATTGTGGCTTTGTTCTTTGAAGAAGAGATTAACAAATGACAGGTATTAAAGACTTGATGGCGTTCTTGGATAAAGTAACTGGAATTAGCTGAGTTTCAAATACTTCTGGCTATTGAGGGAGTGCAGCGTAGGTTCACGAGGTCAATTCCTGGAATGGCAGGATTGCCTTACACGGAAAGACTGAAGCGACTGGGCTGGTATACCCTTGAGTTTAGAAGACTGAGAGGGGATCTGATTGAAACGTATAGGCTTATGAAAGGACTGGACACTCTGGCAGGAGGGAACATATTTCCGTTGATGGGGGAGTGCCGAACCAGAGGACACAACTTAAAAATACGGGGTAGACCATTTAGGACAGAGTTGAGGAGAAACTACTTCACCCAGAGAGTGGTGGCTGTGTGGAATGCTCTGCCCCAGAGGGCAGTGGAGGCCCAGTCTCTGGATTCTTTTAAGAAAGAATTGGATAGAGCTCTTAAAGATAGTGGAGTCAAGGGGTATGGAGATAAGGCTGGAACAGGATACTGATTAGGAATGATCAGCCATGATCATATTGAATGGCGGTGCAGGCTCGAAGGGCAGAATGGCCTACTCCTGCATCTATTGTCTATTGTCTATATACGTAAACGTTCAAAAAGGTGAGATGCTATTTAATTGACTTATTAGGAAAATGTAAACATGCGATTGACGGAGAAATGTCATTGGCTGAGGGACATACCTCAGAGAGAAATGCTGTGCATGTAATGATTAGCTGCAGGGAGAGGGCTCTTCTGGTGCAGTGATCTTATCCCAGGCAAGTGATCCTGGATTCAAATCCCGACTGTTCCAGAGATGAGTAATAACATCCCTGAGACAGGTTGATGAGAAGGTAGATAGACTGCAGGAAGATACATTATTCTTCTTCCCTCATGGCTAGTGTTAGGACCACTGATCTTTGTAATACATACATAAATGACATAGACAAATATGTTACATAGGAAGGAGAAGATTTCAAGGTTAGACAGAAAGACAGTGAACAGTGAGAAGGATAGGATCAGACATCAGAAGATCATTTAAAACAAAATATTGCTGATGCTGCAAATCTGAAACAAACACAGAATGCTGCAGAGACTCAGCAGATCAAGCAGCATCCTTGGAGAGGGAAACAGAGTTAATGCTTCAACTCAGAGCTGAAAGGGGTGTGAAAATGGGTTATTTTATTGTTTTTACAGAGGGAGAAGATGGGGGAGATACTGCTGAGACCCCTTGTAAAAGACAAGACTATTATTAATTGTGTTGAATGAGAAAAAGAAAAGGTGTAAAATGTATCGAAATTAAGGTGTGAAAATAAGTGGGTGGTTCCACTCTACTCAGAGCAACACAAATAAGACACAAACAACAAAGCTGTGTGCCTAATGGGACTGTGTAAGAGATTGCAGGAATTAAAGAAAAATGCAGAAGAGACATGATTAGATAGATTAGATTCCCTACAGTGTGAAAACAGGTCCATCGGCCCAACAAGTCCACACTGACCCTCCGAAGAGTAACCTACCCAGACCCATCATAAAGTCAAGGTCTGAGTTGTGGAAATCAGTATTGAGTCCTTAAGGCGGTAAAGAGGAAAATGAGGGGTTGTTCCTCAAGCTTGTGCTGTCCTTTTCTCCCACTCTCCCATGAAGTGCATTGTTGGTTTCATTCAGTCCACACCATTTCCAACCAGTGGCCATGACACTGTCACTCTCTCTCTCTTTGACTTGCAGGTAAAGCCAGCCTCTCTGTGGGGCCTGCAGAGATAGGCTCAGCTCCTGTAGAAGCCACCAACTCGCTCCCTGAGGGCTCAGAGGAATGGTCACCAAGGCTGCCTTTTACAAACCCCACAGGCTCAGACTCTGAGATCTCGTTGGGAAGGTTAGACTTAGAGAGTGTGGGAGCACAAGCTGGTGAGCACCTCACTGCCACAGCTCTGCAGCTGCCTGAGGAAGAAATGCCCCAGGCCGCTGGCACTCGGAGGGACCGGCAGAGATCAGGCAGCTGCTCAGACAGGAGAGGAGCCCGTGGTGTCAGCAATCAGGAACCACATCTGAATGTACAGGGAGGAGCGGCAGATGGGGAATTGGGACACAATGGGCCCCATTACCCAGAGGCTGCTGCAGGGCAGTGAATCCTGAGTGTATTTGATAAGGTGCCACATCAAATGTTATTGCAGAAAAGAAAAGCTCATGGCATTGTGGGTAATGTAGTGACCTGGACAGAAGATTGGCTGGTGAATAGGAAGCAGACAGTAGGAATAAGTGGGTCTTTTTCAGCCTGACAGGATGTGACAGCGGTATGTCCCAGGGGTCAGTGCTGGGCTCTCAACTCTTTCCAGTTTCCGGAATGATTTGGATTGAGGGATCACAGGTATGGATGTAAATTTACTGATGACACAAAGATAGACAGGAAACTGAGTTCTGAGGAGGACAGAAGGAGCCTACAAAATGATATCAGAGGTTACGTGGCAAAGATCTGGTAAATGGAGTACAATGTGGGATGTTGGGAAATTGTCCATTTTGGAAGAAAGAATAAAAAAAACCTCATGATCTAAATGGAGAGAGGGCGAACAGCTCTGAGATGCACAGGGATCTGGGTGGTTTCTCAGTGAATCCCTGGATCCCATTATTGTCCATGTAAGAGGAGACTGGGAATGAGTTGTGTAAAAGGACTCAATGCCTGCTCAGAAAAGAATGAGTGAATGGGTCAGGACAGCAGCACAATAAAACTCTCTTGAACAATTGCACTTCCCCAGCTGAGCAGTTCCCCTCCTCTCCAGCCAACTCCAGCTCATTTTCCTCAAATGGGGAGAGGATCCTCATCCCTACCACCCAGCACTGGCCACCTGGCCATGAGAGATCTTGTTCCTGCCAATGGGATAAAGGGAGGATTGGGTCTGATGGAAGTGAAGGTACAAGCAGTTCATGGTGATGCATGAGCAGGAGGGATGGTGAGGTGTCACCAGTGAGTGAGTAGGAAGCACAGAGGGTGGGAGTAATGTATAGTCTGGGAGTAAGAGTCGATGAGTGGCCATGATACATACAACAGTGAGAGTTGTCATCCATGAGTCTCGGTGAGAGGCATGTGCAATGGTACCGTTAGAGGGAGTGCTGACCCTGACCTGTGAGTGTGAGGTAGCAGAGAGAAGATCGTGTCACTTACACTTGCAGAGCACAGTCCCTCGCTGACCTTCTCCATGTACTGTTCGACATTTCTTTGAGCTCAGGTATTATGGTCCAGGCCAGACTCGCTCAAAACAGTTCAAGTAAGTAATCCAGACTCTGTCTTTTACCAGTTGTTTTAAGCGAGTGTGACGTGGATATCCCAGGAGGGATGCAGCTGACCCAACCACTTAGTTTTAAAGAAAACAGGATTTATCAACAAGATTACCAAATAAAACACAAACAAAAACTGAACAATAACCTAACTTAAAGCCACTACATCATCCCAACATAATGATGCTGTTGCAAATACTTATAACAAATCCCCTAAACACTCCTGGGCACAAAAGGTAAAATCCAACAGGGTCTTCCAGGAGAGAAATCAGACAGAGAGAGAGAGAGAGAATGTCAGCATGGAGCTGCTTCTCTTGGGTCCAGCAGCTTCACAACACGACTGCTTACTGACCCAACCAAACCAGGGATCTGCTGAGCTGGGAGAACTTGCCACATCCCTTTCACTGTGCAAATGTTTTTTATAAACCTGAAAGCCTTTTTCCTGAGACAGTATCTGTTGGGTATAATCAAACTGGCTCTAAAACCCAACTGAGCTGAGACTTTTGGAAACCTGTGCTTTTCCAAACTTCTTAAAAAGATACTAAGGACAACATAGTCTTGTTAAAGGAGCAGCCTCATTACAGCTTCCCCTCCCCCTTAAAGAAAAATGAACCATCCATATCCAAAGGTGCCTTTACTTTAAAGCATCCTTAATGCTAAAGGTATACATTACACAGACAGTAACCACACAAACATGCATGACTACAGTTTGTTTGAGTCTGTTTTACTCCTGGCACCGAACACCTCCATTTCTCATTCATGTCTCAGCAATGCGTTGGTAATCATGTTTTCCAGTCCTGCCACCTGCACCATTTTGAAATTGAATGGCTGTGCCAACAATCTCCATCTAAACAGTCTGACATCTTTGTCCATCTATTTCTCCACAAAGTTCAGTGGGTTATGATCAGCGTATATGATTATCTCAGATACGTTATTGCTAACACAAACATTGAAATGTTGTAACTCCAACACCAAGCTCAAAGTCTCCTTCGCAACTGTCGAATATTTCTTCTGAGGAATGTTCAATTGCCTGAACAAAGTTCATTCTCACAGAAAACCAGGTTAGAGTCCAACAGATTTATTTGTAAGTACTCGCGTTCAGAACACTGCTCCTTCATCAGGAAGCGGTGGAGCTGCGAGAGCAATGCCCGGTATGTTTTCTATCTACCTGTCATCTTCTCGCAAGAGCACAGCACTGATCACTGCACCACTTTCATTGATAGCCATCTTGGGTGTCTTTGCATGACTAGCTGTGAAAAATACCAGGACAGTCGTTCACTCGGCTTTCAAAGCTGTCAAATACCTCTGACAGTTTGCTGTTCACTGAAACGTCTTGCCTTTCTTCAGCAATTCAGTGAGTGGAGCTGCCACCCTGTTAACATTTGGTATGAAATTTCAATAAAAACCACTCAATCCCAGGAACTGGAAGACTGCTCTATTTGTTCAAGTATGGAATACTCCCTAATTAACCTTGTTTTTGTATTCCATGGGGCCATGTGTCACTGTCCAATAAAATGGTAATGGAAGGTTACTTGGGCTTAGACAAATTCACTTTTCACCAGATCTATCACCAGTTCTGCCTTCCGCAGTCAATTGAACAAGTTTGATAAAGGTTGGAAATGTTCCTTCTATCTATGACTAAAAATCACCAAGTCATCTATATATATGACACATTTGGGTAATCCAGCAATGACCTTATCAGTTAGAATCGGAAATGAAGCTGGTGCATTTTTCATACCAAATGGTGTGACTGTAAACTGATACAGTCCACTCAGCGTTATGAAAGCTAAAATTGCCTTCGCTCTTTCTGATAAAGTTACCTGCCAATATTCTCTGAGCAAGCCCAAATTAGTAAATTGCTTGCCCCATCTTTTCAACAGAGTCTTACAAACATGGAATCAGATATTCTTCAATCTTTGTAACTGCATTGACTTTGCAATAGTCCACACCTGCCCGTTGGGTACCATCTGGCTTTGGCACCATTACTCTGGGTGAGCTCCAGTCACTGTAACTCAATGATTATGGCATTTTGCAGCATGCTTTCAACCTCTTTTGAACCTGTGCAAACTTTAGAGACTTATGTTCGTAAGGATGTTGCTTAATCAGAACAGCATTTCCTATATCTACCTCGTTCTTAATTTGGTTTGTCCTTCCCAGCTTATGTCCACATATCTCCCCATGCGATTGTAATAAGTCTTTTAGGTCATTCCAATTTTCCTCTGGAAGGTAACTCGGCTCCTTTGGATTTCCTTCCCCCTGTCAAAATGCCATTTGAGCATATTCACAGGAGACACTCTGTCAAATTTCAGTGTGGAGTCCTTATCAAATACTCCATCTCACTCAATTTACTTTCAACTTGATAAGGTCCATTAAAACTTGCTTTGAACATTTCACCTTTCACGAGAAGTAACATGAACAATGTATTCCCGCTTTTAAAATTGTGAGTTTTTGATTTCTTTTCTGCCTTCTGTTTCAATGTATGCTGTGATACTTTTAAATGCTGTCTAACCAACTCCCCAGCACTACTTAATCGATCCTGAAAATTTGACGCGTAGTCCTAATATGAATTCTGATTTACTAATTTCTCCTTGATCAATTTTAGTGATCCTCTCACTTCATACTCAAAAACAAATTCAAATGGACTGAATTTGGTCAATTCATTTGGTGCATCTCTGATCGCAAAAAGCACAAATGAAATTCCCTTATCCCAATCATCTGGATAGTCTTGACTATAAGCTCTCAACGTGGTCTTTACTTTCTGATTGAACCTTTCCAACAGTCCCTGCCATTCTGGACGGTATTCAGTAGATTTGAATTGCTTTATTTCTCAGCTGTCCATAATTCTCTTTAAACACTTTGATGTAACAAATTAACCTTTGATCTGATTGTATCTCTTTGGATAGCCCAAGAGAGTATCTCCTCTCCAATCCTTTTATGTGTGATATTGCATAATGGAATGGTCTTTTAAATCTGGTGGATACATCCGTTATTGTTAACAAATACTGATTCCCTCTTTTTGGTTTAGATAGTAGTCTATGAAATCAATTAAGACTCTTGTAAAAGTTTCCCCAAATGTTGGTACAGGTATTAAAGGTGCAGGTTTTATGACTGACTGTAGTTTTCCAATTACGTGACATGTATGTTATTTCTGGCAAAAGTCAACAACATCCTTGTGCAGTCCAGGCCAATAGAAATGACTTTGTATTTTAGCCTGAGATTTTCTCACTTCTAAATGCACCCTCCCTCCCGCCGCCCGCCAGAGGGAGTCATGCACGACTCGCAGCACCTCTTTCTCTTCACCCACTGGCAATACAACTCGATGAACTTCTGCCCATTTCTCATCTGCCTGAATAACAGAATGCGAAAATGACATGATGCATGTTTGCAAGAATGTAACAAGGCAATCATGCAGCAAGGATAGAATGCAAGAATGTTGGAATGGCAGAGTGCAAGGATAACAATTAATAATGCAAACATGCATGGACATCCAAAGGACAGAATGGAAGAACAACAGAATGCAAGATCCAAATGACAGAATAGAAGAACAGAATGTAAGAATGCAAGAATCATAGAATGCGAGAATGCAAAATTGCAAAGATGCAAGAGTGACAGAATGAAAGAAAATGCAAGAACACAAAAATGACATGATGGAAGATGGAAAGAATGCAACAACGCATTCCTTTTCCTCATTAAGAAAGCATTTTTATGATAGTAACACACAGGGATACATTTGGATTCTTTATCGGTGAATGCCTTTTGATACAATTGCTTTAATTTTCATCTTTCGGCTGTAACTCCATTAATTTATCTGAGCAAAAGATGTCAACATTGTGATCAAACTATTCCTTGTTTGTGTCAACCAACTGATCCAGAATGATAGAATCCCTCCAGCCCAGCAAGTCCACACCGAACATCTTAAGGATAATCCACCCAGACCCATTCCTCAACATTTGCCCTTGGCTGATGCGCTTAACCTGCACATCCCTGAACACTGTGGGGCAACTTTGCATGGCCAATGCACCTAGCCTGGATTGAGGGAGGAAACCAGAACCCACAGAGACACAGGGAGAACATGCAAACTCCAGATATACCGCCACCCGAGGGTGGAATTGAACCCGGGTCCCTGGTGCTGTGAGGCAGCAGTGTTAACCACTGAGCCACCGTGCTATCCCAACCAGTGTCTCTGCTAATTCCACTTCAACTTTCTTATCTGAACTGTTTGATCTATCCTGTTTGAACTGGTGACTCTGTGACCTTGTTACCACATTGTCAGGTAAAATCCCAGGATACATGTCCTGCAATAGCTCAGTTGCCTGAGATTCCACTGGCTTTTCAACCACAGTAGGCTGCACTCCTACCTGTGAATGAGCTATATCATTAGGAAGGACAAATTGTATTGCTGGAGCTGTGAGTTTGTTCAGTACTCCTGCAACAAATTCTCCACTTTTCACTGGACACACGAACCTCACTTTACATAACTGAGTGCTTCTTGTCTCACTGTGAATTCCTGTTACTTGTACTTTTCCTGGCAACAGTCCTTCAGAGGTACGTATCTCCTCATCTTTCATCATCACAGACTGAGAGGATCCTGTATCTCTTAATATTGTAACCTCTTTACGTGCTGCTCCTGCCCTGTGTGAATAAACTTTAACTTCACTAATGTATGGTTTAAGACAATATGGCACTTCCTCCTTAACCAACCTCTGACCTGCTTGTAAATTCCTGGCGCAGCTTTCTATCCTCCACTGTGCTTTTCATTATCACTCCAACAAAATTCACTGGCACAGGTCTTGGATGGGGAACACAATGGGGAACTCTTGATTTTCAATGTTGTCAAGGAAATTGTTTGGAGAAGATGTAAAGTTTGAACACAGATCTTTTGTTTTCAGAGGATCAATTTCCTATATGTCAGATACTGAGCCATGTTATGAGCTCAGTGTATTATCTGAAATCAGTTGTTGGTGTAGATTCTAGCACACTTCGGATTGTTTAGCAAGTCATGTCCAAACACAATCACATCTGATGAAAGTGATTAACACAGCAGTTAGTGCTGGTACAGGTGGGGAGAAGATGGTGAGGTGGCCTGAATAAGAGAGTAAGCAGTGCAGAGGGCTGTTGGAGTAGTAGTCTGAGTGGGGTAGGTTAGTTAGATTTGAGTGAAAATGTATGAGGGAAGATGCTGCATGCACCAGTAAGAGCTGATGATCATTAGTGTTGATGAAATGCATTAGCAGAGCTTGAGTGAGTGTGAGGTAGCAGAGAGAACATGGTGACACTTCCCATTGCTAAGCCCAGAAGCTCCTGAAGCTTCTTCCCTTACTGCTTGGTGTTCTTCAGGACCATGGATATTGCACTGACCCAACTGGCAACTTAAAGCCAAGTGGGCAGGTTCTGGTCCCACGGTCTCCACTGTTATCCTTGAAGAAAAAGCACAGTCCAACTCTCCCACACACTGTCAATCAGGACATCCAGATCCATGTCAAGTCAAGTCGCAATCTGCCTCTATTGGCCAACAGTAGGCCAATCCTTCTGACACTACAACTCTGAAGAGCAGTCCCTGGCTAATAGAAATCCTCCTGGTGCACAGCTGGCAATTCAATATGATGCACCAGGTAGTGGGTATCCCAGAGGGTCCTAGCAATGTTATCTACTTCCGCGGCTGGTGAATATGGCAAAACTGTTACTTTCTGTTTTCTGTATTTTTCATTATGGATTGCAAATGAAATGAAAAGAACTGTTGAAAAACCAGAGGATTTCAGGAGGATTGCTGCATGTTTTGAAAGCAAGTAATTTGACACTCATTGTGAGTGATGTTTACACAGCTGCTTGACTGAGCAGTGGTTAATGTGTTGTTGCAGATGAACTGGAGCGAGGGGTTATCTCCAGATGGAACTTTAGGCTGTACATGTAGCTGACTAGCCAGTGGTCTAGCAATCAATTACGTACAGTTTAGGCCTTCTGTCTAACAATAAGCATGTGTCCATTTCTCAGGTAAACAAACAGCCTGAGGTTGTGAAGCTTTTCAGATCACATGGAGCTCAGGAGTTCTCTCCATTCTTTGCCATAAAAATCACTTTGAGGTTGAATGAAAACACTTCATTTCCTCTCCAACAGTTGGTGTCAGATGTGACTTTTAACCAAATGTCTGAGACCTTCTCGAAGTGAACCAGCCATCCCATGCCCTTTCCAAACCAGTGGAAGCATCTGGAGAAAGAAGACTGAGAAGCAGCGTTCTGACCAGCACAAGAACCATTTCAGCACATCCCATGAACAGAAAACACTCAACTGCTCTCCTGGTTTTCCCTCCACCCACAACACCCATGTTGTTTCTTGTCTGTTTGTCTATGTGTAAGGAAGAGTTTTTAAGAGATTAGAATTAGAACATTGTCTATTGTCACATGTACTCAAGTTCACAACGACAAGAGCACAGTGAAAAGTTTGCAATGGCACCACCTTCAGGACAAACTACCCTGGGACAGTTTTTAGATTCAAGATAGAGAAATAAAGGGTGATAAAAGGAAAAACGTTACATTACTTACACTTATTCACAGTATTAGTTGGAAAAAAAATGAAATAAAGTTAAAAAGATAAGCATGGCAGTCTTGAAATAAAGGGCTACAGTAGATTAGTGCAGGGTCTGACCAGACTCACAAACTACTGATCATCCGCACCATTTTCCTGTTTATCATCCATCCTGCTCCCCTTGGGCATCTCACCCACTGGCCGTCCCCTCTCCCCTCAGGCATCTCACCCCCTGCCCATCCCCACTCCCCTCAGGCATTTCACCCACAGGCCATCCCCACTCCCCTCAGACATCTCACCCACTGGGTGTCCCTGCTCCCATCGTGCCTACAGCCCACTCTGCGTCAGGGGAAAACACCGAAAAGGGGGAAAAGGGGCAAATAAAAAGACAAGAAAAAGAGAAATAAACCGAAGGAGGGAGCAGCTCCGGTCGGAGCATCCCACTCCACCTCCATCTTGTCGTCTTACTGGAGTGTGAACTACACTGTAGTGGAGTTATACGCTGACTGTTCCTATGTGTTTACCTGAAACTCCAGTATTACTTGAAACAAATTGTAATTCATGTTCAGTGGCAGAAACCAAGTTGCTGACAATCTGGGTCTGAAAGGAATGTGATTTTGGAATTTTGGATATCTTTTAAAATGCATAATTTGGACAATATGTGCAGGAATAATGGGGCTTTGTCAACCTTAGTGAGCTACAACAATATTTGGGCACTCGTGTGAGATTGATTTGAAGTCGAATCAATGAGGGTTTGGGAATGGTTTACGTGTTGGTGATGATAGACATCAGGTTCTGTGTTACTTTACTGAGCTGGCACTTCTAAAGGCAAAGGATTTCCTGCAGCTGGCAGAGTTGTCCCTCACAGTTTTCAGGGAAATTACAAAGACCATGTTGCTTGACTTGGTGGGTGACCTCGAGGTGGCATTGCCTGGCAGAGCAAGGAAGGCAGCAATAATTGAAATACTGGCACAGCACTTGGGTTGAGAGGAAATACAAGAAAGGCTGGGTTCTCCAGGGAGTGAAATATCAAATCAGGTGATGCTCAGCAACAATCATAGCAGCTTCAGTGAGAGGAGACAATGGGATAACTAGAGATGGCAGAACAAGAAAAGGACAGAGCAGAAAAATACAGAGAAGAACAACAGAAAAGAATAAAGGAAAGAGCAGGGAAAGATCAAGAAAGGGAAATGGTGTTGGAAAGAGTGGAATGAGTAAAGGTGAATTAGACCTGTAGAGAGAGACAATGTGAGAGAATATGTCTATCAGGTTATAATGATACCGTCAAACCAGAGATTTCAGGTCCTGATGTAGAAAATCTGAATAATTTGAATAAGTTGAAGTCGAGCACAGAAATGTTTATCTTTGTCTAGGATCTACCAAGAATGTCCTCCTTCTGAGTGCAGCTGTGATATTCTCCCCATCAAATACACAACACCCACTCCGCTCTTGCTTCCCCTTCCATCCTTCTGGTAACATCTATACCCCAGAATATTGAGCTGCCAGTCCTACTTTAACAGAAATCTACTGGATGCAGCCTGGACAAACCTATATTGAATTCAAAAGAACGGAGCAAAGCAAATTTGACAGATGCATCCGAGAATTAGAACAATTTAAGGACTCACAACCATCCCACGTTGAGGGCCAAAGGCTCGTAACTGATCACCCGGGAGCAGTAAGGGCCAACGATTCGGAGCTAATCCATAAAATTAAACCTTTCCTCAGTCACACTCACAACTTCAAAACAGTTAGAAAATGGCACAGGAAAATGAAGGCAATGGCCAAGGTAATGAACAGAGAGCTGAAGATTCCCCAAGATCCCCTCGTCAGATCAGAAGCCAAATTATTGAGGATGAAGGTGAAAATTGGGAGCCAAGGTGTACCCGTTTTACCATAACGAGGCACAATCACTCACAATGTTGGAAACTGAGAAGGAAACCCATGGGGCACATTGGAATTCACAAGAATGAGTCTACGAAAAGGAAACTTAGAAAATAAATGCCACGGATCAGATTGTAACATTAATGACAAAGGACAAACTGATGGAGACAATCCTGTGAATGCAGAAGGATTGCATACGGTAGACGAGAGAAATGAATTTTTTTTTCTCTAAGAAAATAACTCCAATTTCTTCAAACGAAGCAACAAACCCCATAACTGTCATGTATAATGACCAGAGAAATGGCTCAAAAATGTCCACGCTAGTCCAAACCTGGCTCCTCCACATGATAAACAAAGGACATCACCGGAGAATCACAGGGTCACTGTAAGTAGATGTGAGGGAAGCTGAAAATCTGTTTAAAAATTAAAATGGCTCCAAAGAGGTATTTGGGATGTCCTCGTTAATTGAAGCTCAGGAATTAGATCCAGGGTTAAGTAAGTTAGCACAGGCAGCTCATACTGAAGCTGAGGCTGAAGGAGTTCCAGAGAGTTATGATGTTAGAAACAGAAAATAGATTTATTTCAAATTCTGTGGAGAAATCTAGATTGTACTGTCTTAAAGATTAAAGAAAGGACACATCGGGTTATTTTTAGAAAAATGTATTTGTTTTCGAAAGTGCATAGTTTCAAGGAATGCTAAAGTCATTTGATGCAGGTCACTTACCTGAGTTTTATGACTGCGAGAGAGCTAATGTCGAGTTTAAACAATATTTTGAATACAGTAGAGATAGCTTTTGCTTTCAGGTGAGGAAAAGCATGCTGGGAAAATTGCTCAGGTCAGTTCCTTCTCTGTCATATCTGTTCCAATGATGCCAAAAACGACATGGAATCCTCGGAAAAGTCCACCTTGTCCCTAAACAGAGGATTCCCCGCACAGTGGTTGATAGGGATCTGAGCAGTGTATCTGACCCATCTCCCTCACTTCTGCCCTCACGCCCTCTCTTCCCTCCCGCAACACTGATAGGGACCCACTTGTCCTCACCTACCACCCGTCCAGCATCCACATCAAGGGGATCATTAGCTGCTATTTTAGCCTTGTCCAGCTGCATGTCATCACAGACACTTAATCCCTTCCCCTCTCTTCTCAGCCTCCACAGGGACAATTCACTCTGTGACAAACTGGGTACAACCCTCCTCCATTCACAAAATGTCCGCACACCCACATGGCACCTTCCGCTACAGCACCAGTTCCTTCACTCCCTCCGACCTCGCTATCCAAGGCCCCAGATCCACCTTCCAGGTGGAGCAGCACCCCACTCAATCTAGTCCATTGTATTCACTGGTCACAATGTGGTCTCCTCTACACTGGGGAGATGAAGCATAGACTGGTCACCACTTCACAGAACACCTCCATGATGTCCACAGAAATGGCCCTGCGCTTTCTGCCACTTGTACACACCACCACATTCCCCTGGCCAACATGTCTATCTTGAGCTTGCTGCAGTGTTCCAGTGAAGCTCAGTGTAAGCTGGGAAATCATGTTTCTGCTTGGGGACCCTGCAGCTTTCTGGACTCAGTATTGTGGTCAATGATTTTAGGGCCTGACCACATTCTCAAATGTCGTTACCCCACCCCCTACACATTGGGCATTATCATCACATGGGCTGTGTTATTTTTGCAGCATCCCATGGTCAGAGGTGGCACAATATGGCTGCCCGTTGGGATAAATATGTCTGCAATACCATAATTAGCTTGCCTGGTCCAGCATTAAAGTGAAGTCATAGGGTAGCACAAAGGTGATTTTGAGAAGGTACATGTCATGAGATTATGGGTCCCGAGGGCTGTCCATAGAAGTGTCCATCATTGATCAGGTGTTTCACAAATTTGGATGCTAAGAATAACAGGGAAGGGACAATGACAATGACAATGTTCCCACTGGGGAATCAGAGTATCGTTGACATATCCTCCAATCTGAGTTGGGAATAAGTGACTGACTGGGCCCCATGTGAAAGCCATACTTGGAGTGATTTCTGGCCTCTCCCACACATGTTGTGGAACAGCTCAAATTGTACCATTGAATACCAAACTCGAGACTCCTCTTCAACATCTCTCCCAACAGGCTGCTACTGCACACAACCCATCCTCAGCCTGTAATGGTCACCATGAGCAGCTATTCATTCTCCCAGGCTGACCTTTACCCTGCCCCTTGTTGTTCAATTGCTTTTTTCTCTCTCTCTGGGCTCTACCTCTGACTACAGTGTAATCCTTCTCCCTTCTCCACCCCATTTTCAGTTTAAATACCAACTCTTGCCCATCTACAGGCAGATCTGAAGAAGGGTCACTCGGCCTAAAACATTTACTCTGTTTTGTCTCCACAGATGTAGCCAAAACTACTGAGCTTTTCCGGAAATTTCAGTTATTGATCCTGATTTCCAGCATTGACAGTTCTTTGGTTTCTTTGAACACCATTCCTCAAAGCTGCATAACTTCGATGTTAATGTTAGAGATTTGGTGGAATGTCCAAGATTGTCTGTTCCTTCAGTTCTCATAAGAAACACACAGATACTTGTATATTTAAAGATAGGAATAAATGCGTGAGTACACACACACACACACACACAGACACAGACACACACACACACACACACACACACACACATACAGACACAGACACAGACACACACACACAGTATTCTTGCAAAATTATCCAAATGCATGTAAGACAAAAATCTCAATTGAGGCATCTTTTTTCCAGCAGTGCTCAAGTTCTGTGAAGCCAAATGAATGTCAAATATGACTTTTCCCAAGTCCTGTTCTCTTATTTGTATCCATGATGTCGAGGTACCAGTGTTGGACTGTGCTGTTTGTGAGTGCTTCAGAGAGAGTATGTGTGAGTGTGGAAGAGGATATGTGTGTGAGAGAGTGCATGTGAGACAGAGTTTGTGTGACGCAGAGTTTGTGTGTGTGAGAGAGGATCTGTGTGAGTCTATGCGTGTGTGAGTGTGTTTGTGTGCATGAGAGAGGTAGAGAGTGTGCATGTGAGAGAGAGAGTGTAATAAGTAATTCAAAACAGCGTAAACTAACTCAGGTAGAAAGAACGTAAGTACTTCTCAATCTCATGCTGTTAAAACAGAAAAGTAAGGAAGATTTTACAGGTACACAACCATATGCTGGGATGACCTGTAGTGCAACATGAACACAAGATCACTGTTGAGGCCAGCTTCATGGATACAGAACTTATCTGTCAGTCTCTGCTTGGTGATTCTGCATTGTTGTGCATCTCCAACTCCATCCTGGAGTACGCTTACCTGAAGATTGGAGACTACATGCCCTTGACCATTGAAGTGTTCCTCGACTGGGAGGGAGTCATGGTGAGGAATCACTGAAACAACTATTGAGTGATATCAACATGTTTTATCCCGCTCTCAGATTACCATGGACTGCTGTTCCGAATCAGTCTCATTCTTGGAGACACATATAGAACATAGAACATAGAAAAATACAGCGCAGTACAGATCCTTTGGCCCTCGATGTTGTGCCGATCCAAGCCCACCTAACCTACACTAGCCCACTATCCTCCATATGCCTATCCAATGCCCGTTTAAATGCCCATAAAGAGGGAGAGTCCACCACTGCTACTGGCAGGGCATTCCATGAACTCACGACTTGCTGAGCACCTCAGTACTGAGTATCTCAGGACCTCACTGTACTGCAACCCCACAGAAAACCTAACGATGCTGCACCGCTGTAGTTACCATCTTAAACATGCAAAAGAAGCCGTCCTCAACATTCAGTCTCCGTGCATACACAGGATTGGTTCAGAAGAGGAGAAATGTGATGGACCTCTGAAGCTTTGGAGGGATGCTCTCATAAGAACAAGATATGATACTCAGCTCATTGATCTCCAGTTCCAACATGACACAGTGAGAAACCACAGTGACCTCCTCAGAAGACAGACACAGGGTAAGACTGATAGAGTACACTTCATTGTCCAGTACTTACACCATGTTTTTCACAGCCCTCAACATGTCATCAATGATGAGCAGCATCTCGACAAGATCACCCCTACACCTCTTACCTTTAAACAGACCATTGTTTGCAGCAAACTACCCAGCCTTCAGGACAACATCGACTACAACACCACACAACCCTGCCATGGCAACCTGTGCAGGACATGTCAGATCATCGACATGGGCACTACTATCAGACGTGGGAACATCACCCACCATGTACATGGCAGATACCCATGTGACCCGGCCAATGCTGTCTCCCTCTTACACTGCAGACAAGGATGCCCCAAGGCATGGTGTATTGGTGAGCCCACACAGACACTACAGCAATGGATGAATAGACACCACACAACAATTGCCAGACAGGAATGTTCCCTCCCAGTCAGGGAACACTTCAGCGCTCAGGGACATTCAGCCTCTTACCTTTGGGTAAGTGTCCTTCAAGGCAGATTTCGAGATACACAACAATGCAGAATCACCGGGCAGAGACTGATAACCAAGTTCTGGACCCATGAAGCCAATCTCAACTGTGATCTTGGGTTCACATCCTGCTACAGGTGACCCCCACCACACAGTTCTGTATCTGTAAAATCTTCCTCACTTTCCTGTTGTGTCAGCATTACCTTGATCAGTTGTTCTGATCTCTTTGCTACCTCATTAACTTTTGAATTAAGTATTACACTGTCACGCACACTCTCAAAAAAACACTCACACACAGACTCACACAGATCCTTGCTCACACACCCACACTCTCTTGCACAAACACACACACACAGACCCACGCAGAACATCTCTCTCTCACACACACACAACACACACACACAAACACACAGATACATTGGATCACACAGACTTTCTCTCTCACACGCACACATTCTCTCTCATACACACACTCTCACATAAACAGAACTTCTCTCTCTCTCACACACAAAGTACGGTGTTTCAGGATTGAAGGAGACTTAGCTGTTTGGATCAGAAATTGGCTAGCTGAAAGAAGACAGAGGATGGTGGTTGATGGGAAATATTCATCCTGGAGCTCAGTTCCCAGTGGTGTGCCACAAGGATCTGTTTTGGGTCCACTACTGTTTGTCATTTTAATAAATGATCTGGAGGTGGGCGTAGAAGGATGGGTTGGTAAATTTGCAGATGCCACTAAGGTAGGCAGAGTTGCGGATAACGCAGAAGGATGTTGTGGGTTACAGAGAGACACACATAAGATGCAGAGTTGGGCTGAGAAATGACAAATGGAATTTAACGCAGAAACGTGTGTGGTAGTTCATTTCGGAAGAAGTAACAGGAATGCAGAGCACTGGGCTAATGGTAAAATTCTTGGTAGTGTAGATGAACAGAGAGTTCTCGGAGTCCAGGTGCATAAATCCCTGAAAGTTGCCACCCAGGTTGATAGGGTTTCTAAAAAGGCATATGGATTGAGTTTTGGAGCCACGGGGTCATGCTTCAGCTGTACAAGACACTGGTAAGGCTTGGAGGATTGCGTGTATTTCTGGTCACCTAATTATAGGAAAGATGTGGAAGCTTTGGAAAGAGTTCAGAGGAGATTTACTGGGATGTTGCCTGGTACAGAGGTAAGGTAAAAACAATGACTGCAGATGCTAGAAACCAGATTCTGAATTAGTGGTGCTGGAAGAGCATAACAGTTCAGGCAGCATCCAAAGAGCAGTAAAATCGGCGTTTCTGGTAAAAGCCCTTCATCAGGAATAAAGTCAGAGAGCCTGAAGGGTGGAGAGATAAGCTAGAGGAGGGTGGGGGTGGGGAGAAAGTAGCATAAAGTACAATGGGTGAGTGGGGGAGGGGATGAAGTGATAGGTCAGGGAGGAGGGTGGAGTGGATAGGTGGAAAAGAAGATAGGCAGGTAGGGCAAGTCATGGGGACAGTGCTGAGCTGGAAGTTTGGAATTAGGGTGAGGTGGGGGAAGGGAAATGAGGAAACTGTTGAAGTCCACATTGATGCCCAGGGGTTGAAGTATTCCGAGGCGGAAGATGAGGCGTTCTTCCTCCAGGCGTCTGGTGGTGAGGGAGCGGCGGTGAAGGAGGCCCAGGACTTCCATGTCCTCAGCAGAGTGGGAGGGGGAGTTGAAATTTTGGGCCACAGGTCGGTGTGGTTGATTGGTGCGGGTGTCCCAGAGATGTTCCCTTCTGGCTGATGGAAGAGATTGGAAGAGAGTCTGACCGGGTGGGTCTTTAATGGTGCTCCATGTCTTTCCGCGGTATCCAGAACTATAGATGGAGTCGACAGTTGGAAAGTTGGCTTTTGTCATGGTCTGGGCTGTGTTCATAACTTTCTGTAGTTTCTTCTGGTCCTGGACAGAGCTGTTACCATACCAAGCCGTGATGTACCCAGATAGAATGCTTTCCACGGTGCAGCTACAAACGTTGGTGAGAGTCCTTACAAATTGCTGAATTTCTTTAGCCTCCTGAGGAAGAAGAGTCATTATTGTGACCTCCATGAAGTCCTCACTACATCTCCATGCAGTCCTCTTTAGACCTCAACAAAGCCCTCTATGGAACATCCACAGTCTCCTATACCTTCCATACAGTCCCCTATACCCCTCCATACAGTCCCCTATAAACCTGATACAGTCCCCTATAACCCTCCATACAGTCCTCTATACCCCTCCATACAGTCTCCTATATCCCTCCATACAATCCCCTATACCCCTCCATACAGTCCCCTATAAACCTGATACAGTCTCCTATACCCCTCCATACAGTCCTCTATACCCCTCCATACAGTCTCCTATATCCCTCCATACAGTCCCCTATACCCCTCCATACAGTCCCCTATAAACCTGATAAAGTCTCCTATACCCCTCCATACAGTCCTCTATACCCCTCCATACAGTCTCCTATACCACTCCATACAGTCCTCTATACCCCTCCATACAGTCCTGTATACCCCTCCATACAGTCCCCTATACCCCTCCATACAAGCCTCTATATCCCTCCATATAGTCCTCTATACCGCTCCATACAGTCTCTTATACCACTCCATACAATTCTCTATACCCCTCCATACAGTCTCCTATACCCCTCCATACAGTCCTCTATACCCCTCCATACAGTCTCCTATACCCCTCCATACAATCCTCTATACCCCTCCATACAATCCTCTATACCCCTCCATACAAGCCTCTATATCCCACCATATAGTCCTCTATACCGCTCCATACAGTCTCCTATACCACTCCATACAATTCTCTATACCCCTCCATACAGTCTCCTAAACCCCTCCATACATTCTCCTAAACTCCTCCATACAATCCTCTATACCCCTCCATACAGTCCTCTCTACCCCTCCATACAGTTCCCTATACCCCTCCATACAGTTTCCTATACCCCTCCATACAGTCCCCTATACCCCTCCATACAGTCCCCTATACTCCTCCATACATTCTCCGATACCCCTCCATACAGTCTCCTATACCCCTCCATACAGTTTCCTATACCCCTCCATACAGTCCCCTATACCCCTCCATACAGTCCCCTATACCCCTCCATACATTCTCCGATACCCCTCCATACAGTGTCCGATACCCCTCCATACAGTCCCCTATACCCCTCCATACAGTCCCCTATACCCCTCCATACAGTCCTCTATACCCCTCCAGGCAGTGGAGGCAGGGAGGTGATGTCCTCGTGGTATTATTACGAGACTATCTCTCCAAAAACTCAGCTAATGATCTGAGGACCCAGGTTTGAATCCTGCCACAGCAGATGATGAAATTTGACTTTTATTTTAAAAATTGGAAATTAAGAACATACTGACAATGATGGCAAAACCCATCTGGGTTCACTAATGCCAGATTAGTTTGGTTTGGTGTTTTGGCAGCCTGGCTATTCACTGAAAGCAGTCAGGCAGGTTTAAAGCTGCTGGACCCAAAGGAGCAGGTCCCTGCTGATCCTCCTCTCTCTCTGACATCTCTCCTGGAAGACCCTATGGTTGATTTTACCTTGTGTGCCGAGTGGGAATGTTGCACATATTTGGAACAGCTTCATTAAGTTGGGACAATTTGTTGGGTTTTCAGATCGGTTAAGTTATTTTGTATACTACTCCCTTTTATTTGTGTTTCATTTGACAATCTTGTAAATAAATTCTGTTTTGTTCAAACCTACGTGGTTTGATCAACTGCATCCCTCCTGGAATAGCCGCATTACATCTCCCATAAACAACCAGCAAAGTTAGGTTCTGAGCTACTTTCTTGAAATGTTTTGAGAGGGTCTGGCCTGGTCCATAACACTTACCAATTTGCTGACTGCAGATGCTTCAGTCCATGACGGTATCAGGAAGAGCAATCACCGTACAATCATTAAGGAGACAGAGTCCTACTTTCACATTAAGAATAACCTCCATCGTGTAGTGCGGCACAATCACTGTGATCAATGAGACAGACTTCAAACAAATCTCACAACTCAAGACTTGGCATCCATGATGTGATGTGGGCCATTAACAGCAGCACAGTCTGTGACCTCATGGTCAAGCACATTCCCCATTTCACCATGACCATCAAGCCAGGGGATCAACCCTGGTTCAATGGAGAGTGCAGGGGAACATGCCAGGAGCAACACCAGGCATAGCTGAGGATGAGGTGTCAACCTGGTGATGCCACCAAACTAGACGACTTGCATGCCAATCAGCACAGCCAAGCGATCCCACAACCAATGGATCGGATCTAAGCTCTGCAGTTCTTCCACATCCAGTCGTGAATGGTGGTGGTGAATTCAACAACTCACTGGAGAAGGAGGCTTCACAAATATCCCCATCCTCAATGGTTGAAGATTCCAATACATCAGTGCAAACGATAAGAATGAAGCGTTTGCAGCGATCTTCAGTCAGAAGTGCTGAGTGGATGATCCATTTCCCCTCCTCCAATGGTCCCCTGTATTACTGTCTTGAGCCAATTCGATTAATTCCACATGATATCACAAAATGGTGGGAGACACTGGACATTGCAAAGGCTATAGGCCCTGACAGCATTCCAGCAATAAAACTGAAAACTCCAGAACCTACCGTTACCCTGGCCAAGTTGTTCCAGTACAGTTACAACATAGACATCTACCCGAAAATGTGGAAAATTACCCAGGTATGTCCTGTACATGTTTAGCAGGACATATTCAACCCGGCCAATTACCGCCCCATCAGTCTACTTTCAATCACCAGTAAAGTGATGGGAGGTGTCATCAGCGATGCTATTGAGCAGCTCCTGCTCAGCATTAACCTGCTCAGTGACAGCCAGTTTGCGTTCCACCAGGGCCAATCAGTTCCTGACCTCATTACAGCCTTGGTTCAAACATGGAGAAAAGAGCTGAGTTCCAGAGAGGAGGGGAGAGTGACAGCTTGTGACATCAAGGTCAATTGGACCGAGTGTGGCATCAAGGAGTCTAAGCAAAACTGGAATCAATGAGGGACACACACTCTGGTGGTTAGAGTCAAACCAGGCATAGAGAAAGATCGTTGTAGTTGTTGGAGCTCATCATCTCAGCTCCAGGACATCTCTGCAGGGGTTCCTCAGAATAGTGTCCTTGGCTCAAACATCTCTAGCTGCTTTATCATAAGGTCCCCATAAGCACCTTCCCTCCCTCATAAAGTTAGAAGTGAGGATGTTCACCAATGATTTCACAAGGTTCAGCATCATTCACGATTCTTTGGATATTGAAGCAGTCCGTGTTCAAATGCAACAAGACCTGAACAATGTCCAGGCTTGGGTGAACAGTGGCAAATAACATTCGAAGCACACACATGCCAGACATAGACTGGGACTGCCATAGTGTAAAGGGTTTAGATGGAGAGGAATTTGTTAAGTGTGTACAAGAAAATTTTCTGATTCAATTTGTGGATGTACCTCCTAGAGAAGTTGCAAAACTTGATCGACTCTTGGGAAATAAGGCAGGGCAGGTGACTGAGGTGTCATTGGGGGAGCACTTTGGGGCCACCAACCATAATTCTATTACTTTTAAAATAGTGATGGAAAAGAATAGACCAGATCAAAAGTTGAAGTTCTAAATGGGAGAAACGCCAATTTTGACGGTATTAGGCAAGAACTTTTGAAAGTTGACTGTGGGGCAGATGTTCGTAGGTGATAGGGAAGGCTGGAAAATGGGAAGTCTTCAGAAATGCGATAACAAGAATCCAGAAAAAGTATATTCCTGAAAGAAAAGGCTGGTAGGTATAGGGAATGCTGGATGACGAGAGAAATTGAGGGTTTGGTAAAGAAAAAGAAGGAAGCATATGTCAGGTATAGACAGGATAGATCGAGTAAATCCTTAGAAGAGTATAAAGGCAGTAGGAGTATACTTAAGAGGGAAATCAGGAGGGCAAATAGTGTTCAGGAGAATCCAAAGGGTTTTTACAAATGCATTAAGGACAAAAGGGTAACTAGGGAGAGAATAGGGCCCCTCAAAGATCAGCAAGGCAGCTTTTGTGTGGAGCCGCAGGAGATGGGGAGATCCTAAACAAGTACTTTGCATCAGTTTTTACTGTGGAAAAGGATATGGAAGATATAGAATATACAGAAATAGATCATGACATTTTGAAAAATGTCCATATGACAGAGGAGGAAGTGCTGGATGTCTTGAAATGCATAAAAGTGGATAAATCCCTAGGACATGATCAGGTGTACTCTAGAACTCCGTGGGAAGCAAGGGAATTGATTACTGGGCCTCTTGCTGAGATATTTGTATCATCAATAGTCATAGGTGAGGGGCCGGAAGACTGGAGGTTGGCTAACGTGGTGCCACTGTTTAAGAAGGTTGGTAACAACAAGGAGAAAGTGAGGACTTCAGATGCTGGAGATCAGAGCTTAAAAATGTGTTGCTGGAAAAGCGCAGCAGGTCAGGCAGCATCCAAGGAGAAGGAGAATCGATGTTTCGGGCATAAGCCCTTCTTCAGGAATTCCTGAAGATTCTCCTTCTCCATGGATGCTGCCTGACCTGCTGCGCTTTTCCAGCAACACATTTTTAAGCTTTGGTAACGCCAAGCCAGGGAACTATAGAACAGTGAGCCTGATGTCGGTGGTGGGCATGTTGTTGGAGGGAATCCTGAGGGATAGGATGTACATGTATTTGGAAAGGTAAGGACAGATTGGGGATAGTCAACATGGCTTTATGCATGGGAAATCATGTCTCACAAACCTGATTGAGTTTTTTTGAATAAGTAACAAAGAGGATTGATGAGGGCAGAGTGGTGGACATGATCTATAAGGACTTCAATAAGGCATTCAACAAGATTTCACATGGGAGACTGGTGAGCAAGGTTAGATCTCATGCAATACAGGGAGAACTCGCCATTTGGATACAGAACTGGCTCAAAGGTAGAAGACAGAGGGTGGTGGTGGAGGGTTGTTTTTCAGACTGGAGGCCTGTGACCAGTGGAGTGCCACAAAGATTGGTGCTGTGTCCACTGCTTTTCATCATTTATATGAATGACTTGGATGTGAGCATGAGAGGTATATTTAGTAAGTTTGCAGATGACACCAAAATTGGAGGTGTAGTGGACAGCGAAGAAGGTTACCCCATATTACAATAGCATCTTGATCAGATGGACCAATGGATTGAGAAGTGGCATATGGAGTTTAATTCAGATAAATGTGATATGCTGCATTTTGAGAAAACAAATCTTAGCAGGACTTGTACATTTAATGGTAAGGTCCTAGGGAATGTTGATGAATAAAGGGACCTTGGAGTGCAGGTTCATAGATCCTTGAAAGTAGTCACAGGTAGATAGGATAGTGAAGAAGGCGTTTGGTATGCTTTCCTTTATTGGTCAGTGTATTGAGTACAGGAATTGGGAGATCATGTTGCGGCTGTACAGGACATTGGTTAGACCACTTTTGAAATGTTGCGTGCTATTCTGGTCTCCTTCCTATCGGAAAGATGTTGTGAGAGGGTTCAAAAAGATTCACAAGGATGTTGCCAGGGTTGGAGCATTTGAGGTATAGGGTGAGGTTGAATGGGCTAGGGCTGTTTTCTGTGGAGTATCGGAGGCTGAGGGGTGGCCTTATAGAGGTTTATAAAATCATGAGGAGCATGGATAAGATAAACAGACAAAGCCTTTTCCCTGGGGTGGGGGAGTCCAGAACTAGAGGGCATAGGTTTAGGGTGAGTTGGAAAAAGATAAAAGAGACCTAAGAGGCAAATCTTTCTCACAGAGGTTGGTACATATGTGGAATGAGCTGCCCGAGGAAGTGGTGGAACCTAGTCCAATTGCAATATTGAAAAGGCATCTGGATGGGTATATGAATCGGAAGGGTTTGGAGGGATATGGGCCGGGTGCTGGCAGGTGGGACGAGGTTGGGTTGGGATATCTGTTCAGGATGGACGAGTTGGACTGAAGGATCTAATCCTGAACTGTACATTTCTATGACTCTATGACACTGTAGTCAAGAACAGCAGGAAACCAAAAGATTGAGAACACTTTAAACATCAACAGAAAGCCACAAAAATGAGCAATATAGAAAAGTAAGATAGAACATGAGAAAGAAAACTGGCATAGAATGTAAAGACAGGTAGCAAATGTTTCGATAAATACATAAAATGAAAGAGAGTGGCTAAAGTAAACGTTGGTTCTTTAGAGGATGAGAAGGGGCATTTAGTTATGGGATATGATGAAATGGCCGAGCCATTGGACAGGTATTTTGTGACAGTGTTCACAATGGAGGACACTAATAACAGGCCAGTTATTGACAAAGAGACGAAGGTTGGTGAGGACCTGGAAACAATTATTATGATGGAAGACCTAGTTTTGGGTAAGCTAATGGAGCTAAGGATAGATACGTCTCGTGGCCTGATGGAACCCATCCCAGGGTACCAAAAGAGATGACCGGAAAATAGCGGGTGCAGTAGCGGTAACTTTCTAAATTTTGCTGGACTCTGGGGCAGTCCCAGCAGATTGGAAAGCACAAATGTGACACCACTGTTTAAAAGGGGAGATAAAAAAAGATGGGGAATTATATATTGGTTAGCTAAACCTCTCTAGTGGGGAAGATGCTTAAGTCTATTATCAAAGAAGAAACAGTGGGGTATCTTGATAGAAATTGTCCCATTGGACAGACGCTGCATGGGTTCATGAAGGACAGGTCACGCTTGACAAATCTTTTGGAGATGAAGATTCATGGTGTTACGGGTAAAGTATTAGAAAGGATAGAGGCTTGGTTGACAAACAGCGAACAAAGATTGAGAATAAATGAGTGCTATTCTCGCTGGTAATCAGTGACTGGGGGTGTGTCTCAGGGATCAGTGTTGGGACATCAATTATTTACAATTTATATCAATGATTTGGAGTTGGAGACCACGTGTAGGGTGTCAACGTTTGCAGATGACACTAAGATGAGTGGCAGAGCAAGTAAACAGAGGACTATGAAACTTTACAGAGGAACATAGATACACTGAGTGAGTGGGCTGAGTGAGTGGGCAAAGGTCTGCCAGATGGAATACAATGTTAATAAATGTGAAGTCATCCATTTTGGTTGGAGTAACAGTAAAACAGATTATTACTTGAATGGTAAAAAGTTGCAGCTTGCTGCTATGCAGAGGGACCGGGGTGTCCTTGTGCATGAATCACAGAGGGTTGGTCTGCAGGTACAACAAGTTATTAGGAAGGCAGATGGAATCTTGTCCTTCATTGCTAAAGGGATTGAGTTTAAAAGCAGAGAGGTAATGCTGCAGCTGTACAAGGTCCTGGTGAGGCCACACCTGGAATACTGTGTGCAGTTTTGGGGTCTCCTTACTTGAGGAAGAATATACTGGAAGTGGAGGGGCTGCAGAGGAGGTTCACGAGGTTGATTCCAGGGTTGAGGGAGTTGGCTTATGAGGAAAGACTGAGTGGATTTGGATTATATTAATCAGGATACAGAAGAATGAGGGCAGTCTTATAGAAACATATAAAATTATGAAGAGAATAGATAAGATAGAAGTAGAGAGGATGTTTCCACTGGCAGGTGAAACTAAGATGAGAGGGTATAGCCTCAAGATTAGAGGGAGCAGATTTAGGACTGAATTGAAAAGGAACATCTTCACCCAGAGGGTTGGTAAACTATGGAATTCCTTGCCCAGGGAAGCAGTTGACACTAGTTCAGTAAACATTTTTAAAGTGAAGGTCGATATTTTTTGAAAACAAAAGGAATTAAAGGACACAGTGAGAGGGCGGGTAAATGGAGCTGAGGCCATGAATAGACCAGCCATGATCTTATTGAATGGCAGAGCAGGCTTGAAGGGGCAGACCACCTACTCCTGATCCTCGTTCTTATGTTCTTATGATTGGCTGAAGGACAGCAATTATTTCTCTCGCATTTTTTTCAACAGACGTGTATTGTTTGTAACCATCCATTTCTTTCAAACCACTTCAATATCTCCCGAGAAATGAAAGATTATGGTCAATTCCTTTATCTTTTCCTCTCTCAGTAACTCATGTACATTCAATCCAAGGTGGGTACAAACCCTATTCCATTGGGGAATACTTTACTGGATTGAAAGGGTTAACTGAGCCTGTTTGTTTAGTGTCTGTAATTAATGTCAAACTCCATGGATGACAACTGTGTCCCAGGACAGTTTCCTCCTTCTATTAATTCCAACTTCCTTCCAATGTACGAAGCTATAGTATCAGTGACAGCATCACCTCCAGCATCACCCCCAGCACTAACAGGGACCGACAGCTCCAGAGACTGGGAGCTCGGGAGAAGCGAGATTCAAATGTGAGAACAAAAGATCAGAATTTTACAACCATGGACAGGAGTTTCTCAACAACAATTGATTATATTTCTGCAAATTATCACATGATGTCATTAACAACTCGGATCCGTTATATACTCCTGGTAATTCAACACATTTACTATCCCATCCTTGTTATTGCTGGTATTCCTGGTAAGTCTCTATCCTGCTATTAACTCTAAAAGTTACCATTAACTGTATGAGTTTTCCTGCCAGTTACTCTGTTCTCCTTGCTGCTGTTGCTGTTGTTCCTGCTGAGGATATGTCCACTCGTTAGTTCTTTAAATCATGTGTCACTTCATTAATGTTCTTGTCATTAATCCCTATCCACTGAGTCTCAACTCATCCTTGGCCAAGTCATGAGGATCAGTGAAATTGTTCAGAATCTTACCAATCCATTTGGAGTCAAAGAGTTAGAGAGAGAGATACAGCATGGAAACAGCTTATTCAGTCCAACTCGTCCATGCTGGCCAGATATCCTAACCTAATCTCGTCCCATTTGCCAACACTTGGCCCATATCCCTCTAAACCCTTCCTATTCATATACCTATACAAATGTTGTAATTGTACCAGGCTCCAACCCTTCCTCTGGCAGCTGATTCCATATATGCACCACCCTCTGCATGAAAACGTTGCCCCTTAGGTTCCTTTTACCTTTTTCCCCTCTCACCCTAAAACTATGTTGTCCAGTTCTGGATTCCCCCACACCAGGGAAAAGACCTTGTCTTTTTACTCAAACCATGCCACTCATGATTTTATAAGCCTCTATAAGGTCATCCTTCAGTCTCTAACACTCCAGGGAAAACAGCCCCAGCCTATTCAGACCCTCCTTATAACTCAAATCCTCCAACCCTGGAAACATCCTTGTAAATCCTTTCTGAACCCTTTCAAGTTTCACAACATCTTTCAGATAGGAGGGATTTGAACCCAAGCTTTGTCAACCTCATGCTCTTTCCTGGCACTGATTCTGGTGACCACCATTTCCACAATGTGTCTCATCACAGGGGCCTTTTCAGTCAACTCACCTTCTCAGTTCCTCATCCTGACCAACATATCTGACCACGCCACTCACCGACCCCCATTTCCTGCTACATCAGGCATAAACAAGTATGCTCTCTCAAGACTGGCAGCTAAAAACATAGAGTTGTAGTCAGACTGGAGCCTTTTAGATTATGCCTTACATTGTTTCTCAAAACTGTTGCTCAATTATGATTAACTTACCCGGATAATGCCTTTTCCTGGACTTGTTACTTGTTTCCCTGCTTGTGCACTAATCTATATCCATGCTTCAAATGACCCGTGCTCTCTCTTTTGTCCAAACTGCCCAGTACATCAAAATCAATGTCTGACAAAATCCAAAACCAGGCAAGGGTCTCGGTGTCATGACTGTTGGCCATGAGAGAATATTTGTGTATTTGTTCTGGAGAAGGTCTACTCCCCCACAAGCTTATTCACTGTCCTGCTCAACCCCACCTGCAACACACCTTCCTCCACACCATTCCCTTGTAGTTAACCACACCAAGGAGTCAGCACAGTTAATGGGAGGGCCCTGGGGAGAGTTGTAGAACAGAGACACCAAGGGGTACAGGCACATAGTACCTTGAAACTGGCATCACAGGTAGACAGGGTGATGAAGAAGGCATTTGTCCAACTTGTCCACAACCAGAAGGTATAGGTTTAAGGTGATGAAAGAAACGATTTAAACGGGAACTAAGGGACAACTTTATCACACTAAGTGTGGCATTATTATAGAAAGAGCTACCAGAAGAAGTGTTAGTACTTTTGACAATGACAACAGTTAAAGCAACTTTGAACAGGTATGTGGATAGGAAAGGATCAGAGGGATATGGGACAAATAAGACTAACTCAGTTCAGGAAACATGGTTGGCATAGACCAGTTGGACAGAAAGGTCTGTTTGTGTGCTCTATGATTCTATGACTCTATGGCTCGGAGCTGAGGACACAGGGCAGGAGGATTGGCAGGAGAGAACATCAACCAAAAACCAATCCCTCATTGTAGACCCCACTGCATATCCAATCGCTTTCATCTCCCATGGCAACAGTGGGCTGTTTTACACTGTTCCCAGCCTGGCTAAGCCCTATGTGCAGATACCAGCATCAGTGAGAATGCAGAGACCATCTGATGCTACAGATATGGTACAGTCCAAGCAATACCTTTGAGTGTTTGAGAGTGTCCACTCTCTAAACCTGATGGTGGCCTTACAGAACTCAAACTAGTCACTGACAAAGCTATTGCTAGGCTCTGTGATCATGTGTGCACCCAGACAATAAATACTCTTCCGAACAAGATGCATTATCTCACACATTTGTCATACATCTGCTCATCTGTCAATGGATCCTGATATCCTGGACAATTTTCCTCACTTATTTCCATGTATCATATCATCAAAATTTGAAATGTTGCCCTATAATGCAGAGTTAGAACCATGAGTGTACCTCACCAGCCCCATGGAACAATAGGGGAGCACTGATGTTTCTCAACCTGCAGTCTGTTAAATACATATTCAACACAACACTGATTACAGTCCACCTGAACCTTCTTACAATCCTCAATGATATGGAGTAATCTGTTATTTTTTTCCATTCAATATGATCCTGTTAGTTTATTTACTTCTCAATCTACTGAGGAAACCCATGTCTCATCCTCAGGTGTTCCTTTTGCTCCAAACCTGAAGTCCAACATCCCTGGTGCCAATTGTGATTATGTTTAGATTGATTTTGCAGTGGAGTGATTTCCAATCATAGTTTTATTGTGATTGAATTCTGTCCGGCCTATTAGAGGTGAGGGAATCTTTCAGCCAGTCCAACATTTAACTCCCCGTGTGGAGTAAAATACCGCAGAATCTGCCAACCTGAAATAAAAACACAATGCCCAAAGTACTCAACAGATCGGGCAGCATCCACGGAGAGTGGGACAGTCAGGAATTCAGGTTAGAGACCTGGAGTCAGAACTCAGAGCGGTCAGGGCTATTTATTTAAATTAGGCAGGGGAATGAGCTGGTTAGTGAGAACATGGAAATGTCTGTGCTTGGGTGGAAGACAGGAGAGAGTAAGTGAAAAAAGAATTGTTATGAAAGACACAATGCTAAAGAGAGAAAAGATATAAAACTTGAAGCATAAATGCAAAATCATCACTGTCAGAACAAAAGAACGGTTTCGAGCTTTTGATCTGAAGTTGTTGAACTCAGTGTTAACTGTAAATGTTTCACCATTTTATGGGAAACATCTTTGATGATGATCTTGGATTTTCCGATTTATAATTTTTGCTCTTTTACTTGTCCTGGTATAACCTCATTTTGCATTTCGTTTTCATCCCTTCTCCCATCTAATGTCTCCTGTCTCCCGGGTTACCACAGATCTTTTCATTTGTTGTCCCTTCCTTTCCATGACTGGTTTAAATCCTGTTTCAGTCCATTTCCAGTTCTGACAAAGGGTTAGCAGTCTGAAATGTTAACTCTGTCTCCCCACAGGCACTGCCAGAGCTGCTGAGAATTTCCAGCATTTCCTGTTTGCTTTCTATCATCTTATCTTTTCCTTCTTGACCTGACTGTAAAGATTTTAATCTGATTGAAATTGATCAAACTTCTGACCTTTGCTATCATGTAGTTGCAAGCCTTAGGTCAATTGCAAATACACACCGAGTTGGGAGAGCTCATCGAAAGGGACTTTCAATTGGATTAGCTCCACAACCACATGAGTATAATGGGTGTTTTCAAATATCTCACAGACTTGATTATATTTCCAACAGTAAAGACAAAGTTGTGATATTGAGCAAAGGGCAATGGTCAGTTGTCACATTCACAATGGAACACCCGTCCTCAAGCTGCAGTCCTCAACATTGTCCCTTAACTGCAGCCTATCGCTGCCTTTCCCCCAGGATATATGTTTAGTGTCTTACAAAACATTACTCTATACACAGTTAGCCACTTGGTTCTGTGTTATATTGAATAAAGCGCTGTATCTACTCAATCAGTTGATTAATTTGTTTAACAACTGTCATTTCTGTGATAATACTCTGGTTTTTAAATCTGTTTTTCTTGCTGTTTATTTCTTAAAATTACCAATTTTTGAGACTATGATGGACATGCCCTTTTCACAACTATTTTGGCTGTTCCAGTCTGCGGGTGTCATTGGTTAATTTGCAAATCCACATTTTACCAACTTTGAAATACAGGATCTTTATATCCTCTGAATTGACCTTTTCCATTATCTTACCCCATCACTTGACTTGTACAAACTTGTAACTAATGTTCAGTTGAGCCCATCGATCTCATTTCTATGGCTATATTACAAATGGAATATAATTTTATACTGAAGGATACGATCACCAAGTTCTGACAGTGCTAAAATAAAATAAATCCCACACTGAGATACAGTGACCTATGACCAGTTTGAGATGTTTTGCAATCCATGACTCTTTGTAAATCTCATCTTTCACCATGCAGTACAGAAAGCATGCCAAGAATCATATTGTGGTCACTCAAAACGGTTCCTGAGACTTCAGAGAAATGGACCATTCTGCCAATATTAATGGAAAGTTACAAAATGATCGAACTAAAGCAAAATACTGCAGGTGCTGGGAATCCGAAATAAGAACAGACAAGGCTGGGAGTGCTGATGGAACAGCATCAACCTGAAACGTTCACTTATCGCTCCACAAGTTTAGCCTGACCTAATAAACTACAGAATATTGCTGCAAGTTTGGATCACTGGGCATCCTGTGAAAGAGAATATGCTGATGGTTTCCATTCCTGACAAATAATAAATTTTCAGGTTCCATTTCTAATAACCAATCAACTTGACAGTTGATGGAGAAGGAGCCTTGGTCCGGTTGTGTTGAGACAATGAAGAGGGACTTGAATGATTATTGAAATCGAATCAATGTGCAGGGTGATGGGCAAAAGGCAAGTGCTCGCCACTGTGTCAACATGTATTGACAGCCCATGCAGATATGATGGGCTGAATGGCTTCCTTCTGATAACTGGGTGATTATTAAACCTGATCTCCCTTTTCCTTTCCTCGGTGTGTAGACCGCATGCTGGATTGTGCTTCAATAGAAGTTCTCCAGTGCTCACCAGGAGCTAACACAAGAAACAGCTAAGGCAGTGTATATAACCATGGTCCTGAAAATACCTTGTCAGAGGTAAATGGCTCCAATACTCATCATGCCCTGGGTTGAACTGGTCCAATGCAGTTACAAAACTGGCAACCACCTATTAATATAGGGATTTAAATGGTTAAATCTCTAAGTGTAGAACAAATTAAGTCCAGATAAAACCACCCCATTAGTCTAATTGGAATTAGCAGCAACATGGTTGAAGGTGTTATCAAGAGTGTTACCGAGCTGCACTCACTCAGCAATAACTTGTTCACTGGTGTCCAGTTCTGCAGGGTTGCTCAGCACCAGACCTCATAACAACTAATATCCAAACAAGGACAAAAGAGCTGAACTCCTGAGGTGAGGTGAGAGTGACTGTACTTGGCATCAAAGCTGTAAGTGACCAAGTCTGACCTTAAGGAAGACTAAAATGATGAGAAATGGGATGAAACTCTCATTGGTTGGAGTCATTCCTGGCACATTGGAGGATGGGTGTGATTGTTGGAAGTCAGTCACCACAGCTCCAGGACATCTCTGCAGGAGTTCCTCAGGGAAGTGTCCTAGACCCACCTATCTTCAGCTGCTTCATCATGGACAATCCCTCCATCATAAGGTCAGAATTCAGGATGTTTGTTGATAGTTCCACAAAATTTAGTCCTTTTTCTGCCTCATCAGGTACTATTGAAGAATATGGTGCTGGAAAGGCGCAGCTAGTCAGGCAGCAGCCGAGGAGCAGGGCAATCGATGTTTAGGGCATTAGCCTTTTATCATGATTCCTGCTCCTCGGAAGCTGCCTGACCAGCTGTGCCTTTCCAGCACCACACTCTTTGACTCTGATCTCCAGCATCTGCAGTCCTCCCTTTCTCCTTGTCAGACACAATGTCTATATGAAGCAACATTTGAACAATATTCCGGCCTGAGCTGACAAGTAGCATTTGCTCCACACAAGTGTCAGGTATCTCCAGAAAGAGAGATTGTAACCATTTCTCTTCATATCAATAAATTCCTCAGTGTCAGCATCCTGGGGGAGTGGGCGAGGGGTTGCAATAGACCACAGTCTGAGCTGGACCAGTTGTATAAATACCAATGTTACAAGACCATGTCAGAGATTGGTGCTTCCATGATATATACCTCACCTCCTGACTCTCCAAAGTCTCCCCACTATCTACAAAGGGCAAGTCATGAGTGTGAATGAATACTCCCCAATTGTCTGGTGAGGTTTGCTCCAAATACTCTCAAGAAACTTGATAATAAAGCAGTGCTCTTGACTGGCACCATATCCACAAACATTACCAGCTTCCACCATCAATGCACCCCAGCAGCAATGTGCAGCATGTGGAAGATGTGGAAGAGCCTTTGATAGAATCTTCCAAAATAGCAACCTCTACTATCTCAAATCAATAGGCCATCAGCTGCACAAGGAAACTACCTCTGAATAGGTACCAGAGGATATCATAGACTGAGATCCCCCGTATTAATCCACCTTCACTGGATAATGATCAGGAGCAGGACATGTGTGCTGATGCCCACCATGGTCATTAGATACGAATGAAGGGGAACCTGGGCTGACCTTGCTACACTAATTCTGAATGACTCTGTAAAGATGAAAACCTGGATGTTTTCTCCATTCTAATACAGGGTCACTGATCTCTGTTCCACTTCAGAAACTGAAACATACCTCCCATGGTCTTTGTGATATTTCCTGCATTCCCTTGTTTACACTTCAATAACCTGTCAGTGCAGTGTCAATCTTCACATAATCTCTTACATTTCCTTATTTTCTGTTTCAGCCCAAATATGAATTCCTAATTAATGGCTGATTCTTTGGATTCAGTAGAATACATGAACATGAGTATAAATACCTCAAAACATTTTTAGAAAGAGAGACACATACAGAAATCACACAATGTACTCTGTGTAATTGGTAAGCTTTCTACCAGCTTGACTAATTTTTCTGTCTATTTTCCTTCCTCACAGCAAACACCATAACAATTATTATTTTGTTGAAAGGAAAGTGTGGTCTTTCAAAATGTATTACTCGATACCTGGTGGCAATGTCAGCAGCAGATATACTGGTTATTATCCTCGATCTGCTATTGAGACACATTCCAATTGTTTATAAGAGAGAGTTTCGTTTCATACGGGCTATCCCCATCTGTAATATCCAAGCTGTCTTCCTTTATGCAGCCACCGACTGCTCTGTCTGGTTTACCGTCACTTTTACCTTTGATCGATATGTGGCCATTTGCTGCCCAAATCTGCGAATTAAATTTTGTACTGAGAAGACAGCAGCTGTGGTTCTGGGAACAGTGACTGTGCTGAGTGGTTTGAAGAACATTTTCTGGTACTTTATGTTCACATCTCAGTATTTGCTCAGGAATCAGCCCTGGTTTTGTTCAGTGCCAACTGATATTCTGTCATCTCCAGCCTGGGGAACAATCGAGTGCCTTCATTATATCCTGAACCCAGCAGTGCCTTTTGTTCTGATTCTGCTGCTCAATGCTTTAAGTGTCAGGCACATTTTAGTGGCCAGCAGAGCCCGCAGGAAACTTCAGGCTCACAGCAGTGGGGAGAATCCTAGTGACCCAGAAATGGGGACTCGAAGGAAGTCCATAATTTTATTGCTTGTTATCTCAGGAAATTTCATCCTGTTATGGACAGTGTTTATGATATACTCTCTATGGAGCCGAATGTTTTGGATGGGGTATCGGGCCATACATCTACATTATTTTGTCCGAGATATCGGATTCATTCTCCAGCTCCTAAGTTGCTGCACTAACACTTGTATATGTGTCGTGACCCAGACTAAGTTCAGGAAACAGCTGAAGAGCATGGTAAAATACCCTTTTACCCGAACGGTGAAATTCATTAAATGATGAGGTGGATTGAAGGATTCAGGGATTAGAAATGTTTTCTGTCTCAGAACCCATCCAATTCCCTCTCTGTGCGGTCACTGATACAGGCACAATGAGGGGAATCTGCTCTCTCCAGTCTTTGTGATACAGACTGAGTATGTTCAGTTGACAGTCCTGGTGATCTACTACAGACACAGTGTGTTTGGTCTGTCATCTCTGGGACAATGATATAGACATAGTGCATTCAATCTACTCTACCGAAAATACGTGACACTGACACAATAGAGAGAATCTGCCCGCTCTAGTGTATGTGACAAAGAGACAGTGAGTTTGGTCTGCTCTCTCTCTGGGATACCTGTGAACAAACAAATATGAATGAGGAGCAGGTCAGTTAGCCCTTGAGTCCGATCTGCCATTTGATCAGTTCATGTTTGATCCGGCTACAGCCTTAATCCCCTTTTCCACCTACTTTCTATCCCCATTGAGTCCCTTGTTAATAAAGAGCCCACATTACTCTTCCATACAAGTCATCAATGAGCCTGCCTCCATTGTTATCTGGAAAATCATTCCACAAACTATTGTACAGTGAGGTGAAACACATGTTGTATGTGTTGCCACAAATACTTTGTCAGTCTTAAAAGGAAGTTTACAGAGTTTGGATTCGTTAATTTGTTTAAACTCAACTACACATGAGGCAAGACAGGGACTCTGAAATAGTGAACAATATCTGATTGTGTTAAGTTTCATTCAGTAAAGCCGACTCATCTGACAACAAAACCTTATTGAAGGAACATGCAAAAGACACAGATGTTATCAGACCATAAGGCGGAGGAGCAGAATTTAGGCCATTCAGCCCAATGAGTCTGGCCCACCATTCAATCATTGGTGATAAGTTTCTCAGCCCCATTCTCCCACTTTCTCCCCATAATCCTTGATATTCAAGAATCCATCAATCTCAGTCTTAAAATGCTCAATGGCCTGGCCTTCACAACTTTCTGTGGCAGGGAATTCTGCAGATTTATCACTCTCTGGCTGAAGACATTTCTCATTATCTCCATTCAAAAATGTCTTTCCTTTACTCTCAGGCTTTTCCCTTGTGTCCTAGTCTGTCCTACCAATGGAAACATCTTCCCAACATCTACTCTGTCCAGGCCATTCAGTATTCTATACATTTCAATTAGATTCCCCCCTCATCATTCTAACCCTGAGTCCTCAAATGTTCCTCGTAGGGTAAGCTTTTCATTCCTGGTAATTTTCATTTCATTTCAATTACTCTGGTGTCTTGCATGTTTTACACTTCTTACGCACTTTATGCCGCCCTGTGTATGATCATGCTGTCCATGTAGCAACTTGATCCTGGAGAAACTCTGTCTCCTTATTTTTGTATCGGTTGTATATGGTAGAAAAGACAAATAAAGCTACTCTTGACTCTTGACCCTTGACTCCTGGGAATATTCTCGTGAACCTTCTTTGAACACACTCCAGGGACAGTACAACCTTCCTGAGATATGGGCCCAAACATTGGGCACAATACTCCAAAAGTGTTCTGACCAGAGCCTTTTACAGCCTTATAGAGCCTCCGAAGTACATCCCTGCTTTAATATTATTGTCCTCTCAAGGTAAGTGTTATTACTGCACTTCCCTTCCTAAATACTGACTTAAACTGCAAGTTTACCTTGAGAGAATCCTGAATTAAAACTTCCAAGTCACTTTGCATTTCAGACTTCTGAATTTTCTCCCCATTTATAAACAGTCCATGCTGCTATTCTTCCTACCAAAGTGCATGACCTCACACTTTCCCACATTACGCTGCATCTGCCCCTTCTTTGTCCACTCTCCTAACCTGTCCAAATCCTTCTGCAGCCTCCCCACCTCCTCAGTGCTGCCTCTCCCTCTACATATCTTTGTATCTTCTGGAAACTTAGCCAGAATGCCTTCAGCTCCTTCATTGATATCATTAATGTATAAAGTGAAAAGCTGTGGTCCCAACACTGAGTTTTGCAGAATACCAGTTGTCACCGGCTGCTATCCTGAGAAAGACCCTTTCATCCCCACTCTCTGCTCCCTGCCAGACAGCCAGGCTTCTATCCATGCTAGCATCTTGCCTCCAACACCATGGGCCTTACATCCTGTGCAACACCTTTTCAAAGGCCTTCTTGAAGTCCAGGTAGATAACATCTATTGTCTCTCCTGGACTAATCTGCTCGTTACTTGATTAAAGAATTCTAGCAGATTTCATCTCCCCTTGATGAGACCATGCTGACTCTACCCTATTTTACCATACACTTACAAGTATTCAGAACTCTCATCCTTCACAAAGGGTTCACGGATCTGAACCAAGAGTGAGGCTAGGCTGATCGGTCAGTCATTTCCATCATTAGACTTACTCACTTCTAAATAGTTAATATATTTTATATATAATCACATATTAATCTTCTCCCTCCTTATTTCTTTTTTGTTGCCCTCTGATTGTGTTTGCATGCTTCCCAATCCTTTGGTTTCCACTGCCCTTTGCCATATGACATGCTTTCTCTTTTGCTTTCATGCTATCCCAGACTTCCCTAGTCAGCCATGGTTACCTCATCCTCCCTGTACCATGCTTCCTTTTCCCTCGGGATGAATCTCTGCTATGTCTCCTGAAATACTCCCAGAAACTCCCGCCATTGCTGTTCCACTGTCATTCCTGCGCGGCTCTGCTCCCAGTCAATTCTACCCAGCTCCTCCCTCATGTCTCTGTAGTTGCCTTTATTCAGCTATAATACCTTTACCTCTGATTTTATCTTCTCCCTCTCAAATTGCAGTGTAAATTCAATCATATACATTCTCCCCGTGTCTGTGTGGGTTTCCTCCGGGTGCTCCAGTTTCCTCCCACAATCCAAAAATGTGCAGGTTAGGTGAATTGGCCATGCTAAATCACCCTTAGTGTTAGGTGAAGGGGTAAATGTAGGGGAATGGGTCTGGGTGGGTTGCGCTTCGGCGGGTCGGTGTGGAGACTTGTTGGGCCAAAGGGCCTGTTTCCACACTGTAAGTAATCTAATCTAATCTAATCACATTATTATCACTGCTTCCTCAGGGTTCCTTCACCTCAAGATGCCTGATCAAGTCTGCCTCATTGAACAACACTAAATCCAGAATTGCCTGTTCCCCTGTGGGCTCCACCACAAGCTGCTCCAAAAAGCCATCGCATACACATTCCATAAATTCCTTTTCTTGCAATCCACTACAAACCTGATTTTCCTAGTCTACGTTCATATTGAAATCCCCCATGATCACTAACTTTGCCTTTCCCGCACATCTTTTCTATCTCCTGGTGTATCTTGTGTCCCAATTCCTGACCATTGTTTGGATGTCTGTACATAATTCCAAGAATTTTTTTAAAAATTGCCGTTCCTCAATTCTATGCACACAGATTCTACACCTTCTGACCTTACTTCATTTCTCTGTATCTGACCCAGTGCTGTCACTGTCCTGGGAGTGTTTGATGGGTCAGTGGAGAAGGAGATTTACTCTGTACCTAACCCCGTGCTATCACTGTGTTGGGAGTGTTTGTTGGGGACAGTTAGAGGGAGATTAACTCTGCATTTAATCCAGTACTGTCACTGTCCTGTTTGTGCTGTCATTTCCTGTTTGTTTTCTATCATCTTCTCTTTTCCTTCTTGCCCTGACTGTAAAGACTTTAATCTGATTGAAACTGATACAACTTCTGACCTTTGCTATCATGTCATTGCAAGCCTTAGGTCAATTACAATAACACACCAAGTTGGGAGAGCTCATCGAAAGGGACTTTCATTTGGATTAGCTCCACAACCACATAAGTATAATCGGCATTTTCAAATATCTCACAGACTTGATTACATTTCCCACAATAAACACAAAGTTGTGATATTGAGCAAAGGGCAGTGGTCAGTTTTCACATTCACAATGGAACACCCGTCCTCAAGCTGCAGTCCTCAACCTTGTCCCTTAACTGCAGCCTCTTCGTTGCTTTTCCCTCAGGATATATGTTTAGTGTCTGACAAACCATTATTTTGTACTGAATTTGCAACTTGGTTCTATTGAATAAAGCTCTGTATCTACTCAATCAGTTGATTAATTTGTTACCGAACTATCCTTTCCGTGATAATACTCTGGTTTTGAAATCCATTTCCCCTTGCTGTTTATTTATTAAAATGACCAATTAGTGAGACAACGATGCACTTGCCCCTCTTCACGACTATTTTGGCTGTTCCAGTCTGTGGGTGTCACTGGTTAATTTACAAATCCACGGTCTATCAACTTTGAAATGCAGGATCTTTACATCCTCTGAATTATTCTTTTCCACCATCTTTCCGCATCACATGGCTTGCACAAAATTGTAACTAATGTTCAGTTGAGCCGATCCATCTCACTTCTCTCCCGATATTATGTACAGAATACACTTTTATATGATTACCAAGATCTGACAGTGCTACAGTAAAATAAATCCTACATGGAGGTACAGTGACCTCTGACCAGTTTGAGATGTTTTGCAATTCATGACTCTTTGAAAATCTCACCATTCACCACGGAGTTGAGAAAGCATTCCCAGAATTGAATTGAGGTCACTCAAAACAGTTCCTGAGATTTCATAGAAGTGGATCCTTCTGCCAATATTAATGGAAAGTTATAAAATGATCGAACTAAAGCAAAATACTGCAGATGCTATAAATCCGAAATAAGAACAGACAATGCCGGGAGTACTGATGGAACAGCATCAGACAGAAATGTGAACTTGTCTCTCCAGAAGTTTAGCCTGATCCAAAAAAAAAGTAGAATATTGCTGTAAGTTTGGATCACTAGGTATCCTGTGAAAGAGAGTATGTTGAGCTGATGGTTTCCGTTTCTGACAAATAATACATTTTAATGTCCCATTTCTTATAAGTAATTAACTTGGTAGTAGATGGAAAAGGAACATTTGACAGATTGTATTGAGACAATGAGGAGGAACTTGAATGGTTATTGAAATCGAATCAATGTGCAGGGTGATGGGGAAAAGCAAGTGGTTGTCATTAAGTCAAAACATGTAGACAATCTGCAGATATGATGGTCTGAATGGCTTCCTTCTGATAACTAGGTGATTATTAAACCTGATCTCCCTTTTTCTTTCCTGGGTATGTAGTCCGCAGGATGGATTGTGCTTCAATAGACGTTCTCCAGTGCTCACCAGAAGCTAACACAAGGAACAGCGGATACACTGCATAAAGTAATGGCCCTGAAAATATCTTGTCAGTGGTAAATGGCTCTAATACTCGCTGTGCCCTGAGTTGAACTGTTCCAGTACAGTTACAAAACTGCCAACCACCTATTAATATACGGATTTAAACAGGTAAACCTCAAAGAGTAGAACAAAGTAAATCCAGATAATTACCACCCCATCAGTCTGATCAGAATTAACAACATGGTAGAAGGTGTCATCAAGAGTGCAACCAAGCTGCACTCCCTCAGCAATAAATAGTTCACTGGTGTCCAGTTCTGCAGGGTTGCTCAGCACCAGACCTCATAACAACATCCAAACATGGACAAGAACCTCACTCCTGAGGTGAGGTGAGAGAGACTGCACTTGACATCAAAACAGCAATCATCCAAGTGTGACCTGAAGGAAACCTAAAATAATGAGAAATGGGATGAAACTCTCATTGGTTGGAGTCACTCCTGGCACATTGGAGGATGGGTGTGGTTGTTGGAAGTCAGTCACCTCAGCTCCAGGACATTGCTGCAGGAGTTCCTCAGGGAAGTGTCCCAGGCCCAGCTATCTTCAGCTGCTTCACCGTTGACAATCCCTCCATCATAAGGTCAGAATTCAGGATGTTTGTTGATTGTTCACAAAGTTTAGTCCCATTCCTATTGAAGATTGTGATACTGGAAAAGCACAACTGGTCGTGCAGCATCTGAATAGCACGAGAATTGGCATTTCATGTGTAAGGCCTTCATCAGGATTCCTGATAAAGGGCTTATGCCCGAAATGTTGATTCCCCTGCTCCTCGGAAGCTGCCTGATTGGCTGTGCTTTTCCAGCACCACCCTCTTTGACTCTGATCTCCAGCATCTGCAGTCCTCACTTTCCCCTCATCAGACACTATGTCCATTTCTAACAACATTTGGACAATATTCAGGCCTGACAAGTAGCATTTGCTCCACACAAGTGTCAGGTATCTCCAAAAAGAGAGATTGTAACCATTTCTCTTCATATCAATGAATTTCCGAATATCATTATCCTAGGGGAGGGGTTGAGGGGTAGCAATAGACCACAAACTGAGCTGGACCAGTTATGTAAATACCAGTGTTATAAGACCATGTCAGAGATTGGTCATTCTGTGATATATATCTCACTCTCCTGACTCCCTAATGTCTGTCCACTGTCTACAAAGGGCAAGTCAGGAGTGTGAATGAATACTCCCCACTTGACTGCGTGAGGTCTTCTCCAACAACTCTCAAGAAACTTGATAATAAAACAGTGCTCTTGACTGGCACCACATCCACAAACATTACCAGCTTCCACCATCAATGCACCCCAGCAGCAATGTGCAGCATGTGGAAGATGTGTCAGAGCCTTTGATAGAATCTTCCAAAGTAGCAACCTCTACTATCTCAAATCAATAGGCCATCAGCTATACATGGAAACTACCTCTGAAGAGATATCAGAGGATAACATAGACTGAGATATCTCCACATTAATCCACCTTCATTGGATAATGATCAGGAGCAGGATATGTGTGCTAATATCTACCATAGTCACTAGATACTAATGAAGGGAAACTTGGGCTGATTCTCCACACAAACTTTGAATGACTTTGTAAAGATGAAGAACAGGAACGTGGACATTTTCACCACTCTAAGACAGGGCCACTGATCTCTGTTCCACTTCAGAAACTGAAACATACCTCCCATGGTCTTTGTGATATCTCCCATATTCCGTTGTTTTCACTTCAATAACCTGTCAGCGTAGTGTCAATCTTCACATCATCTCTTACAAAATGCATTTCCTCATTTTCTGTTTCAACCCAAATATGAGTTCCTAATTAATGGCTGATTTTTTTAGATCCAGTCGATTGCATAACCATAGGTATAGACACGTCAATACATTTTCAGAAACAGGGACATGTACAGAAATCACATGATGTACTCTGTGCAATTGGTCACTTTTTGAGAAGCTTGCTAAGTTTTCCTGTTTATTTTCCTTCCCCACAGTGAACACCATAACAATTATAATTCTGGCACAAGGAAAGTGTGGTCTGTCAAAATGTATTACTCGATACCTGGTGGCGATGTCAGCAGCAGATATACTGGTTATTATCCTCGATCTGCTATTGAGGCACATTCCGATTATGTATAAGAGAGAGTTGCATTTCATATGGTTCATCCCCATCTGTAATATCCACGCTGTCTTTATTTATGCAGCCACCAACTGTTCTGTCTGGTTTACTGTCACTTTTACCTTTGATCGATATGTGACCATTTGCTGCCCAAATCTTTGAATTAAATTGTTTGGATTTGTGAATTTATTTAAACTCAATTATACATGAGGCATGACAGCGACACTGAAATAGTGAATAATATCTGATTATATGCAGTTTCATTAAGTAAAGCTGACTCATTTGACAACAAAACTGGATTGAAAGAACATGCAAGAGACACAAATGTTATAAAACCATAAGACAGAAGGGCAGAAGTTAAGGCATTCAGCCCAATGAGTCCACTCCACCATTCAATCTTGGCTGAAATGTTTCTCAATCTCAGTCGCTGCTTTGTCCCCATAACCCTTTATCCCTTGATACTCAAGGAACCTATCAATCTCAGTCTTAAATATACTCAATGACCTCGTCTCCACAGCCTTCTGTAGCAATGAATTCCATAGCCTTCTTCTGGATGAAGAAGTTTCTCATTATCTCCATTCCAAAATGTCTTCCCTTTACTCTAAGGCTTTGCCTTTGGGTCCTAGTTTCTCCTACCAATGGAAGCATCTTCCCAACATCCACCCAGTCCAGGTCAAAGTTAAAAATCACACAACTAGGAGAAAGTGAGGACTGCAGATGCTGGAGTACCAGAGTTGAAAAATGTGGTGCTGGAAAAACACAGCAGGCCAGGCAGCATCTGAGGAGCAGGAGAATCGACGTTTTCGGCATAAGCCCTTCTTCAGGAATGAAGAATCACACAACACCAGGCTAGAGTCCAACAGGTTTATTTGGAAGCACTAGCTTTCGGAGCACTGTTCCTTCATCAGGTGGTTGTGGATTACTAGATTGTAAAAAACAGAATTTATAGCAAAAGTTTACAGTGTGATGTGACTGAAATTATATATTGAAAAAGACCTGGATTATTCATTAAGTCTCTCATTTGTTAACTGATCATGTTGATTTCAGTTCTTTCATATGTAAATGCAAAACTTTTTTAAAAGTTACATTCTCATGAACTTTAACAATTGGTGTCATGTTGGCCCAGATAATGTATTGAAGGTGTGAGCTTTCATGTGCGAGGCTGTCTGTGCCACAATGGTCAGACTGATTCCCATCTAAAAAATGGATTTACAGAATCTTACAAGGATTCATGCAGTTTTTGATCAATGTAATTCTGCAAGTACAGAATCACCCCACAAACTTATATGTGTATGCGTGCATGTGGGTGTGTGTGTATTGGGGGAGGGGTGGGGATGTTGTGGGTGTCTGTGAGAGAGAGTGTGTATGTGTGTGAGTGTGAGTGTGAGTGTAAAGGGGTGTAATTCTGTGAGAAGGTGTGTGTGTGAGCATATGAGAGAGGGACTGCGTGAGTGTGCGTATCTGTAAGAGTTTGTGTATGTACGCGTGTCTAGGAGTGAGTGAGTGTGTGTGTATGCGCGCGTGTGTAGGAACGCCTGTGTGTGTGTGTGTTTGTGTGTGTATGTGCATGTGTCTGTCTGTTTGTGCATAGTGCAATGGGGTCAGTGCTCCGAAAGCTAGTGCTTCCAATTAAACCTGTTGGGCTATAACCTGTTATTGTGTGATTTTTAACTTTGTGCACCCCAGTCCATCTTTAAATCAGTCCAGGCCATTCAGTATTCTGTGTGTTTCATTTAGATTCCCCCTCATCCTTCTAACATCCATCAAATATAGACCCAGAGTCCTCAAATGTTCCTCATATGTTAAGCTTTTCATTCCTAGTAATTTTCATTTCATTTCAATTACTATGCTGTTTTGCGTGTTTTGCACTTATGTACTTTATGCTGCCCTGTTTATGATCATGTAGTTTGTGCTGTCCATGTAGCACCTTGGTCCTGGAGGAACTCTGTCTCATTTTTCCTGTTTCAATTGCATATGGTAGAAAACACAAATAAAGCGACTCATGACCCTTGACCCTTGACTCCTGGCACCATTCTTGTGAACCTTCTCAGAACACACTCCAGGGCCAGTATATCCTTCCTGAGATATGGGCCCCACAACTGTGCACAATACACCAGAAGTGTTCTGACCAGAGCCTTTTTGAGCCTTCTTGAGCCTCAGAACTCAACATCTCTGCTTTAATCTTCTCATCCTCTCAAGATAAATGCCATTCCTGTGCTTCCCTTCTTAACTACTCACTCAACCTGCAAGTTTACCTTGAGATAATCCTGAACTAAAACTCCCAAATCTTTTTGCACTTCACACTTCTGAATTTTCTCCCCATTTAGAAAATATTCCATGCATATATATTTCCTACCAATGTGCATGACCTCACACCTTCCAACATTTAACTACATCTGCCACTTCTTTGCCCACTCTCCTCAATGCTACCTGCCCTCTACCTATCTTTGTATCCTCTTAAACACTTAGCCAGAATGCCCTCAGTTCCTTCTTCCAGATTGTTAATGTATAAAGTGAAAAGTTGGGGTCCCAACACTGAGCCTTGCAGAATCCCAGTTGTCACTGGCTGCCATCCTGAGGAGGACCCTTTCATTCCTACTCTCTGCTCCCTGACAGACACTCAGGCTTCTATCCATGCTAACACCTTTCTTCCAACACCATGGGCCCTTACCTTACTCAGTAGCCTCCTGTGCAGCATCTTCTCAAAGCCCTTTTTGAAATCCATGTAGATGACATCCATTGTCTCTCCTTGATCTAATCTGCTCGTTACTTGCTCAAAGAATTCTAGCAGCTTTGACCTCCCCTTGATGAAAACAAGCGGAATTTGCCCTAGTTTACCAGACACTTCCAAGTATTCGGAACTCATCCTTCACAATAGATTCAAGGATCTTAACCACAACCGAGGCTTAGCTAATTGGTCTGTCATTTTCCATAATTTGCCTGACTCCTTCTAAGTATTTAATATATTTTATATATAATCGCCTATTTAGTATTTTCCCTCCTTATTTCTCTTTTGTTGCCCTCTGTTGGTCTTTGCATGCTTCCCAATCCTTTGTTTCCCAATGTCCTTTGCTGAATAATAAGCTTTTGCTTTTGATTTTATGCTATCCCTGATTTCCTTAGTCGGCCATGATTACCTCATCCTCCCTGTACCATGCTTCTTTTTCATCGGGATGAATCTCTGCTGTATCTCCTGAATTACTCCCAGAAATCCCTGCCATTGCTGTTCCACTGTCGTTCCTGCTCGGCTCCTCTCCCAGTCAATTCTCCCCAGCTCCTGCCTCATGCCTCTGTAGTTGCCTTTATTCAGCTGTAATATCATTACCTCTGATTATATCTTTTCCCTCTCAAATTGCAGAGTAAATTCAATCACATTATGATCACAGCCTCAACAGGATTCCTTCATATTAACCTCCCTTATATAGTCTGCCTCATTGTACAACACTAAATCCAGAATTGCCTGTTCCCCCGTGGGCTCCACCACAAGCTGCTCCAAAAAACCATCTCATAGACATTCCACAAATTCCTTTTCTTGCAATTCCCTATCAACCTGATTTTCCAAATCCACCTTCATATTGAAATCCCCCATGATCACTGTAACGTTGCCTTTCCTACACATCTTTTCTATCTCCTGGTGTATCTTGTACCCCAGCTCCTGAATACTGTTTGGAGGCCTGTACATAACTCCAAGCATGTTTTTTGTTTCATTTGCGGTTCCTCAATTCTATCCATATATATTCTACATGATCTGACCTTACTTTGTGTCTTACTGTTGAGTTAATTTCATTTTTTACTGATAAGGCAATCCCACTCCCTTGGCCCACCTGGCTTTTTTTTGATCGGATGTATATCATTGAACATTCATCTCCCAAACCTGAACCCCTTACAGCCAAGTCTCTGTGATACCCACCATGTCATACCTGCCAATTTCTATCTGCGTCACAATCTCATTTCCCTTATTCCTTATCCTGTGTGCATTCAGGTATGAGACCTTCAGTCCTATACTAAGCGTCTCTCTTCTCACTGTCATTAGTTTGCCCAGTTATCCTCATCATAAATACAAGACAGGCATCAAACTGGGTCTGAAACCTAACTGCTGGATACAAAACCACTTCCTTCCTTGAGACAGAATACCTCAAGTGCTCACATGGACAAAAGCCCCTGACTCCTGTCTTTGAAAGTTGCTAAACCCAAGAAAGGCATCCCTCTGATCGAGCAAAACCCAACCTGGGTCAGGAACACACTCCAACTTCCCCCAGGATATTGGAAGCACTCACAATGTGGTGCTTGAACCCTTGTTTTGTAGTTCATTTGGCCCAGTGCTCAGTGTTAATTAAAACTCACTGTTTGGCACCAACCTGCACAGAATTATTCATGGTTAGTTTAATTGGCTTTCCCATCTGCATAACTTGTCTTTTATTTTTGCACTGTCTGTTGTTCTCTCTCAGAATGACAGGTCTCTAATCATTGCTGTATCTGTGGCTTTAAGCCTCAAGGGCAATTTTAGCTGAAAAAAGACTGGAGACATCTTCTCTCTTCTGCACTAACAGCCTTTTGAATAAAACAAAGGCTGTTGTAAAATTGTTAAATGAGTAAAATTATTTAAAAAACAGCCTTTATTCACTCATATTTATTAATTATTTCTTTGTCAATTCCAGCATAATGTAAGTGTTTCTAAAGCAGTTGCTTTGCTGAGGCCCATAGATTGGTGTGGGACTATTCTGGGAATCGGTGCGGCTGGGTGACTGTACAAGGTGGTTTTGTGTATGTAGACTGTTTTGGAAAGGATTGGCCTCTTTCCCTTTCATAAGATTAATAAATGTATATGTTTGTAAAACTTCTCTAAAAACACCAGATTAAATACATTTTTATACTAAATTCTATAACTCCAATTACTTACAATATTCTCGATATACGAGGGCCCTGAGAACTGTTTCCTAACTGGAACCAGAATCTCTTCTAATAAACAGGGGAGAGCTCATTGCGTCTCAGTGATTATTTCCACATCAGAAGGATGTGTTGTCCGTTGTAACAGAGACTGTTAGAAGGATCGACTCCTCCCACATCCTCCCACCGTGTCATGGTCACTGTGGGTTGTCCTTTTTACACTCAACCAATACTAACCCTTTCAGACCCATGTACAGCATTTGATTTGATTTATTGTTGTCACTTGTACCAACATTCAGGGAAATGTTTTGTTTTGCGGGCGGTAGAGGTGCATTACAACATACAGGCAGATCATTGGGTATTCAGATAGAGAGAGGCAAACTGGGTTACAGCTACACAGGAGCAGCACAAACACAAGACCAGCATTAGATTTGAAATTAGTCATCCAGCAGTCTAAGAACAGCAGGGAAGAAGCTGTGGCTGTGTGTGATGAAGCTTCTGCACCTTCTGCATGATGGAAGAGGTTGGAAAAGAGTCTGACCGGGTGGGAGGGGTCTTTAATGGTGTTCCCTGTCTTTCCACGGCTTCCAGAACTATAGATGGAGCCGACAGTTGGAAGGTTGGCTTGTGTCATGGTCTGGGCTGTGTTCATAACTTTCTGTAGTTTCTTCTGGTCCTGGACAGAGCTGTTACCGTACCAAGCCATGATACATCCAGATAGAATGCTTTCTATGGTGCAGCTATAAACGTTGGTGAGAGTCCTTACGAATGTACTGAATTTCCTTAGCCTCCTGAGGAAGGAGAGTTGTTGTTCTGACCTCCATGACATCTTCACTACATTTCTATTCAATCCTCTCCACCCCTCCATGTTGTCTTCCATATACCTCCATTCTGTCCTCTATACACCTCCATTCAGTCCTCAATACACCTCCATTCTGTCCTCAATACACCTCCATTCTGTCCTCAATACACCTCCATTCTGTCCTCAATACACCTCCATTCTGTCCTCAATACACCTCCATTCTGTCCTCTATAAACCTCCATTCTGTCCTCAATACACCTCCATTCAGTCCTCTATACACCTCCATTCTGTCCTCAATATACCTCCATTCTGTCCTCAATACACCTCCATTCTGTCCTCAATATACCTCCATTCTGTCCTCAATACACCTCCATTCAGTCCTCAATACACCTCCATTCTGTCCTCAATACACCTCCATTCTGTCCTCTATAAACCTCCATTCTGTCCTCTATACACCTCCATTCTGTCCTCTATACACCTCCATTCTGTCCTCAATACACCTCCATTCAGTTCTCTATACACCTCCATTCTGTCCTCAATATACCTCCATTCTGTCCTCAATATACCTCCATTCTGTCCTCAATACACCTCCATTCAGTCCTCAATACACCTCCATTCTGTCCTCAATACACCTCCATTCTGTCCTCTATAAACCTCCATTCTGTCCTCTATACACCTCCATTCAGTCCTCTATATACCTCCATTCAGTCCTCTATATACCTCCATTCAGTCCTCTATAAACCTCCATTCTGTCCTCTATACACCTCCATTCTGTCCTCTATACACCTCCATTCAGTCCTCTATATACCTCCATTCAGTCCTCTATAAACCTCCATTCTGTCCTCAATACACCTCCATTCAGTCCTCAATACACCTCCATTCAGTCCTCTATATACCTCCATTCAGTCCTCTATACACCTCCATTCTGTCCTCTATAAACCTCCATTCTGTCCTCAATATACCTCCATTCTGTCCTCAATACACCTCCATTCAGTCCTCTATAAACCTCCATTCAGTCCCCAAGACTCCTCCATGCAATCTCCCATGATTTGGAGACACCGATGCTGGACTGGGATGTAGAAAGTTAAAAATCACACAACACCAGGTTATAGTCCAACAGGTTTATTTGGAAGCACTAGCTTTCGGAGAGCTGTTCTTTGATCAGGTGGTTGCAGAGAATAAGGATATAAAGCACAGAAGTTATAGCAAAAGTTTCCAGTGAAATAAAACTGAAGTTATATATTGAAAAGGACCTGGATTGTTTGTTAAGTCTCTTGTCTCTTAGAATGGCCATGTAGCTTTCAATTCTTTCACATGTAAATCGCAAAACCTTTTTTAAAAGTTTCATTCTCAAGTGAGAAGGAACAATGCTACGAAAGCTAGTGCTTCCAAATAAACCTGTTGGATTATGACCTTGTATGGTGTGACTTTTAACTTTATGCAGTGTCCCATACACCTCCATGCAGCGGAGGCAGAGGGGTGGTGGTGCCCTGGTATTATTAGGAGATTATTAATCCAGAAACTCAGCCAATGCCCTGGGGAACAAGGTTTGAATCCTGCCACGACAGATGGTGGAATATATACTTTAGTTTTTAAAAAATCTGCAAATAAGAATATACTGATGACCATGGGAAACCCATCTGGTTCACTAATGCCTGATAGGGATGAAAATCTGCTGTCCTCACCTGGTCTGTACTACATGTGACTCCAGACCCCCAGCAGTGTGATTGATTCTCAATTGCCCCCTGATCTGGCCTGGCAAACCATTCAGTTGTACCAATCATTACAAAGTCTCAAAGAAATGAAACTGGACGGATCACCTGGCACCGCCCTAGGCACCGGAAAATGCAGGAACAGCCCTGTCAATCCTGCAAAGGGTTGAACATCTGGGGGCTACTGTCAAAATTGGGAGAGCTAGTCAAGCCAAAATCCGACATAGTCATACCCACAGAATCCTACCTGCCATTCTATGTGCCAGTCAGCACTATCACCATCCCTGGATATGTCCTGACAGACCCAGCAGAGGAGGCAGCACAGTGGGGATACAGTCGGGAGGGAGTTGCCCTGTGAGTTCCCAACATTGACTCTGGACCCCATGATGTCTCACGGCTTCAGGTTAAACATGAACAAGGAAAGCTCCTGCTGATTACCACGTACCGTCCTCCCTCAGCTGATGAATCAGTTCTCCTCCATGTTGAACAACACTTGGAGGAACCACTGAAGGTGAGAAGGGCACAACATGTACCCTGGGGGGGGGGGGGGGGGGGGTGGGATTTCAATGTCCACCATCAAGAATGTCTCGGCAGCAGTACAACTGACTGAGCTGGTCAGGTCCTAAAGGACAGAGCTGTTAGACTGGGGCTGCGGCTGGTGGTGTGAGGGAACTAACAAGAGGGAAAAATCATATTCGTAGTCATCTTTACTAATCTGGCAGCAGCAGGTACTTCAGTCAATGACAGTATCAGGAAGACCAGTCAAAGAGACAAAGTCCTGTCTTCATATTGATCTCCATTGTGTTGTGTGTTACAAAATGTATGCGACAAATGAGACAGACTTCAAACAGATCTAACAACTCAAGACTTGACATTCATGATGTGTTGTGGGCCATTAACAGCAGCATTATCATGACTTCATCGCCCAGCCTATCCAACCCATTCCACCATGACCATCAAGTCAGGTGATCAACCCTGGGTCAATGGAGAGTGCAGGAGGGCACTTCAGGACCAACACCAGGCATAGCTGAAGATGAGGTGTCAACCTGGTAAAGCCACCAAATTAACTATTTGCATGCCAATCAGCATAAACAGCAAGTGATAGACAGAGCGAAGTGATCTCACAATCAATGGATCAGATCTGAGCTCTGCAGTCCTGCCACATTCAGTCATGAATGATAGTGGACGACTGAACAACTCACTGGAGGAGGAGGCTCCACAAACATTCTCAACCTGAATGATGGAAGAGCCCAGCACATCATTGCAAAAGATAAGGATGAAGCACTTGCAGGAATCTTCAGCCAGAAGTGCTGAGCATGATCCATCTCACCCTCCGCCAGATACCAGTCTTCAGCCAATTCGATTCACTTCACATGACATCACAAAACGGTGGGAGAGACTGGATACTGCAAAGACTGCAGGCCTTGCTTACATTCCAGCAATAATACTGAAGACATGTGCTCCAGAACATGCGGCTCCCCTAGCCAAGTTGTTCCAGTACAGTTACAACACTGGCATCCACCCAACAATGTGGAAAATTGCCCAGGTATGTCCTATACAGAAAAAGCAGGTCAAATCCAAAACAACCAATTCCCTCCCCATCAGTCTATTCTCGATCACCAGTGAAGTGATGGAAGGTGACATCAGGCAGTGTTATTGAGCATCTCCTGCTCAGCTATAACCAGCTCAGTGACGCCCAGTTTGGGTTCCACCAGGAGCACCCAGCTCCTGACCTCATTACAGCCTTGGTTCAAACATGGACAAAAGAGCAGAGTTCCAGAGGGGAGGTGAGAGTGACAGTCTGTGACATCAAGGCCAATTGGACCGAGTGTGGCATCAAGGGGTCCAAGCAAAGCTGAATCAATGGGCAGGGGGTTGGTGAACTCTCCAGTGGTTGGAGTCAGACCAGAGACATATGAAGAGGAGTGTGGTTGTTGGAGGTCAGTCATCTCAGCTCCAGGACATCTCTGCAGGGGTTCCTTCGGGTCATGTCATTGGCAAAAACATCTCCAGTTGCTTCAGCATAAGGTGCCCATAAGCACATTTCCTCCCTCATTAAGTTGAAGTGGGAATGTTCAGCGATGACTGAGCAATGTTCTGCATCATTCACGACTCTTTAGACATTGAAGCAGTTTATGTTCAAATGCAGTGTCCAGGCTTGGGCTGACAAGTGGCAAGTAATATTCGCAGCACACACAGCCAGGCTCTGACCATCACCAATAAGAGACAATCTGACAACTGACCCTTGACTTTCAATGGTGTGGCCATCATTGAATGCCACAATGCCAACATCCTAAGGGATATCATTGACCAGACACTCCACTGGACTCACCACATAAACACAGTGAATATAAGACCAGTTCAGAGGCTAATTATACTATGGTGCGTGAGTCACCTCCTGACTCCCAAAGGCACAAGTCAGAAGTGTGTTCGAATACTTCCCACCTGCCTGAAAGAGTGAAGGCCCAACAACACTCAAGAAGCTTGACACCATCCAGGACAAAGCAACCCTCTTTATTGGCATAATATCCCTCCACTCCCTCCATTTCTGATGCTCAGTAGTAGGTGTGTAAAATCTACAAGATGCACTGTAGAAAATCACCAAAGATCCACAGGCAACACCTTCCAAATCCACAACCACTTCCATCTGGAAGGTCAAGGGCAGCAGATATATGGGAAAATCACCACCTTCAAGTTCTCCACCAAGCCTCTCACCATCCGACTTGGAAATAAATCGCCATTCCTTCACCATCACTGGGTTAAATCCTGGAATTTCCACCCTAATGGCATTGTGGGTCAACCCACAGCAGGTGGACTGCAGTGGTTCAAGAAGATAACTCCCCACCACCTTCTCAAGGGGCAACTAGGAACAGACAATAAATACTGGTCCAGCCAGCGACGCCCAGATTCCACGAATGAATAAATAATGTCCTCCACACACCTCCATGCTGTTCTCTATACAGATTCATCCCCTGTACTGTGAGATACTCTGACTCGTGACATGGTGAATGACTGTCACTCTGCACTAAACACTGAGATAAACCTGACAGACCACAAGTAAACACAAAGTGAATGAGCCTTTAGAAAGTTAGCTCAGAGCCAGACGGAGCATCCTATGTCGCTGCATGAAATGTGCCCATGCCCCTGACTGTGAACCAACCTGGCAGAAGCAGGTACGTCATCATTGTCTCTGAGCTCCACAGTGAAGGGTGAGTTAATCTGAAAGCAGCCAGAATGATGTGGTGAGGCTGGGGTTTGGTGATGCCCACACACACCGACAAAGTGTGGGAGAGGACAGTGTTGATGGAGCATGCAGTGAAATGGTGCTGATGGTGGAGATGGATGAAGACCTGGAGAAGCAAACAGTGAGTTCCTGCCTCCAGGTAACTGCCCAGGCTTTCCTGTTGGGAACTGGCACCATCTGGTTTCCATAGGAACTGAAGGAAGGATCAGAATCTCCACAGAAATGAGACAAGACCAGCTCCTAATGAGATAGAACGGCATAAAAATGAAGTGATCACCCCTCACTAGTGAGATTCAGAATTCGCTGTTTAAACCATAAAGGGTTTTGGAAATAGGTTTCACAACAAAATCTAATGCTTTCATTCTTGCCATATTTTTCACGAGGGCCAACATCATCCCTGTGCCTGTGAAGGCTCATCAGCATGTCTCAATGACTACTGCCCAGCGGCCCTAACCTCAGGGGTCTTGGAGTGCTTTGAAAGGCTGGTCATGGCATTAATCAATTGCAGCCTTGCCACTACTCTTGACCTACTCCAATTTGCCTATCCGACCAACAGATCCACGTCAGATGCCATATCACTTGCCCTTCACTCCTTCCCAGAACATCTTGACACCAAGAACAGCTACGTAAGAATCCTACTCATTGACTACAGTTCAGCCTTCAACACTATTATCCCCTCGAGACTGATTACTAAACTTCGTGATCTCGGACTATGCCCCACCCTCTGCACTGGATCCTCAATTTCCTGACCCACAGGCCACAATAAATAAAAATTGGTGACAATATTTCATGCTCACTAATACTCAACACTAGAGCCCCCCAGGGGTGCGTGCACAGCCCTCTACTGTCCTCACTGTATACCCATGACTGAGTCAGCAAATACTACATTAATGCCATTTACAAGTTCACTGATGACACCACCATATTCAGTCCAATCTCAGATGGTGATGAAACAGACTACAGATGAGAGGTGGAAAACCCAGAAAAATGGCGCACTGAGATCAACCTCGCTCTTCATGCCAGCCAAACCAAGGAACTCATTATTGACTTTCAGCGGGATGCTATGCATGCCCCCCCTACACATTAACAGCACAGATGTGGAATGGGTGGAGAGTGTCAAGTTCCTGGGAGTGGTCATCAACAACAAGCTTTCTTAGACTCTTCATGTGGACGCACTGGTTACAAAGGCCCAGCAATGTCTCTTCTTCCTCAGGCAGCTGAGAAAATTTGGCATGATGGCGAATATCCTTGCCAGCTTTTATAGGTGCCCCATCGAGAGCATTCTGTCTGGATGTATCACTACCTGGCATGGCAACTGTACCATTCAAGATCAGAGACGGTTACAGAGAGTGATGAACTCGGCCCGGACAATCACTAAGACCAACCTCCCATCTATGGAATCCATCTACCAGGCCCGCTGTCAAGGAAAGGCCACCAGCATTATCAAAGATCCATCCCACCCTGGCAATATTTTTCTACAACCACCCCAGGCCCGAGTACTTGGTCAGAGGGTGATGGTTGATTCGCTGTCCACTGTTTTGATTCCCAAGGGGACTATTAGAAAAAAAACAGTAACTTACCAATCCCACACACAGAACTCTTTTTACTTTTGGTCAGAGGAGGAGGATGGGTAGGAGACATGACCAAAGTAGCGTTTCGGGTAGAGCAACTAACCAAATATATGACCTTACTTACCCAGCTGTCCTGTGTCCACTCCTCCTCCACCTATACACGAGGTAAGCTTTTAAATGCTTGACTTCGTTTCCCAGCAGCCCTCTGGTCCTCGCTCTCACTATAAAAATGGAGGTCCCTGGCACTTAAGGTAAGCTTTAAAATGCTCAACTTACTTTCCTGGCATCCTGCTGGTCCTCACTCCTGCTGTACTACCATGGCGTGGAGAAACTACTCCATGTTTATTGCAGCCCTCAATATGTCATCAATAATGATGAGCATCTCGCCAAGATCACCCCATGCCTCCACTTCTCACCTTTAAACAACTGCTAAGTCTTATACAGACCATTGTTTGCAGCAAACTACCCAGCCATCAGGACAACTTCGACCACAACACCACACAACCCTGCTATGGCAACCTTCTGCAGGACATATCAGACATGGACACTACGATCACACATGGGAACACCACCCACCACATACACGGCAAATACCCATGTGACCCGGCCAATGCTGTCTCCCTCATACACTGTAGGCAAGCATACCCCAAGGCATGGTATATTGGTGAGACCACACAGACACTACAGCAATGAATGAACAGACACCACACAACAATTGCCAGACAGAAATGTTCCCTCCCAGTCAGGGAACACTTCAGCGCTCAGGGACATTCAGCCTCTTACCTTTGGGTAAGTGTCCTTCAAGGCAGATTTTGAGATACACAACAGTGCAGAATCACCGAGCAGAGACTGATAACCAAGTTCCATACCCATGAAGCCAATCTCAACCGTGATCTTGGGTTCATGTCCTGCTACAGGTGACCCCCACCACACAGTTCTGTATCTGTAAAATCTTCCTCACTTTCCTGTTGTGTCAGCATTACCTTGATCAGTTGCTCTGATCTCTTCACCTTATTAAGTTTTGAAATCCATCTCCGTGGGGTCATTGATATAGACACAATGAGGAGAATCTGTCCTCTCCAATCTTTGTGATTCAGACTGAGTATCTTCAGTTGGCAGTCCTGGTGATCTACTACAGACACAGAATAAATGGTCTGTTGTCTCTGGGTCAATGATATAGACACTGTGCATTAAATCTACTCTACCCAAAGTACATGACACTAATTCTGTAGGGACAATCTGCCCTCTCTTGAGTCTGTGACAAAGACACAGTGAGTTTGGTCTGCTCTCTCTGGGATACATGTGAACACACTAATATAAATGAGGACTGGGTCAGTTAGCCCTTGAGCCTGATCTGCCATTTGATCAGTTCATGATTATCAGCCTTAATCCCCTTTTCCACCTGCTTTCAAACCCCAGTGACTCCCTTGTTAGTAAAGAGCCCACATAACTCTTCCATACAGTCATCAATGAGCCTGCCTCCATTGTTAACTGGAAGATCCATCCACACACTATCGTACAGTGTGGCCAAACACATGTTGTATGTGCTGCCACAAATACTTTGTCAGTTTGAAAAGGGAGTTTATAGAGTTAACTCAACTAAGCATGAGGCAAGACAGGGACTCTGAAATTGTGAACAATATCTGATTGTGTGATGTTTCATTAAGTAACACTGACTTATCTGACAACAAAACTCTATTGAAAGAACATGCAAGAGACATAAATGTTATAAAACCATAAGACAGAGGAACAGAAATTAGGCCATTGGGCCCATTGAGTCTGCTCTGCCATTTAATCATGGCTGATAGGTTTCCCAGCCCCATTCTCCCACTTTCTCCCCGTAACCCTTGTTCCTTTCATATTCAAGAATCTATCGATCTCAGTCTTAAATATACTCAATGACCTGGTCTCCACAGCGTTCTGTAGCAATGAATTCCATAGATTCCCCACTCTCTGGCTGAAGAAGCTTCTCTTTATTTCCTTTACTCTAAGGTTATGCCCTTGGGTCCTAGTCTCTTCTCCCATTGAAAACATCTTTCCAACATCTACTCTGTCCAGGCCATTCTGTATTCTGTATGTTTCAATTAGATCCCACCTCATTCTTCTAAATCCATCAAATATAGATAGAGTCCTCAAATGTTCTTCATATAGTAAGCTTTTCATTCCTAGTAATTTTCATTTTATTTCAATTACTCTGCTGTCTTGCGTGTTTTGCGATTCTTAAGCATTCAATGCTGCCCTGTGCATGGTCGTGTAGTTTGTGCTGTCCATGTAGCACCTTGGTCCTGGAGGAACTCTGTCTCCTTTTTCCTGTATCAGTTGTATGTGGTAGAAAAGACAAGTAAAGCTACTCTTGACCCTTGACTCCTGAGACAATTCTCGTGAACCTTCTCTGAACACACTCCAAGAACAGTCAATCATTCCTGAGATATGGGCCCCAAAACTGCACACAATACTCCAAAAGTGTTCTGACCAGAGCCTTATACAGCCTTATAGAGCCTCAGAAGTACATCCCTGCTTTAATATTATTGTCCTCTCAAGATAAATGTTACTACTGCACTTCCCTTCCTAAATACTGAATCAACCTGCAAGCTTACCTTTGTGAGAATCACACTTCAGAATTCTGAATTTTCTCCTCATTTAGAAAATAGCCCATGCCTCTATTCTTCCTACCAGAGTATATGACCTTACGTTTTCCCACATTGTGCTCCATCTGCCACTTCTTTGCCCACTCTCCTAACCTGTCCAAATCCTTCTGCAGCCTTCCTGCCTCTTCGATGCTGCCTCTCCCTCTACTTATCTTTGCATCATCTGGAAACTTAGCCAGAATGCCCTCATTTAGATCATCAATGTATAAAGTGAAAAGTAGAGGACCCAACACTGAGCCTTGCAGAATACCAGTTGTCATTGGCTGCCATCCTGAGAAGGACCCTTTCATCCCCACTCTCGGCTCCCTGCCAGACAGCCAGGCTTCTATCCATGCTAGCACCTTGCCTCCAACACCATGGGCCCTTACCTTACTCAGTAGCCTCCTGTGCGGCACATTGTCAATGACCTTCTTGAAGTCCAGATAGATAACATCTATTGTCTCTCCTTGATCTAACCTGCTCCTTACCTCCTCAAACAATCGGAGCAGATTTGATAATCCCCTTGATGAGACCATGCTGACTCTGCCCTATTTTACCATACACTTCCACGTAATCAGAACTCTCATCCTTCGCAATGGATTCGAGGATCTCAACCACGACTGAGGCTAGGTTGATCGGTCTGTCATTTCCCACCATTTGCCTTCCTCCCTTCTAAATATTTAATTTATTTTATATATAATTGAATATTTAATCTTTTTCGTACTTATTTCTTTTTTGTTGTTCTTTGCATGCTTCCCAATCTTCTGGTTTCCCACTGCCTTTTGCCACATTATATGTTTTCCCTTTTGCTTTAATGCTATCCCTCACTTCCCTAGTCAACCACGGTTCCCTCATCCTCCCTGTACCATGCTTCCTTTTCTCCGGTATGAATCTCTGCTGTGTCTTCTGATTTACTCCCAGAAACTCCTGCCATTGCTGTTCCACTGTCTTTCCTGCTCAGCTCCTCTCCTCGTCAATTCTACCCAGCTCCTCCCTCATACCTCTGTATTTGTCTTTGTTCAGTTGTAATACCTGTACCTCTGATGTTCTCTTCTCCCTCTCAAATAACAGTGTAAATTCAATCAAATTATGATCACAGCTTCCTAAGTGTTCCTTCACCTGAGGCTCCCTTATCAAGTCTGCCTCATTGAACAACACTAAATCCACACAGCTCCACCACAAGCTGCTACAAAAAGCCATCAGTAACTTTGCCTTTCTGACACATCTTTTCTATCTCCTGGTGCATCTTGTACCCCAGATCCTGACTACTGTTTGGAGGTCTGTACATAACTCCAAACATGTTTTTTTTTCATTTGTGGTTCGTCAGTTCTGCCCACACAGATTCTACGTCATCTGACCTTACTTTGTTTCTTACTATTGATTTAATTTCATTTTTTACTACTAAGGCGTCCCCACTCCCTTGACCCACCTGGTTTTTTTTTTGACCTTATCCTGTGTGCATTCAGCTATGAGACCTTCAGTCCTGTACGAAGTATCGCTCTCCTCATTGTCATTCACTTGCCCAGTAATCCTCATCATAAATACAAGACAGGCATCAGACTGGGTCTGAAAACTAACTCCTGGATACAAAATCACTTCCTTCCTTGAGACAAAACACCTCAAGTGCTCACATGGACAAAAGTCCCTGACTCCTGTGTTTGAAAGTTGTTAAATCCAAAAAGGTCATCCCTCTGATCAAACAAAACCCAACCAGGGTCCGGAGCACACTCCAACTTCCCTCAAGATATAGGGAGCACTTACAATGTGGCACTCGAACCCTTGTTTTGTAGTTCATTTGGCCCAGTGCTCAATGTTAATTAAAACTTACTGTTTGACACCAACCTGCTCATAAGGTGTTCATGGTTAATTTAATTGGCTTTCCCATCTGCATCAATTGCCTTTTGTTTTTGCACTGTCTGTTGTTCTCTCTCAGAATGACAGGTCTCTAATCATTGCTGTATCTGTGGCTTTAAGTCTCAAGGGCAGTTTTAGCTGAAAAAAGACTGGAGACATCTTTGGTCTTGTACACTAACAGGTCAGGCAGCATCCAAGGAGCAGGAGAATCGACGTTTCGGGCATGAGCCCTTCTTCAGGAATGAGGAAAGTGTGTCCAGCAGGCTAAGATAAAAGGTAGGGAGGAGGGACTTGGGGGAGGGGCGTTGGAAATGCGATAGGTGGAAGGAGGTCAAGGTGAGGGTGATAGGCTGGAGTGGGGGTGGGGGCGGAGAGGTCAGGAAGAAGATTGCAGGTTAGGAAGGCGGTGCTGAGTTCGAGGGATTTGACTGAGACAAGGTGGGGGTAGCCAAATCCCTCGAACTCAGCACCGCCTTCCTAACCTGCAATCTTCTTCCTGACCTCTCCGCCCCCGCCCCCACCCCCACTCCGGCCTATCACCCTCACCTTGACCTCCCTCCACCTATCGCATTCCCAACGCTCCTCCCCCAAGTCCCTCCTCCCTACCTTTTATCTTAGCCTGCTGGACACACTTTCCTCATTCCTGAAGAAGGGCTCATGCCCGAAACGTCGATTCTCCTGCTCCTTGGATGCTGCCTGACCTGCTGCGCTTTTCCAGCAACACATTTTCAGCTCTGATCTCCAGCATCTGCAGTCCTCACTTTCTCCTTATACACTAACAGCCTTTTCAATAAAACAAAACATCATAAGTATTTATTTGTAAATTTATTAAAAATCCAGCCATAATTCACTAATATTTTTGAATTATTTACACTTGAATTCCAGCACAATGTAAGTGTTTCTCACGCAGTTTTTTTTGTTGCGACCCATAGACTGGTGTGGTACTGTTCTGGGAATCAGTGCGGCTGAGCAACTGTACAAGATGGCTTCTTTTATGTAGACTGTTTTGGAAAGAAAACATTGGCCTTTTTTCCATAGCGTAAGATTAACAAATTGTGTATATTTGTAAACTGTGTTAAATTGCGTATGTTCATAAACTTTCCTAAAAACACCACATTTTTACATTAAATCCTATAATTCCAATTACTTACAGTCTTCTAGGTATACAAGGGCCCTGAGAACTGTGACCTAACTGGAACCAGAATCTCTTCCAATAAACAGGGTGGAGCTCATTGCCTCTCAGTGATTATTTACACATTGGAAGGATGCGTTATACATTGTAACAGAGATCGTTTGTTTGGCTCCTCCCAGATCCTCACACTATGTCATGGTCACTGTGGGTTGTCCTTATAACACTCAATCAATATAAATCCTTTCAGACCCATGTACAACACGTGATATAATTTATTGTTGTCACATCTAACTAAGTGCAATGAAATGTTTTGTTTTGCGTGAGGTAGAGGTGCGCCATAACACACAGACAGGTCATTGTTTATTCAGACAGAGTGAGATGTACAGAATTACACAGGTGATACATAAATGCAAGGTCAGCATTAGATTTGAAGTTAGAGAGGTCCATTTAGCAGTATAAGAACAGCAGGGAAGAAGCTGTGGCTATGTGTGTTTAAGCTTCTGCATCTTCTGCCTGATAGAAGAGGTTGGAAGAGAGCCTGACCGGGTGGGAGGGGTCTTTGATTGTGTTCGCTATCTTTCCATGGCATTGAGAACTATAGATGGAATCGATAGATGGAAGGTTGGCTTGTGTCATGGTCTGGGCTGTGTTCATAACTTTCTGTAGTTTCTTGTGGTCCTGGACAGAGCTGTTACCGTACCAAGCTGTGATGTACCCAGATAGAATGCTTTCTATGGTGCAGGTATAAACGTTGGCAAGAGTCCTTACGAATATGCTGCATTTCCTTAACCTCAAGAGGAAGAAGATGCATTCTTGTAACCTCGGTGAAGTCCTCTATACACCTCCATTCAGTCCCCCATTCCCCTCCATGCAGGCCCCCATTCCCCTCCATGCAGTCTCCCATAACCCCCCATGCAGGCCCCCATACTCTTCCACGCAGTCCCCCATACCCCTCCAGGCAGTGGAGGCAGGGAGGTGATGCCCTTCTGGGATTATTCCAAGACTATCAATCCAGAAACTCAGCTAATGCTCTGGGTATCCGAGGTTAGATTCCAGCCACGACAGATGGTGGAATTTGTACTCTATTAAAAAAATATCTTCAAATAAGAATATACTGATGACCATGGGAGACCCATCTGGTTCACTAATGCCCGACAGGGATGGAAATCTGCTGTCCTCACCTGGTCTGGCCTACATGTGACTCCAGGCCCACAGCAGTGTGATTGATTCTCAGTTGCTCTCTGAACTGGCCTGGCAAACCATTCAGTTGTACCAGCCATTAAAAACTCACCAAGAAATGAAACTGGACGGATCACCTGGCACCGCCCTAGGCACCAGAAAATGCAGGAACAGCCCTGTCGATCCTGCAACGTCCTCCTTAGTAACATCTGGGGGATACTGCCAAAACCGGGAGAGCTGTCTCACAGACTAGTCAAGCAACAATCTGACATAGTCATACTCACGGAATCCTACCTGCCATTCTATGTGCCAGTCAGCACCATCACCATCCCTGGATATGTCCTGACAGACCCAGCAGAGGAGGCAGCACAGTGGGGATACAGTCGGGAGGGAGTTACCCTGTGAGTCCTCAATATTAACTCCAGACTCCATGAAGTCTCATGGCTTCGGGTTAAACATGAACAAGGAAAGCTCCTGCTGATTACCACGTACCGTCCTCCCTCAGCTGATGAATTGGAACTTCTCCATGTTGAAGAGCACTTGGACAATGCTGTGAGGGTGGCAATGGCACAAAATGTACCCTGCGTGGGGCATTCCAATGTCCACCATCAAGAGTGTCTCGGCAGCAGTACAACCGATTGAGTTTGTTGGGTCCTAAAGGACATAGCTGTTTGACTGGGTCTGTGGCAGGTGGTGAGGGAACCAACAAGAGGGAAAAAAAAACTCAACCTCATCCTTACCAATCTGACAACTGAAATACATCTGACCATGACGATATCAGTAAGAATGCTTCTTGGCTGATCCCTGACCTGCTGTGCTTTTCCAGCAACACATTTTCAGCTCTGATCTCCAGCATCTGCAGTCCTCACTTTCCCCTGGGGTTTGGTGATGCCCACACACACCGACAAAGTGTGGTAGAGGACAGTGTTGATGGAGCATGCAGTGAAATGGTGCTGCTGGTGGAGATGGATGAAGACCTGGAGAAGCAAACAGTGAGTTCCTGCCTCCAGGTAACTGCCCAGGCTTTCCTGTTGGGAACTGGCACCATCTGGTTTCCATAGGGACTGAAGGAAGGATTAGAATATCCATCGAAATGAGGCAAGACCAGCTCCTAATGAGATAGAACGGCATGAAAATGAAGTGATCACCCCTGACCAATGAGATTCAGAATTCCCTTTTTCACCCAGAAAGGGGGGAATTGGAAAAACTTATCACAACAAAATCTAATCCTTTCATTCTTGCCATATTTGCCTTTCTTCTCTTTGCTCAGACCTCTCAATGCAGCAGGAAATTCAACTCTATAAAAATGACTAACAATGTTCTTTTTAATCTACTTACAGGATTGAGGATTCCACAGTCGCCCAAACCTGAGTACTTTTGATTCCCAAAGGGACTATTAGAGAAATAAATCAAGTAACTTAACAATCCCACGTGCATAACTCTTTTTTTGGGTAGAGGAGGAGGATGGGTGAGAGACACAACCAAAATAGTGTTTCGGGTAAAGCAAACAGACAAATATCTGATCTTACATACCCAGCCGTCATGTGTCCTCTCCTGCTCCACCTATACATGAGGTCGACTTACTTTCCCAGAAGCCCTCTGGTCCTTGCTCTGGCTGTAAAAATGGAGTCCCCTGGTACACAAGGTAAGCTTTTAAATGTTCCATTTACTTTCCCAGAAGCCCTCTGATCCTCCCTCCCACTGTAAAAATGGAGTCCCCTGGTACACAAGGTAAGCTTTAAAACGCTCCATTTACTTTCCCAGAAGCCCTCTGGTCCTCCCCCCCCTGCTGTTAAAATGGAGGCCTCTGATACTCAAGGTAAGCTTTGAAATGCTCAACATATTTTCCCAGAAGCCCTCTGGTCCTCGCTCCCGCTGTAAAGATTGAGGCCCCTGATTCTGAAGGTAAGTTTTGAAATGTTTGACTAACTTTCCCATAAGCCCTTTGGTCCTCGCTTGCACTATAACATTGGAGGCCCCTGATACTCAAGGTGAGCTTTTAAGTGCTCGACTTACTTTCCCAACTGCCCTGTGGTCCTGGCTCCCACTGTACTTCCCCGATGTGGAGAAACTACACCATGTTCTTCACAGCCCTCAACATGTCATCAATGATGAGCAGCATCTCGACAAGATCACTCCTTCGACTCTTAACTCTAAGCAACCGCCAAACCTTAAACAGACCATTGTTTGCAGCAAACTACCCAGCCTTCAGGACAACTTCGACCACAACACCACACAAAACTGCCATGGCAACCTCTGCAGGACATGTCAGATCATTGACATGGACACTACCATCGCACGTGGGAACATCACCCACCATGTACATGGCAGATACCCATGTGACTCGGCCAATGCTGTCTCCCTCATACACTGCAGGCAAGGATGCCCCAAGGCATGGTGTATTGGTGAGAACACACAGACACTACAGCAATGGATGAATAAACACCACACAACAATTGCCAGACAGGAATGTTCCCTCCCAGTCAGTGAACACTTCAGCGCTCAGGGACATTCAGCCTCTGATCTTCGGGTAAGTGTCCTTTCGGGCAGATTTCGAGATCCACAACAGTGCAGAATCACCGAGCAGAGACTGATAACCAAGTTCTGGACCCATGAAGCCCCCCTGAACTGTGACCTTGGGTTCATGTCCTGCTACAGGTGAAACTACCACACAGTTCTGTATCTGTAAAATCATCCTCACTGTCCTTTTGAGACAACATAATCTTGATCAGTCGCTCTGATCTCTTTACCTTATTAAGTTTTGAATTACTTCTTGCACTCTCTCACCTGCACTCTCACAAAACACAGACACAGACTCACAAACACACACAGACTCACACAGACCCTCTCTCACACACCCACACTCTCTCTCATACACACGGACAGACTTACATGGACCCTCTCTCACACACACCCTCTCTCAGAAACAAACACTCTCACATAAATACAGACACACGCAGACTCACACAGACCCTCTCTCTCACAAATGCACACACATACCACAGACTCACATAAACCTTTTCTCACACAGGTAAAAACAATGACTGCAGATGCTAGAAACCAGAGTCTAGATTAGAGTGGTGCTGGAAAAACACAGCAGTTCAGGCAGCATCCGAGGAGCAGTAAAATCGACGTTTCGGGCAAAAGCCCTTCATCAGGAATACCTCACACATCCATACTCTCACACAAATACACACACACAGACTCACACAGACATTCTCTCACAAACACTCTCTCACACAAATACATACACAGAGAAACTCATGCAGACCCTCTCTCATATATCCACACTCTCACACAAATACACACACACACACACTCACGCAGACCCTCTCTCTCACACACACACTCACACACCAACACTCTCTCTCATACACACACACAGACTCACACAGACCCTCTCTCATATATCCACACTCTCACACAAACACACACACACACAGAGGCTCACATGGACCTTCTCTCACGCAAACCCTTTCACACACATATTTTTCTCTCACATGCACACACACTGTCTCTCAAGCACGCACACACACTCACAAATATACAGGGTGAATCATTTCATTCAAGATATTTGTTTTTTGCAGATACGTTCTACTTTGTTTTTATCAAAAAGAACATAATTTGTAGTCACAGTCAGCCAATATGGTGTCCTATAAATGCCATCTTTTGGAAGAAAACTAGTCTGATTCCAGGCTAAAACTCTGGGATGGGACCTCGCTCCTACAATTCAATGTCTGACCTGAGTTGTCACCTTTTTTATAATCCTATCACTGAGCCTGATTGCCCTGACATTGACTTTAGAAACACGTTGTTGTGTCCCCATAGTCTGACTACACCAATAGTGGCAGCTCTTACATTATGGTGAAGTGACTGGTGGTAATTTAACCTGAGGCCACCAGACCTTAGGTAAGGGAAGAGGTGCAGAAGGAGAGTCCTTCACAGTAACCTCAGACCGGTGGTAGGAACTGAACCCATGCTGTTGATATTACACTATTCTACAAACCAACAATCCAGCCAACTGAGCTGAACCGATTCTCATAAACACTTTACACACTGTCTCACACCCTTGGTCACCTGCAGAGACATATTACCCAATACCCCAATCACATCAGTTGTATGACCTTTTGCTCTCTCTGCCCTTGATCTCTCAGCCGTTAAACTCTGTGTCTTTTCCTTGCTCTCTCATGCCACCTGACGAAGGAGCAGCGCTCTGAAAGCTTGTGTGATTTCAGGTAAACCTGTTGGACTATAATCGCGTGTCTTGTGACTTCTGACTTTATATACATATCAAGTATTATTTGTACTACATGATGGTTAAAACATGTAGACTGAATACCACAGAGATGCTTTATATCAGCATTTTTATCAATGTGAATACTTTAGGGATTTTTACACACACATTCATTCACATGATGTGGGCATCATTGAGAAAGACGGTATTTGTTGCTGATGCCAAATTGCCTCTGAGAAGGACGGAGCAAGTTCAACTGGGGTCACATCAGTGACTGTCATCCCTGTCTTTTAATCATTACACAGAATGAGCAACTTAAATGTTCTTTGTTGTGAGCATGTTTAGCAATATTTGCTATAGCCAGTTTATATAATAGTTTTGAAAATGTGTTGCTGGAAAAGCGCAGCAGGTCAGGCAAATCCAAGGTTTCTCCTGCTCCTTGGATGCAAAACTGCGAATCCTATATAATAGTTTTGCTTGGTTTATGCACTGCAATCAGTGAAAGTTACATCTTTGGGGACACTCTCAGAGATATCTGATGGAAGTCTTTTTTTTAAGTGCTCTTCAGGAACTTTATGCAGGGACTTCTGCTGCAGAGTGTTCCTCAACATGATGAGTCAATAAGGCCTAATTTGTGTACCTTAACAAAGGGAAACATTGTGTTTGTCTCACTGATCCAGGAAGGATTGATCGATTGCATTGTGTCTTGTTTAAGAATCATGGAGAGTGTTGACTAAACTGACTCTGTGTCTCTCAGAGATGTCAGGGAGAGCAGATTGACCTCACTGTGTCTTTATCACTGACCCAAGGAGTCTCTATCAGGGATCAGACTGAGGGTACTGCTTTCGCTTTGTTCCAGTCTTAATCCACCCGGGTGTTTTCAATGATCTACCGTAACAACTCACACACACACACACACACACGCAAACAGAGGAAACAGTGGTTTCCTGGATTAGCAGTAAACATCTGTTGGTTTTATCTTTGAAAGAACAGTTCAGTTTCGACCATTCTGTTCTATTCCATTTACTTGAATTCCTGGCCTTCGCATGAGGTAGCTGTCCTCTTAACAGCCAACTCAGGCAAAATCTCAAGGAATATTAGGTTCCACCGGCTTTGATCTTGCAGTGACAAAGTCACTTCTAATCGAAGTCCCATCTTGGGGGCCAATTTGTTGCCTCTGCCGCACAGTGTGTTTTAACTCTCATATCCAGCAAAAGAACTGAAACAAATGTTAATAATAATCATCAATAATATTCATTTATTTGACCTAATTAATACTGGCATAAAAAAATATAGTATAAATTAACCATTTACACAACAAATGCTATCTTGTGCTTTAACCTTAACTCTGGATGATCATATACCCTCACACTAGACCTCGGCCGTGCTCCACCCCGTGATGTCGCCTGATCTTCTCCTGATGATTTCAGGGATATCTTCTTTTCTCGGTGGTTGATCTTGAGTTACCGCTCTTGGGTTACCGCCCTGAGCATGGTGTTGTGGCAATTCTTACACTCTCAAGTCTTCATGCCGTTTTGGGAGGGTCTTCACCATTAACTAATGAATCAATCAGGTTCGATCCCCCTGATCTATCGGACCCAGCCAGGTTCAGTGGTAGAGTCATCCATAGGCCTCCATTCCTGGAGATGCTGGGAGCACATACCTTCCTCCAAATAAGGGTGTGAGGCGCACCCCCCATGTCGGGTCCACACCTCGATGTTTCCAATCTCCCGGAGGATGACATTGCATTGACATCATTCAACCACAACTATGGGTGTGTATTGTAGAGTCTGCAGCTACCAGGTTAGTGACAAACTGTCTATTGGTAGCTGCAGTCTACCTGGATTCTGCAGCACGTGGATTAGCACAGCCACTTTGGTCAAAAACTGTTTCCATTTCCCAGCATGCTTTAGTCCTTGTCCATTTTACATCAAATCAATCACAGACTTTATCCTTTTGAGAAAGTCATCGGGGCACATATTGTATTGAATTCCTGCATTCAATTCCCTTCATGATAAAACATAATGTTCTATTAGTTTTTTCCTGATTACTAGCTTTACCTGCATAATAACATTCAGTGATTCATGTACCAAGACACTGAGATCCCCCTGCATCTTAGAGATATACAACCTCTGACCATTCAGATAAGGTGTTGGTTTCTAATGTTTTTCACAGCATGGAGAGTTTCCCCATTCCCCACATTGTTCTCCATTTGCCAGATGTTTGCCCACTTGCTCAACCAATCCATTCCCTTTGTAGACTCGTCATGTCACCTTCACAACTTACTTTCTCAGATATCTTTGTGTCATCAGTAAATTTTGTTCCATACCTTCAATCCCACCATCCATATCATTTCCATAAATTGTGAAGAGTTGAGCCCATTGTGTCCCATTTCCCCGTTGGCGCTCCTCCCTGTACATTCAGATGTGTTTCCTGATTGCTGACACCACAGGATCCTCTCCTACCTAACAGAGAGAGAGAGAGTTTCATGGCCACTGGTTGGAAGCGGTATGCGATGAATGAGACTGACAGAGCAGTTAATGGGAGAGTGGGAACAAAGCACAGCACAAGCTTGATGGACAACATCTCATTTTGCACAGAGGAACCTTCCAGCCTCAAGGACTCAATATCCACAGCTTCAGATCTTGACTGGACATTGTGTCTCAGCACCATTTCACCCGATGTCTTCCTCTGTCAAAAGTATAAAAGAACCCCCTTTCCCATCCCCTTTCAGCTCTGAGGTGAAACATTAACTCTGTTTCCCTCTTCACCGATCATGCCTGATCTGCTGAGTTTCTGCAGCATTCTGTTTGTTTCAGCCTTGCAGCATCAGCAATATTTTGCTTTAAATGATCTTCTGATGTCTGAATTTATTCTCCTCATTGTTCACTGTCTTTCAGTCTCTATTGTTCTCTTCAAACTTTGATAACAGGTCTTTTGGAAATAACTTATTTTCCTATTCGTTGGTCACAAAGTGCTTTGAAATGCTAGTCATGGCATTAATCAACTCCAGCCTCCCCACTACTCTTGACCTACTCCAATTTGCCTATCGGACGAACAGATCCACGTCAGATGCCATATCACTTGCCCTTCACTCCTCCTTAGAACATCTTGACACCAAGAACAGCTATGTAAGAATCCTACTCATTGATACAGTTCCGCCTTCAACACTATTATCCCCTCGAGACTGATTACAAAGCATAGTGATCTCTGACTAAGCCCCACTCTCTGCAATTGGATCCTTAATTTCCTGACCCACAGGCCACACAGTCAGTGAGGATAGGGGACAATATTTCATTGTCACGAACACTAAACACTGGTGCCTCCCCCCAGGGATGCATACTCAGTCCCCAACTGTACTCACTGTATACCCATGACTGCTTCACCAAATACCAGACAAATGCCATTTGCAAGTTCGCTGATGACACCATCGTAGTCGGGTGAATCTCAGATGGCGACGAAACAGACAACAGACCGGAGATGGAAAACTTGGAAAAATGGTGCACTGACAGCAACCAAGCTCTCAATGTCAGCAAAACCAAATAACTCAGCTAATAAAAGACAAATATCACAAATGCTTCTTTAATCACATTGTCTCCCAGATCTGGTACCATCACGGAGCTGTGGATATGCATCCAAGGTCCCTCTGATCTTCAGTCCTTTCCAGGGTCCTATCATTCACAGTATAATCCCTGGCCTTGTTAGCTCCTTCTCAAAGGAAAGTGCACCCTTTTCCAGGTTAAGTTCCTGTTGTCCCTGCTCTGCCCAGCTGACCAGTCCATTAAAGCATAGAATACAGAACATAGAAAAGTACAGAACAGAACAGGCCCTTCAGCACATGATGTTGTGCCGAGGATACACCCGAATCTAAAATAAAATATACTAACCTACGCACCACTCAATTTACTGCTGTACAAATGTATGTCCAGCAGTTGCTTAAATGTCCCTAATGAGTCTGCTTCCACAACAACTGCTGGCAATGCATTCCATGTATTCACAACTCTCTGCGTAATGAACCTACCTCTAGCAAATCCTCTATACATTCCTCCTCATGCCAGTAAATCCTGCCCTGGGGAAAAGTCTCTGGCTATTGACTCTAATCATGCCTCTCATTATCTTGTATACCTCGATCAGGTCACCTCTCTTCCTCCTTCTCTCCAGAGAGAAAGGTCCGAGCTTCGTCAACCTCTCTTCATAAACCCATCCAGTCCCGGCAGCATCCTGGTAAACCTTCTTTGCACCTTCTCCAATGCCGTTGTATCTTTTCTATAATAGAGTGACCAGAACTGGACACAATATTCCAAATGTGGTCTCATCAGGGTCTTGTAGAGTTACAACAAAACCTCGTTGCTCTTAAATGTGACCCCCCTGTTAATGAAAGCAATAACACCATTAGCCTTCTTAACAACCCTATCCACTTGGGTGGCAACTTTGAGGGATCTATGTACTTGAACACCAAGATCACCTGGTTCCTCCATACTGCCAAGAATCCTGTCTTTAATCCTATATTCAGCCTTCAAGTACGACATTCCAAAATGCATCACTTTGCATTTATCCAGGTTGAACTCCATCTGCCATTTCTCAGCCCAGCTCTGCATCCTGTCTATGTCGCACTGCAGCCTGCAATAGCCCTCAACACTATCACTGCCACCTCTAACCTTTGTGTCATCAGCAAATTTACTAACCTACCCCTCAACCTCCTTATCCAAGTCATTCATAAAAACTACAAAGAGCAGAGGCCCAGGAACAGAGCCTTGCAGGACATCACTCACCACTGACCTCTGGGCAGAATATTTTCCATCTACAAACACTCTCTGCCTTCTCTCAGCCGGCCAATTCTGAATCCAGATAGCCAAATCTCCCTGTATCCCATACTTCCTGACTTTATGAATGAGTCTACTGTGTGGAACCTTATCAAATGCCTTGCTGACGTCCATACACACCACATCCACTGCACGACCTTCATCGACCCGTCTCAACTCCTCCTCAAAGAACTCAATAAGATTTGTGAGGCATGACTTGCCCCTCAAAAAGCCATGCTGACTGCCTTTAATTATGCTATGCTTTTCTAAATAGTCATAAATCCTTTCCCTCAGAATTCTTTCCAAAACCTTGCTGACCACAGACTGGCCTGTAATTCCAGGGATTTCTTTATTCCCCTTCTTGAAAAGAGGAACAATATTTGCCTCCCTCCAATCAGCCGGTATGACTCCCATGGAGAGTGAGGAAGCAAAGATCTTCGCCAATGTCTTGACAACCTCCTTTCTCACTTCCCTGAGCAACCTCGGATAAATCTGGTCTGGTCCTGGGGACTTATCAATCTTAATGTTTGCCAACATTTCCAGCACATCAACTTCATTAATCTTGATATGTTCAAGCCTGTTTCCCAGCTCCTCAAAGTTCTCATTCACAACAAGGTCCCTTTCTTTAGTGAAAACCAAAGCAAAAAAACTCATTTCGGGCTTTCCCTATCTGCTCAGACTCCCCCACGTACAAGATCCCTAAGCTATCCCTGACTGGCCCGACATTCTCCCTGATAACTCTTTTATTCCTCACATATGAGTAAAATGTCTTTGGGCTCGCCCTAAACCTTCCTGCCAAGCCTTTTTCGTGCTGCCTCCTGGCTCTCCTCAGTCCATTTCTCAGCTCCTTTCTAGTAAGCCTGTAATCCTCTAAAGCTGTGATGGATCCTTGCTTCCTCCACCTTACGTAAGCTGCCTTCTTGCTTTTGACGAGAAGCTTCTCTGTTGTCATCATCCAAGTCTCCTTAATCTTACCCCTTACTGCCTGTTTCAGAGGAATACATTTGTACATCATTTGCAACAACTGCTCCTTAAAAAATCTCCATATGTCTGTTGTGCCCTTTCTGTGGAACAATTGCTCCCAATCTGTACTTCCCAGATCCTGTCTGATAGTGTCATAATTTCCTTTTCTCCAATTAAGTATCTTCCCTTAGTAACTGCTTCTTTACCTCTCCAAGGCTGTGGTAAATGTGAGGCAGTCATGGTCACTGTCACCAAAGAGTTCTCCCACCGCTAGATCTGACACCTGTCCTGGCTCATTGCCGCGCACCGAATCCAAAATGGCTTCTCCCCTCATCAGCCTGTCGAGATACTGAGTAAGGAAACCCTCCTGAACACACCTGACAAAAACGGGTCCATCCAAACCGTCTGCAGTCAGGAGATTCCAGTCAATACTGGGAAAGTTGAAGTCACCCATAACAACAACCCTGCTACTTTTGCATTTTTCCAAAATCTGCCAACCTATGAATTCTTCAACCTAGCTACTGCTATTAGGGGTTCTGTAGAAAACCCCTAGTGAGATGGCTGCTCCTTTGCTGTTCTTACCTTCCACCCATACTGACTCAGTAGATAAACCTTCCTCAACAACCTTCGTTTCTGTAGCTGTGATGCACTCTCTGTTTAGCAACACTATACTCCCTCCTCTTTTTCCACGTCCCTGTTCGTTTTAAACATTCTAAACTCTGGAACATCTCGCAACCATTCCTGCCCCTATGAAACCCATGTCTCCGTTATGATCACAACTTCATAATCCCAAGTACTGATCTATGCTCTAAGTTCCTCACTCTTATTTCTGACACTCCTTGCGTTAAAGCAGACGCACTTTAACCGATTTTTCATCGCATGAAAAACTTTCCCGGTAGATCCACGACATGCTATCACTGCCGCATCTGCAACTACCCCCTCTCAGTTATATAGCTCTGCTTCCTACCCTCTTGCCTAACTAGTTTAAACGCTCCCTGACCACATGAAAAATCTCCCACCCTGGATATTTGTGCCCCTCCAGTTCAGGTGGAAGACATCCTTCTTGTACAGGTCCCAAATTCACCAGAAGGCATCCCAATGGTCTAAGAATCTGAAGCCATCCCTCCTGCACCAACCTTGCAGCCACATGTTAAGCTGTACTCGCTGATGGTTGCTCACCTCACTGTCTTGTGGCACCGGTAGCAAACCTGAGATCACTACTCTATCGTCCTGCTCTTCAGCTTCCAACCTAGCTCTTGATAGTCACTTTTCAGAACGCTTTCCTGGCTATATCATTGGAGCCAATATGTACCCTATGGTGCCATTCATATCCTCCTGCAGGTTACAGATATCCTCCTCACGTTTTACCACTCTTCACAGTTTCATGCCATCTGTGAACTTCTTTAACATATTCCCCTGAATTTAAGTCTAAGTCATTCATCTACACAACAAGCAGCAAGCTCCCAGCACTGCGCTCTGTGAAACCCCACTGGAAACAGACTTCCTGTCACAGAAACATCCCTTAACCATTCCCCTCTCCCTCCTGCCTCTCAGCCAGTTTTACATCCAGCATGTCACTTTACCTGGGATCCCATTGGATCTTACTGTCTTGACCAATCTGCATGAAGGACTTTACCAAAAGCCTTGCTGAAGTCCATGTGGACCACATCAAATGCATTGACCTCATCAACATGCCAGGTTAACACCTTAAATAAATTTAGCAAAGTTATCAAACACAAACTTCCTGTAACAAATCCTGCCTGAGTCTGATTAATTAAGTGGTTAGCACCAGGGACCCGGGTTCAATTCCCACCTTGGGCAACTGTCTGTGTGAAGTTTGCACATTCTCCCCGTGTCTGCGTGGGTTTCCTCCAGGTGCTCCGGTTTCCTCCCACAGTCCAAAGATGTGCAGGTCAGGTGAATTGGCCATGCTAAATTGCCCGTAGTGTTAGTTGAAGGGGTAAATGTAGGGGAATGGGTCTGGGTGGGTTGCTCTTCAGAGGGTCAGTGTGGACTTGTTGGGCCAAAGCATCTGTTTCCAGACTGTAAGTAATGTAATCTAATCTAATCTTAGCCTTAGCAGGGAGACATCACGACAGTTATGGCAATCTCTGCAGTTGCTCTTGTTCATGTACAGGGTCACAATCCTCCTCCAGAAGGAACAGAGAGGTTAGTGCAGAAGCTGCAGGAGTGGGGTTTTCTGTGTTTGATGAGGACAGTGAAAAGTGACTGGAGCTTTGTCCATGAGTGTGTGTCAATAGCTTTGCTAAAGCTCTCCACTGTGGGTTTGATTTCCAGCTTTGCAATAACAGTAAGGATTCTAATGGTGTCTAGAGCTTCCTCGGTGACAATGTCCTCCCTGCGTTAGAGCCCAAGGCGAGGATCTCCACATCTCTCCAACTATTTGTTACAGTGGGTGCTGATCTCTCCTGCCTTTGTTTCAGTCGAGCTGTTTCTTTTCCTCATGCATCTTTCATCTTTCCCATCCCTTCATCCGTACACTTCCCTGTGACGAAGTAGCTGTGGATATTCCTGCAAGGTTAGAAATGTTCTTATTGGATCATTGCTCAGCATTCTCTTGGACTGTACTTCAAATGGCTCTTTCTACATTCAGAGATTCCTTATTCAGATCTCTCTTGTAATCGATGAGAGTGGAACTCTCAATGACAGGCTCTATCACAGTAATATTAGCCTCAATCCAGTCTGTGATGTTTCACTGTTGCTTCTTGTCTGTTCAGGGTGTGGTATTATAGATGATGGTGTCTCACAGAATGTGCCATTTCATTTCTGCTTTCTGAGTGGGAATGCCGCAAAGTGCCTTTCAGTCAAGTCATGGAAAAGTTGCTTTTTATTTGAGAAAACAGTATAACTGATGTTAACATGAGGCCAGTGTTTTTACTTTGAATGAAAAGGAACTTCAAGGTCTCGATATTTAATTTGATCCATATCAGAGAGATGTGTGTCTCAAAGGACAAAGTATGTATTTTTGACAGCTCCTCTTGAGTGTTTCATTTTGGTTTTCAGGGCTACCTTTACATTCTCACCAACTCCTTTATGATTTGATGCAGTCAACATGTCACGTTATGTTCTGCGTATGTCTTGCTGTGTTGGATAGTTGTGTTCGCAAGCAGAATTCGAGGGCCTTATCTGTATTATTAATAACTGTGAAGCCACAATAAAGCCATAGTGTACAGGTAAAAGAATAATTTCTTAAATGAATGCTGCACTTATGTTGGTACAAGACAACAGGCATACGTTAACAGAAGGATTTTCCTCAATATAACTGACATGTATTTCACAAGACACAAAAAGCGATAACAATAACCCATTCCTACAGACTGGAGAAGTGACCGTTCATGTGTTTCCACACATATTCACAAAGTTGGAATATTTCTTCACCACGTTGTTGCCACCTTTTTTTTTAACTGAGATGTTAGAAAATAAATATTGATTTTGATAAAATGTAAAGCTGGAATGTCCTAGTGGGTCCGACAGCATCAGAGAAGCAGGAAAGTCCTGATGCAGCATCCTGGCCTAAAACATTACCTCTCCTTCTCCTCTGATGTTGTCTGATCTGCCAGACCTTTGCAGTGTCACACGTCATCCTCTCTGAGTGCGATCATCTTCACTCCTTATTATCTCGTACCAATAAATATATATTTATTTGTTTACTGATAAAAAAAATCAGAGATGGCAATTTCAAATTAAAATATAATTACTTATATAATGTACATGACAATAGCATCCATTTAAACCTTCCCCACAGAGTTGCCAATGAGTGTACGTGGTTTATAACCTAGAAATACCACATCCATTTGCAAGTAATTACTTCCCTCAATCATTTCATGTTTTCCTCATTCCTTATTTCTTGTTAGCTGAGGATTCTTCTGTTAACAGGTTTGAAACTAGTCCGTGTTGTTTGCAATTTCCATTTCTCTCTCACTTCACTTGAAATCTCCCTCTCTCTCTACCACTCTTTCATATTTTTTAACATTTTTCTCTCTCTCTCTCCAACTTCACTCTCCATCTCACTCTCTCCTCTGTCTCTCTCCCTCCTACTCTCTTGCAGTGTAAGTCTCTCTCTTCCATTTCTCTCCTTCCTGTCTCACCGGTCCTCTTGTGGCCTCTCCATGTTCCCCATCCCACTGGTTTCCCAATATCCCCTCAGCCCTGTGGTGTCAGCACCATCTCTTGACAATTTTCTTGTGGGCTCCCCATCATTTCTCAATCATGTCATAGGTTCCTTGTCTCCTTGGAGAAGCCCTGGAGCTTCCCTCTTGCTCCTACAACACTCCTGCACCTGTTTGCAATTTGGGCTTGACTCCTCCCTCTGGCTCTCCCTCCCAGGCCTGGCCTCCATCTGCCTGCTCCTAGCCCTCAGCCCACTTTCTCCCAGAGAGACCCTCACTGGCAGAACTTACCTAGCTGCATGCTGACCACGCCCCAACTCCCAATCACCAATCACAGTTTGTTTCTGTCTTACATTTGTCACTGATAGGCTCATCATAAAACTTAACAACAACAAACATGGAGAGAAGCAGCCTGTGATTGGAGGAGAAGTAGGTCTCCAATCTCACCAGCATTTCGACACTTTTGGAAAATTGAAGCCAGTGCATCTGCTATTGCATCCAGCATTCCTTTGAAAACCATTGGGTGCATTTTGACAGAATTTGGGATAAATCAGCATTTAGTTCAAGTAATTTTCTGAGCAACCATTCCTAATGATTATAATTGTTCATAATTCATACCTTTCTTTCAAAATTTGAAAATCTCTAAGTCCTGTAACTTATTAACTATAACTGTAATAAGGTGTAACTTTATTCTTAGTGGAAATTAACGTGTTTTTGTTTATTTTGCTTTCTCATAGCTAGCATAGTGACAATAGCGATTCTGTCATGGAGAAAGTGTAATCTTTCTAAATGTATCACTTGTTACCTGGTAGCCATGGCAGCAGTGGCCTTACTGCTTATGATCATTGATATGATATTGAGACACATTCCAATTATTTGTAAAACTGAATTTACATTTCTGCAGACCGTCCCCATGTGTAACATCCACACCATCCTGGTTTTTGCAGCTGTGAATTGCTCTGTCTGGTTCACTGTCGCTTTCACCTTTGATCGATTTGTAGCTATTTGTTGACAAAAAATGAAAGGCAACTATTGCACTGAGAAAACAGCAGCCGTAGTGCTGGGAACAATAACTGTGTTCAGCTGTTTAAAGAACATTTCCTGGTATTTTATGTTCACACCTTGGTATAAGCTGAGGAACCAGCCCTGTTATTTTCCCCAAAAAAGTACATTATGTTATCTCCTGTCTGGGGATCGATCGAGCTGATTCACTATATTCTGACCCCAGCACTCCCATTTGTTCTGATTCTTCTGCTCAATGCTTTCACTGGGAGGTACATTTTAGTGGCCAGCAGAGCCCGCAGGAGACTCCAGTCTGACAGCAGGGGGCAGCATTCCAAGGGCCAACACTTGGAGAGCCGAAAAAAATCCATCATTTTAATTTTTCTTATCTTAGTGAATTTCATCCTGTTATGGTCAATGTTTCTAGTATATTCCGTGTGGAAACGAATGTATTGGTTGGAGTATAAGGCTGTTGTTTTACAATACTTTTTGCGGGATATAGGATTCATTCTTCAGCTCCTGAGTTGCTGCACAAACACGTATATATATGCTGTGACGCAGACTAAGTTCAGAGAAGAGCTGAAGAAAAAGGTAAAAATACTCTTTTGCTCAATTTGTGATATCTATGAAATGAGATGGATTGATGTGTTCTGTGATCACAAATTATTTGGTTTGAGAATTATTGGTTTGGAAGTTTTCATAATGAAGCATACACGAGGCCATCGGGAATGGTTGGTTTTACATTTTATTGTTCAAACTTTTCATGTAACACAAACAGGAGAAAGTGAGGACTGCAGATGCTGGAGATCAGAGCTTAAAAATGTGTTGCTGGAAAAGCGCAGCAGGTCAGGCAGCATCAAAGGAAGAGGAGAACCGATGTTTCGGGCATAAGCCCTTCTTCAGTCAATCTCTACCAGTTGCAACTGCCTGGATTGGCCTCAACTTGCCCGAACTGCCACCCAAGGCTCCCATTCTCACTATTTTGTACTCACTCCCACTCCCTGTGTTTCCTCCAATCAGTTCATTCAACCTCAAGGGTGTTTAGCAATTTAGTGTCCAGCCCCTCCTCTTTCTAGAACCTTCTATCTGTTGATTTTCCACATGTTTTTATCCTCTCTCGAGGCTTCCCCTCCCGAACTCCGCAAGCACACACACAGATACTCCATTTTAACTTATGCAATATACATTCAGCTGCGAGCATTTTGTTTTAAACCTACTCAAACATTCTCCCACACAAACCAACAATCCAGGCTCCTTGGGGCCAGTGGGGCCGTTAATATGTGTGCTCTCTCTGATGTCTGTGAGGCACCCAGAATAGGTTCAGTCAATACTCCCCATGATCCTTGAAACAGACACAATGTCATCGATCAGTCCTTCCTGGATCAGTGAAACAAAAACCATATTTTATCTTGGGAAAATGACACAAACTAGCCCCAGTAGACACTGTGCATCACTCCTTGTGTTCAATCAGCGTTGGACAGCATGGAACTAGACCCTTCACACCAACTAGTCTGTGCCAACAATGTTTATAGAGTCATAGAGATATATAGCATGGAAACAGACACTTCGGTCCAATCCGTCCATGCCGACCAGATATCCCAACCCAATCTAGTCCCACCAGCCAGCAGCCAGTCCATATCCCCCCAAACCCTTCTTAATCATATACCCATCCAAATGCCTCTTAAATGTTGCAATAGTACCAGCCTCCACCATTTCCTCTGGCAGCTCATTCCATACACGTACCACCCTTTGTGTGAAAAAGTTGCCCCTTAGGTCTCTTTTATATCTTTCCCCTCTCACCCTAAACCTATGCCCTCTAGTTCTGGACTCCCCCACCTCAGGGAAAATACTTTGTCTATTTACCCTATCCATGTCTCTCATAATTTTGTAAGCCTCTATAAGGTCACCCCTCAGCCTCTGATGCTCCAGTGAAAACAGACCCAGCTGCTCCCTTTTGCTCAAACCTTCCAACCCTGGCAACATCCTTTTAAAGCTTTTCTGAACCCTTTCAAGTTTCACAACATCTTTCCAATAGGAAGGAGACCAGAATTGCATGCAATATTCCAACAGTGGCCTAACCAATGTCCTGCACAGCTGCAACATGACCTTCCAACTCATGTACTCAATACTCTGACCTAAAAAAAGCATACAAAATGAAACTAAGCTATTCCCATTTGCCTGCACTTGGCCCAAATTCCCCTTCCCTGGTTAAGTACTTATCCAAGTATCTTTGAAATGTTGTAACTGTACATGCATCCATCACTGTCTCTTACACTGCAATCCAAACATGAACCACTTTCTGTGTAAAAACAAAATTGCCCCATGTGCCCTTTCTGAATCTTTCCTCTCTAACCTTAAAGATATAACCCTGCTTTTGAATTCCCTTATCCCTGTCATTCACCTTATCTGTGCCCTGAATAACTTTATAAACCCAATAATGGTACCCCTCAAGCTCTTATACTCCAGTGAAGAAAAATACCAATCTTTCCTCTCTATTTTTATCTCTCATATACTCCGAGCCTGGCAAAATCTTGGTAAATCTTTTCTGAGCTATTCCCAGTTTAATAAAATCCTTCCTGTAACAAAGTGAAATGAACTGGACACAGTCCTCTAGATGAGGCCTCACCAACATCCTGTACAACCTCAATATGACGTCCTACACTCTACAGCAGATGTTCCTCTGTAAAGTCCCTGAAGTGCACTTAGACACCAAGATCCCATCAAACACGTCTTAAAGCATCACCACAGATGCAACTTTCAGTGTTTACAGTGTATAATGAAAAGCAGAGCTGTTATGAAATAGCTACAGCAACTGTCACTGAAATCATTGCAGCAAATATTGTTTAACATGCTCACAATAAAGAACATTTAAACTGCTCACTCTGTGTACTATATAAAAGACAGAGATGACAGTCACTGATGTGACCCCATTTGAACTTGCTCAGTCCTTCTCAGAGGCAATTTGGCATCAGCAGCAAGTTCTGGCTTTACCGATGATGCCCACTTCATGTGAATGAATGTCTGTGAAAACATTCTTGAAGAGTTGACACTGGTAACACAGATAGAAACCATCTTAATGATTTTCAGTTTACGTATTTTAAATTTCATGTCCCACAAATAATACCTGATACAAATAAGAGAAATTACTTCGTAAAAATATTATTTGATAGTTGTTTGGTATTACAGTTCTTGTGTATTATTGGAAACAGATGTATGTTAGAGCTTTATTTCCTCTGACACTCATCAGGACAATCTGCAAGAATACAATTCAATGGGAACCTTTATACTGTTTATTACTGATGATTGATAGTTGACCTCCCCAGGCTTTGTTTAAATTTTAAACCATGTAGATTGACTCTGACTAATTGGGGCATTGCCCTTAATTAATGGCTGTGGTCTATTTTGTTTGAATTGAAACAGGTGTAGTCCAGGTACATGCTTTATTCATCTACAAAGAACAGAACTCTGTCTATTAAACTCTGTATCTTCCAGTATGCACAAATATCCCATACTGTGAGTTGACTTGACAATTCTAACTTACATACAAAGATACAAAACAGGAGCAAAAGTAGACCAATTAGCTCCTCAAATCTATATGTGTGTTTCTGTATCTGTATATGTATGTATGCGTGTATATATATACATATATATAAAATAGCTGTCTGTGCATGTCAGAGAGTGTGTATTGTTATCTTTATGTGTACAGATATCTCTGTGTATAAGTGTAACGTGATCTGTGTATTACTGTGTTTGTGCATAGCCATTTCTGTGTGTGTGTATGTTTGTGTGTCTTTTGCTAACTCGTGTGTGTGTGTGTGTGTGTGCGTGTGTGTGCGTGTGCGTGTGTGTATGTGTGTACACAGAGGAACCTCAATTATCTGAATGAGTGGGCGGGCAGTATTTCGTTTGGATAATTGATTATTTAGTTAACTGATTCAATGCCTCTCCTCTGCGGCTCGGAGTTTACTGAAGTTTCCTTATTCCTTGCTCTGCCTGCCTTGCTCCCTCTCTTTTTCTCAGAGTTTGTCTCTGAGCAGAGACACACTTGTGTGTAAGGGACCTGCAGCATTGCTGAAGCCTCCCGCGCCGTCCACCCCACCCCTGCCCCCACCATGAGATTGACACAGAGAGTACTTGCTAAGTCCGCTTCCCGTTCAGGAGACTTGGCTGCACGAAGCGCGCTGGTACCCACAGCACCCGTCCACCCTAAAAACCCCACCCCTCTCCGACCCCATCCTGCCCCCGTTCCTCCAGTCTAACTTCTACCCCAACCCCATCCGACCCCATCCTGCACCCGTCCATCCAACCCAACCTGACCCCTGCCTAACCCCATCCTGCCCCTACCCCCAGTCCATCCCAACCCCACCCCCTGTCCCCTGTTGGCTTTGTTAATACTTTTTGTTTAGTGTTCACTGTTAGAGTTGGGGAAACAAATTGCTATTTTTTCTTGCCACAGTGGAAATCAGGAGTTTTCTTTCACTCCCTCACATTTGAACAGATTACGAGGTGAGACGAGCTTCTCTGGGCATTTCAGCTTTAATTAGCAGAGGGTTCGACCTCTGAGTCATAACAGACTGGGAGGTCGGGTCCAAGATTTGGACAGGGTTGGGCAGATTTAGATGGATTTGCGCAGATAAGGTCTGGGATCTGAACAGATCTGAATGGATTTGGACAGGTTTAAACACACTTGGGGATTAGTGTCCTTGATCTTTACATAAATCTTTGGTGAGAAATTCTGTTTATTTTTGGCTACTTGTAAGTTGTTCAATTAAAAGTGAGAGAAATGGTACTTTCAGTAACTAAATGCTTTCCAGAATTGGAAGACGTGACTTTGGGAGTTGTGGAAAAGGTGAACAAGGAAAAGCTGCTGCAATCGGCAGACACATTGGAGCTGGGGTTGCCTGAGTCTCTGAAAAAAAGATGAGGTTATTACTGAAATAACTCAGCATTTAAATGTGTTGCAAAGGCCATTGGAGTCTTTGAAAATGGTGAAAATTCAATTGCAGGTGAAGCAGTTTGAGTGAGAGGAGAAAGAAAGGGAGCAAAGATTCTTAGTAGAGCAAAGAGAAAGAGAAAGAGAAAAAGATGAGATTCCCTACCGTGTGGAAACAGGCCCTTCGGCCCAGCCAGTCCACACCAACCCTCCGAAGAATAACCCACCCAGACCCATTTCACCTAATATACCATACACTATAGGCAATTTAGCATGGCCAATTCACCTGACCTGCACATCTTTGGACTGTGGGAGGAAACCCAGGCAGACAAAAGGGAGAATGCGCAAACTCCACACAGATGGTCGCCCTAGGCTGGAATTGAACCTAGGAACCTGCTACTGTAAGGCTGTACTGCTAACCACTGAGCCACTTTGCCACCCTCAGGGTGTGTTTGAACTTCAGAGGTTGTGAATTAGTCAGGAAAGTCAAGTTAACAGGATGGAGATGAAGGGAGAAGGTAGGGATGTATGCAAAAATATTAAAACACTGCCACATTGCAATGAGTAAGATGTCGAAGCCTTTTTTATTTCACTTGAAAAGCTGGCTCAGCAGCTGGAGTGGCCAGAGGACTTGTGGGTAATGCTAGTTCAGATGAAGGTGGTAGGCAGAGCTGGTGAGGTGTTTGTAGAGCTGTCAGGTAAGAGGTCAAGAGATGATGTAGAATACAAACAGGCTAATTTGATTGCCTATGAATTGGTGCCAGAAGCATATAAACACTGGTTCAGAAACATAAAGAAGGAACCAGGTCAATCTTACTTTGAGTTCAAAAGAATTAAACACAGAACAATAGAATAGGCCCTTTAGCCCTCAATGTTGCACTGATCTGTGAACTAATCTAAGCCCATCCCCCTACACCATCCCAGCATCATCCATCTGCCTATCCAAGGACTGTATAAATCTCCCTAATGTGGCTGAGTTAACTACATTAGCAGGCAGGGCATTCCACACCCTTACTACTCTCTGAATAAAGAACCTGCCTCTGACATCTGTCTTAAATCTATCACCCCTCAATTTGCAGCTACGCCCCCTCGTACAAACCAATGTCATCATCATAGAAAAAAAAACTCTCACTGTCCACCCTATGTAATACTCTGATCATCTTGTATATCTCAATTAACTCCCCTCTACGTCTTCTTATCTCCAATGAGAACAGACCCCAGTTCCTCTGCCTTTCCTCATAAGACCTTTCCTCCAGATCAGGCAACATCCTGGTAAATCTTCTCTTCAATGTTTCCAATGCTTCCACATCCTTCTTGTAATGGGGCCACCAGAACTGTACAGAACATTCCAAGTGAGGCCGCAGTAGCATTTTGTACAGTTGCAGCATGACACTATGGCTCTGGAACTCAATCCCTCGCCCAATAAAACCAAACACACCTCATAGCTTCTCAACAGCACGATCAACCTGGATGGTTGCAATTTTGAGAGATGGTTGTGGGCCTTCAAAATAGACAAGACATATGAGACTCTTAGAGAGATTATTCTGTGGGAGGAATTTAAAAACTCACTTCCAGAAATGATAAGAACTTGTGTGGATGAACGGAAAGTTCAACAAGTGAGAAGAGCTGCAGAAATGGCAGGTGAATATGCATTTGTGTGGAAGGTGAAATTTAGCTTCTGACAGGAATTTCATCCCGTGAAGGATAAAGGTTTGGGAGAAGGAGAGATCAGTGGGTGCAAGGACCAGAGGGCTGCTGGGAAAGTAATTCAAGCATTTAAGAGCTCACCTTCAGCATCAGAGGCCTCCATTTTTACAGCTGGAGCGAGGACCAGAGGGCTTCTGGGAAAGTATAGCGAACATTTAAAAGCTTACCTCGTGTACATGTGCAGCAGGAGTGGATGCTGGACGGCTGGATAAGTAACGTCATATCTTTGGTGGTTGCTTTACCAGAAACGCTACTTTGGTAGTGTCTCCCACCCATCCTCCTCCTCGCAACAATAAAAAAGGATCCTGTGTGCCAGATAGGTAAGTTAACTCACTTTTTTCCTCTAACAGTCCCTTTGGGAATCAAAACACTGGACAGCGAAGCTTCCACCACCCTCTGGCCAGCATCTCATGTACTCAGGCCTGGGTGACTGTGGGATCCTCAATCCTGTAAGTAGATTAAAAAGAACATTGATAGTAATTTTTATAGAGTTGAAATTTCTGCTGCTTTAACTGGTCTGAGCAAAGACATGAAAGTTGGGGAAATATGGGAAGAATGATAGCATTAGATTTAGTTGTGAAAAGGTATTTCCAATTTCCCCCTTTCTGGTTTAAACAGCGAATTCTGAATCTCACTAGTGAGGGGTGATCACTTCATTTTCATGCCGTTCTATCTCATTAGGAGCTGATCTTGCCTCATTTCGAAGGAGATTCTAATCCTTCCTTCAGTTCCTATGGAAACCGGATGGTGCCAGTCCCCAACAGGAAAGCCTGGGCAGTTACCTGGAGGCAGGAACTCACTGTTTGCTTCTCCAGGTCTTCATCCATCTCCACCATCAGCACCATTTCACTGCATGCTCCATCAACACTGTCCTCTCCCACACTTTGTCCGTGTGTGTGGGCATCCCCAAACCCCAGCCTCACCACATCATTCTGGCTGCTTTCAGATTAACTCACCCTTCACTGTGGAGCTCAGAGACAATGATGTCGTACCTGCTTCTGCCAGGTTGGTTCACAGTCAGGGGCATGAGCACATTTCATGCAGCAACATAGGATGCTCCGTCTGGCTCTGAGCTAACTTTCTAAAGGCTCATTCACTTTGTGTTTACTTGTGGGCTGTCAGGTTTATCTCAGTGTTTAGTGCAGAGTGACAGGTATTCACCATGTCACTAGTCAGAGTATCACACAGTGCAGGGGATGAATCTGTATAGAGAACAACATGGAGTTGTGTAGAGGACATTATTTATTTATTGGTGGGATCTGGGTGTCGCTGGCTGGGCCAATATTTATTGCCCATCCTTAGTTGCCCCTTGAGAAGGTGGTGGTGAATTACCTTCTGGAACTGCTGCAGTCACCTGCTTTGGGTTGACCCACGATGCCATTAGGGAGGGAATTCCAGGATTTTGACACAGTGATGGTGAAGGAACTGTGATGCATTTCCAAGTTAAGGATGGTGAGGGGCTTGGTGGGGAAGTTGAAAGTGGTAGCATTCCTATATATCTGCTGCTCTTGTCCTTCTGGGTGGAAGTACTTGTGGCTTTGGAAGTTCTTGTCTGAGGATCTTTAGTGATTTTCTACAGTGCTTTGTTGGGACACTACACACTGCTACGACTGAGTGTCAGAGATGAAGGGAGTGGATTCTTGCAGATGTGCTGTCAATCAAGCTGGTTGTGTTGTCCTGGATGGTGTCAAGCTTCTTGAGTTTTACTTTAACTTCATTCGTTCAGGCTCGTGGGGAATATACTAACACACTCCTGACTTGTGCCTTGGGGAGTCAGGAGGTGGGTCACTCACCAGATAATAATTAGTCTCTGAACTGTTCTTGTAGTCACTGTGTTTACGTGGTGAGCTCAGTGAAATTTCTGGTCAATGTTAACTCCAGGATGTTGACATTGGGGGACTCACACCATTGAAAGTCAAGGGGCAGTGGTTAGATTTTCTCTTGTTGTTGATGGTCATAGCCTGGCATGCGTGTGCTGAGAATGTTACTTGCCATTTGTCAGCCCAAGACTGGACATTGTGCAGGTCTTGTTGATTTTGAACAAGGACTGCTTCAATACCTAAAGAGTCGTAAATGATGCTGAACCTTCTGTAATCATCGGTGAACAACCCCACTTCTGACGTTATGAGGGAGGGAAGGTGCTTTTGGGGACCTTATGATGAAGCAACTGGAGACGTTTTTGCCCAGGACACTACCCTGAGGAACTCCTGCAGAGATGTCATGAAGCTGAGATGACTGACCTGCAACAATCTCAACCACCTTCCTCTGTGTCTGGAGAGTTTGTCCCCCATTGATTCCATTTTTGCTCAGACACCTTGATGCCATACTCAGTCCAAATGGCCTTGACGTTACAGGCTGTCACTCTCCCCTCCCCTCTGGAACTCAGCTCTTTTGTCCATGTTTGAACCAAGGCTGTAATGAGGTCAGGAGCTGGGTGGTCCCGGTGGAACCCAAACTGGGCGTCACTGAGCAGGTTATAGCTGAGCATGAGCTGCTCAATAGCACGGCTGATGTCACCTTCCATCACTTTACTGGTGATCGAGAATAGACTGATGGGGCGGGAATTGGCCGGGTTGGATTTGACCTGCTCAATATGTACAGGACATACCCGGGCAATTTTCCACATTGTCGGGTAGATGCCAGTTTTGTAACTGTACTGGAACAGCTTGGCTAGGGAAGCGATAAGTTCTGGAGCACGTGTTCAGTATTATTGCTGGAATGTTGTCAAGGCCTATAGCCTTTGCAGTGTCTCCAACCATTTTGTGATATCATGTGGAGAGAATTAAATTGGCTGAAGACTGGTATCTGTAACGCTGGGGCCCATTGGAGGAGGGTGAGATGGAACATCCACTCAGCACTTTTGTAAAGCTTGCTGCAAATGCTTCATCTTTATCTTTTGCACTGATGTGCTGGAATCTTCCATCATTCAGGATGGCAATGTTTGTGGAGCCTCCTTCTCCACAATATTGTTTAATTGTCCACGATCATTCGTGACTTGATGCGACAGGACTGTAGAGCTTAGATCTGATCCATTGGTTGTAGGATCACTTAGCTCTGTCTATCACTTGCTGTTTATGTTGATTGGCATGGAAGTACTTCAGTTTGGTGGCTTCACCAGGTTGACACCTCATCTTCAGCTGCGCCTGGTATCGCTCCTGGCATGGCCTCCTACACTCTCCATTGAACCAGGGCTGATCTCCTGACTTAAGTGGAGGGATGAAACCATGAGCTGCTGTTAGTGGCTCACAATACATCATGGATGTCTAGTCTTGAGTTGTTCGATCTGTTTGAACTCTGTCTCACTTATTACACTATTTAGTGCAACACAAAACGTTGGAGGCTATTCTCAATCTGAAGACAGGACTTTGTCTCCTAAAGGACTGTGTGGTTATCACTTTTCCTGGTATTGTCATGGACAGATATATCTGTAGCTGGCAGATTGGTAAGAATGAGTTTGAGTATGTTTTTCCCACTTGTCAGCTCCCTCACCACCTGCCGCAGTGGATCTCTTACAGCTCTGTCCTTTCGGACCCAACCAGCTCAATCAGTTGTACTGCTGCTGAGACACTCTTGATGGTGGACATTGAAATCCCCCCACCCGGGTACATGTTGTGCCCGTGCCACCTTCAGTGGTTCCTCAAAGTGTTGTTCACATGGAGGAGAACTGATTCATCAGCTGAGGGAGGATGGTATGTGGTAATAAGAAGGACTTTCCTTGTTCATGTTTAACCTGAAGCCGTGAGACTTCATGGGGTCCGGAGTCAATGTTGGGGACTCACAGGGTAACTCCCTCCCGACTGTATCCCCACTGTGCTGCCTCCTCTGCTGGGTCTGTCAGGACATATCCAGGGATGGTGATGGTGATGACTGAGACAGAGACCGTCAGGTAAGACTGGTACAACTGAATGGCTTGCTAGGCCAGATCAGGGGGCAATTGAAAATCAATCACACTGCTGCGGGTTTGGAGTCAACTGTAGCCCAGACCAGGTGAGGACAGCAGATTTCCGTCCTTTTCGGGATTTAGTGAACCAGATGGATTTCCCATGGTCATCAGTATATTCTTATTTGCAAATTTTGTTTTAAATAGAGTACAAATTCCACCATTTGTCGGGGCAGGAGTTGAAACTGGGTCCCCGGAGCATTAGCTGAGCTTCTGGTTTGATAAACTCGCAATAATACCAGGGAACCATCACCTCCCTGCCTCCACTGCATGGAGGAATATGGGAGACTGCATTGAAGAGTATGGGGGACTGCATGGAGGGGAATGGAGGACTGCATGGAGGGGTATGGGAGACTGCATGGAGGGGTATGGGAGACTACATGGAGGGGTATGGGAGACTACATGGAGGGGTATGGGAGACTGCATGGAAGAGTATGGGGGACTGCATGGAGGGGTATGGGGGACTGATTGGAGATGCATAGTGTTTATAGCTGTACCATAGAAAGCATTCTATCTGGGTACATCACGGCTTGGTACAGTAACAGTTCTGTCCAGGACCATAAGAATCTACAGGAAGTTATGGACACAGCCCAGACCATAACAAAAGTCAACCTTGCAACTATCAACTCCATCTATAATTCTCGACCCTGCGAAAAGACAGCAAACACCATCAAAGACACCTCCCACCCGGTCAGACTCTCTTCCAACCTTCTTCATCAGGCAGAAGAGGCAGACGTTTCATCACACAAACCAACACCTTCTTCCCTGCTGTTCTTAGACTGCTGAATGATCCTCTCTAGCTTCAAATCTAATGCTGATGTTGCGTATCTCCTGTGCACCTGTGACCTTGTGTGACTCGCTCTATCCAAATACCCAATGATCTGCCTGTGTATTATGATGTACCTCGACTGCCCATGAAACAAAACATTTCATTGAATGTAAGTACATGTGACAACAATAAATCTAATCAAATGTTGTACATGGGTCTGAAAGTGTCAATACTGATTGAGTGTAAAAAGGACAACCCAGAGTGACCATGACATAGTGGGAGGATCTAGGAGGAGTCGAACAAAGGACCAGGTCCTTCCAACAGTCTCTGTTACAATGGACCATACATCCTTCTGATGTGTAAATAATCACTGAGAAGCAATGAACTCCACCCTGTTTATTGGAAGAGATTCTAGTTCCACTTTGGTAAAAGTTCTCAGGGCCCTCGTACATCTCGAAGATTGGAAGTAAATGGAGTTATAGAATTTAGTGTAAAAATATATTTAATCTGGTATTTTTAGGGAAGTTTTACAAGTATACACATTTGTTAATCTTACACAAGGGAAAGAGGCTAATGTTTCCTTTTTTTCAAAACAGTCCACATAAAAGAAACCATCTTGTACAGCCACATAGCAGCGCTTATTCCCAGAACAGTACCACACCACACTATGGGTCACAACAAAGCAACTGCATTAGAAACGCTTACATTGCGCTGGAATTGAATAAATAATTCATAAATATTAGTGAATAAAGGCTGGATTTTTAATAATTTTACAAATAAATATTAATGATGTTTTGTTTTATTGAAAAGGCTGTTGGTGTAGAAGAGATGTCTTCAGTCTTTTTTCAGCTAAAGTTGCCCTTGAGACTTAACGCTATGGATACATCAATGATTAGAGACCTGTCATTCTGAGACAGAACAATAGACAGTGCAAAAACAAGAGGCAACTTATGCAGATGGGAAAGCCAATTAAATTAAGCATGAACACCTTATGAGCAAGTTGGTGTTAAACAGAAAGTTTTAATTAATATTGAGCATACAGTAAAAAGAATTACAAAACAAGGGTTTGAGCGCCATGTTGTGAGTGCTCCCAATATCCTGAGGGAAGTTGAAGTGTGCTCCTGGCCCAGGTTAGGTTTTGCTCGATCAGAGGGATGGCTTTTTGGGTTTTGCAACTTTCAAAGACAGGAGTCAGGGGCTTTTGTCCATGTGAGCACTTGAGGTGTTTTGTCTCAAGGAAGGAAGTGATTTTGTATCCAGGAGTTAGGTTTCAGACCCAGTTTGATGCCTGTCTTGTATTTATGACGAGGATAACTGGGCAAGTGAATGACAATGAGAAGAGGGACACTTCGAACAGAACTGAAGGAGTCATAGCTGAATGCACACAGGATAAGGAATAAGGGAAATGAGATTGTGACACAGATAGAAATTGGCAGGTATGACATGGTGGGTATCACAGAGACTTGGCTGCAAGGGATTTAGGATTGGGAGATGAATGCTCAATGATATACATCCGATCAAAAAAAAAAGAACCAGGTGGGTCGAGGAGAGTGGTGATGCCTTATCAGTAAAAAATGAAATTAACTCAATAGTAAGAAAAAATGTAAGGTCAGAAGGTGGAGAATCTGTGTGGGTCGACTTGAGGAACGCCAAATTTAAAATAAAAATTCTTGGATTTATGCACATGCCTCCAAACAGTATTCAGGAAGTGGGACACAAGATACATCAAGAAATAGTAAAGATTTGTAGGAAAGGCAACGTTACAGTGATCATGGGGGATTTTAATGTGCAGGGGGACTGGGAAAATCAGACTGGTAGTGGATTGCAAGAAAAGGAATTTGTGGGATGTCTATGAGATGGTTTTTTGGAGCGGCTTGTGGTGGAGCCCACGGGGGAGCAGGCAATTCTGGATTTAGTGTTGTACAATGAGGCAGACTTGATAAGGGAGCTTAATGTGAAGGAATCATGTAGAGGCTGTGATCATAATGTGATCGAATTTACTCGGCGATTTGAGAGGGAGAAGATAAAATCAGAGATAAAGGTAATACAGCTGAATAAAGGCAACTACACAGACATGAGGGAGGGAGCTGGGGAGAATTGACTGGGAGAGGAGCGAGCAGGAAAGACAGTGGAACAGCAATGGCAGCAGTTTCTTGGAGTAATTCAGGAGATACAACAGAGATTCATCCCGAGGGAAAAGGGAGCATAGTACAGGGCGGATGAGGCAACCATGGCTCACTAAGGAAATCAGGGATAGCATAAAATCAAAAGAGAAAGCATATAATGTGGCGAAGGGCAGTGGGAAACCAGAAGATTGGGAAGCTTACAAAAACCAACAGAGGGTAATAAAAAAGAAATAAGAAGGGATAAGATTAAATATTGGATTATGTATAAAATATATTAAATACTTAGAAGGGAGTAAGGCAAATGATTAGCCTAGCCTCACTTATGGCTAAGATTCTTGAATCCATTTTGAAGGATAAGAGTTCTGAATAGTTGTAAGTTTACGGAAAATAGGGCAAAGTCAGCATGGTCTCATCAAGGGGAGGTCAAATCTGCTAGAATTCTTTGAGCAAGTAACAAGCAGATTAGTCCAGGAGAGACAACAGATTTTATCTGCCTGGACTTCAAGAAGGCCTTTGACAAGGTGTTGCACAGGAGGTAAGGGCCCATGGTGTTGGAGTCAAGGTGCTAGCATGGATAGAAGCCTGGTTGACTGGCAGGGAGCCGAGAGTGGGGATGAAAGGGTCCTCCTCAGGATAGCAGCTGGTGACACCTGGTATTCTGCAAGGCTCAGTGTTGGGTCCCCAACTTTTCACTTTATAGATAAATGATCTCAATGAAGGAACTGAGGGCATTCGGCCTACTTTCCAGAAGATACAAAGATAAGTAGAGCGACATGCAGCATTGAGGAGGCGGGGAGGCTGCAGCAGGATTTGGACAGGTTAGGAGAGTGGGCAAAGAAGGGGCAGATGGAGCACAATGTGGGAAAGTGTGATGTCATGCACTTTGGTAGGAAGAATAGAGGCATGGGCTATTGTTTAAATGGGGAGAAAATTCAGAAGTCTGAAAGGCAAAGAGACTCGGAAGTTTTAATTTAGGATTCTCTCAAGGTAAACTTGCAGGTTGAGTCAGAAGTTAGGAAGGCAAGTGCAGGAAAGGCTTTTATCTTGAGAAGACAAGAATGTTAAAGCAAGGATGTACTTCTGAGGCGCGAGAGGGCTCTATAAGGTTCTGGTCAGAACACTTTTGGAGTATTGTGTGCAGTTTTGGGGAAGGATGCATTGTCCCTGGAATGTGTTCAGAGAAGCTTCACGATAATGGTCCCAGGAGTCAAGGGTCAAAAGTCAAGAATAGCTTTTTTTGTCTTTTCTACCATATACAACCGATACAGAAAAAATGGGCCGGAATTCCTCTGGGACCAAGGTGCCACATGGACAGGACAAACTGCACGATCATACACAGGGCAGCATAGAGTACATAAGAAGTGCAAAACATGCAAGACAGCAAAGTAATTGAAATGAAATAAAAATTACCAGGAATGAAAAGCTGAGCATTTGAGGAACATTTGAGGATTCTGGGTTTATATTTGATCAAGGTTAGAATGATGAGGGGGGAATCTAATTGAAACATACAGAATACAGAATGGCCTGGACAGAGTAGATGTTGGAAAGATGTTTCCATTGGTAGGAGAGACTAGGACCCAAGGGAAAAGCCTGAGAGTAAAGGGAAGACCTTTTAGAATGGAGATAATTAGAAATGTTTTCATCCAGAGAGTGATAAATCTGCAGAATTCACTACCACAAAAGGCTGTGGAGACCAGGCCATTGAGCATATTTAAGACTGAGATCAATAGGTTTTTGAGTATCAAGAGGGTTACAGGGAGAAATTGGGAGAATGGGGCTGAGAAACTTATCACCCATGATTGAATGGTGGGCCAGACTCATTGGGCTGAATGGCCTAAATTCAGCTCCTCCACCTTATGGTCTGATAACATTTTTGATCTCTTGCATATTCTTTCAATTGAGTTTTGTTGTCAGATGAGTCAGCATTTCTTAATGAAACTTAACACAATCAGGTATTGTTCACTACTTCAGAGTCCCTGTCTTGTCTCAGGGATAGCTGAGTTTAAACAAATTTATCAAATCTAAATTCTGTAAGCTCGCTTTTAAAACTGACAAAGCATTTGTGGCAGCACATACAACGTGTGTTTCACTTCACTGTACAATAGATTGTGAAAGGATATTCTAGAAAATAATGGAGGCAGACTCATTACTGACTTGTATGGAAGAGTAATGTGGACTCTTCATTAACAAGGGACTCAATGGGGATAGAAAGTAGGTGGAAAAGAGGATTAAGACTGTAGCCAGATCAACCATGAACTGATCAAATGGCAGATCGGACTCAAGGGCTAACTGACCTACTCTTCATTCATATTTGTTTGTTCACAGGTATCCCAGAGAGAGAGCAGAGCAAACTCACTGTCTCTTTGTCCCATACACGGGAGCGGGGAGATTGTCCCTACTGTGTCAGTGTCACGTACTTTGGGGAGAGTAGACTGACCCCACTGTATCATTGACTTAGAGACAACAGACCAATCAATCTGTGTCTGTAGCAGATCATCAGGCCTGCCAATTGAGCATACACAGTCTGTATCACAAAGATTGGAGAGAGCAGACTCCCCTCACTGTGTCTGTATCAGTGACACCACGGAGAGTGGATTGAATGGATTCTGAAACTGAATTCTTCAATCCAGCTCATCATTTACTTAATTTCCCCATTTGGGTAAAAGGATATTTTACCATGTTCTTAAACTGTTTCCTGAACTTAGTCTGGGTCACGACATATATACAAGTGTTTGTGCAGCAACTTAGGAGCTGGAGAATGAATCCGATATCTCGTACAAAATAATGTAGATGTATGGTCCGATACCCCATCTGGCTCAGACGTTTCCATAAAGAGTACACAGTGAACACTGACCGTAACAGGATGAAATTCCCTGAGATAACAAACAATAAAATGATGGACTTCCTTCGAGTCCCTATTTCTGGGTCACTGGGATTCTCCCCACTGCTGTGAGCCTGAAGTCTCCTGCGGGCTCTGCTGGCCACTAAAATGTGCCTGACACTTAAAGCATTGAGCAGCAGAATCAGAACAAAAGGCACTGCTGGGTTCAGGATATAATGAAGGCACTCGATTGTTCCCCAGGCTGGAGATGACAGAATATCAGTTGGTACTGAACAAAACCAGGGCTGATTCCTGAGCAAATACTGAGATGTGAACATAAAGTACCAGAAAATGTTCTTCAAATCACTCAGCACAGTCACTGTTCCCAGAACCACAGCTGCTGTCTTCTCAGTACAAAATTTAATTCGCAGATTTGGGCAGCAAATGGCCACATATCGATCAAAGGTAAAAGTGACGGTAAACCAGACAGAGCAGTCGGTGGCTGCATAAAGGAAGACGGCGTGGATATTACAGATGGGGATGGTCCGTATGAAACGAAACTCTCTCTTATAAACAATTGGAATGTGTCTCAATAGCAGATCGAGGATAATAACCAGCACATCTGCTGCTGACATCGCCACCAGGTATCGAGTAATACATTTTGAAAGACCACACTTCCCTTGCAACAGAATTATAATTGTTATGGTGTTCGCTGTGTGGAAGAAAAATAAACAGGAAGATGAATCAAGCTGGTAGAAAGGTTACAAATTACAGAGGCATTGCATGTTTTCTGTCCATTTCCCTCTTTCTAAAAATGTATTGAGCTATTTAAACCCATTTTCATGCATTGTATTGAATCCAAAAAATCAGCCATTAATTAGGAACTCATATTTAGGATGAAACAAAAACTAAGGAAATGTAAGAGATGATGTGAAAATTGACACCACACTGACAGGTTATTGAAGTGTAAACAAGGAAATGCAGGAAATATCACAAAGACCATGGGGGTTATGTTTCAGTTTCTGAAGTGGAACAGAGATCAGTGACCCTGTATTAGAATGGAGAAAATGTCCAGGTTCCTGTTCTTCATCTTTACAGAGTCATTCAGAATTAGTATGGAATTTTCAGTCCAAGTTCCCCTTCATTCGTACCTCGTGACCATGGTGGATATCAGCACACATGTCCTATTCCTGATTATTATCCAATGAAGGTGGATTAATTCAGCAATATCTCATTCTATGTTATCCTCTCACATCTACTCAGAGGTAGTTTCCTTGTGTAGCTGATGGCCTATTGATTTGAGATGGCAGAGGTTGCTACTTTGGAAGATTCTATCAAAGGGGTCTTAGACATCTTCGACATGCTACACATTGCTGCTGGGGTGCATTGATGGTGCAAGCTGGCAATGTTTGTGGATGTGTTGCCAATCAAGGGCACTGCTTTATTATCAAGTTCCTTGAGAGTTGTTGGAGCAGAACTCACCCAGACAAGTAGGGAGTTTTCATTCACACTCCTGACTTGCCCTTTGTAGATAGTGGGCAGACTTTGGGGAGTCAGGAGCATGACATATATATGTCACCCATCTCTGACATGGTCTTGTAACACTGGCAACTGGATCAGATCAGGTTATTGTGTATTGCAATCCCTCTCCCCCTCCCCAAGGATGCTGACACTAAGGAATTCAATGAAATCAAGAGAAATGGTTACAATCTCCCTTTTTGGAGATACCTGACACTTGTGTGGAGCAAATGGTACTTGTACAAATGTTGTTACATATGGACATTGTGTCTGACAGATGTTGGAGATCAGAGTCAAAGAGTGTAGTGTTGGAAAAGCACAGCTGGTCAGGCAGCACTGGAGGAGCAGGAGAATTGATGTTTCATGAATTGTGATAAAGAGCTTACGCCCCAAACATCGATTCCCCTGCTCCTCAGATTCTGCCTGACCGGCTGTGCTTTTCCAACACTATACTCTTCAATAGCGGCTTGACGAGGCAGGAATGTTAGTAAACCTTGTGGAACTATCAACATAGATCCTGAATTCTGACCTTATGATGGAGGGATTGTCCATGATGAAGCAGCTGAAAATAGCTGGGCCTGGGACACTTCCCTGAGGAATTCCTGCAGGATGTCCTGGAGCTGAGGTGACTGACTTCCAACAATCACACCCATCCTCCAATGTGCCAGGAATGACTCCAACCAATGAGAGTTTCATCCCATTTCTCATCATTTTAGGTTTCCTTCAGGTCAGACTTGGTCACTTACAGCTTTGATGCCAAGTACAGTCACTCTAAACTCACCTCAGGAGTTCAGCTCTTTTGTCCTTGTTTGGATATTAGTTGTTATGAGGTCTGGTGCTGAACAACCCTGCAGAACTGGACACCAGTGAACAAGTTATTGCTGAGTGAGTGCAGCTCGGTAACACTCTTGATGACACCTTCTACCGTGTTGCTGCTAATTGTGATTAGACTAATGGAGTGGTTTTATCTGGATTTAATTTGTTTTACTCTTACAGATTTAACCATTTAACTACCTATATTAATAGGTTGTAGCCAGTTTTGTGACTGTATTGGACCAGCTCAGGGCATGGTGAGTGTTGGACCCATTTACCTCTGACAAGGTATTTTCAGGGCCATTACTTTATGCAGTGCCTTAGCTATTTCTTGTGTTAGCTCCTGGTGAGCACTGGAGAACCTCTATTGAAGCACAATCCACCATGCGGACTATACACCCAGAAAAGTAAAAGGGAGATGGGGTTTAATAATCACCCAGTTACCAGAAGGGAGCCATTCAGCCCATCATATCTGCATGGGCTGTCAATACGTGTTGACACAGTGGTGAGCACTTGCCTTTTGCCCATCACCCTGCACATTGATTCGATTTCAATAATCATTCAAGTATCTCTTCATTGTCTCAACACAACCGGACCAAGGCTCCTTCTCCATCAACTGTCAAGTTGATTGGTTATTAGGAATGCAAGCTGAAAATTTATTATTTGTCAGAAATGGAAACCATCAGCTCAACATATTCTCTTTCACAGGATATCTCGTGATCCAATTTTACAGCAATATTCTATTATTTTATTAGATCAGGCTAAACCTGTGGAGCGATAAGTGAACATTTCAGGTTGATGCTGTTCCTTGTCTGTTCTTATATCAGATTTCCAGCATCTGCAGTATTTTGCTTCAGTTTGATCATTTTGTAAGTTTCCATTAATATTGGCAGAATGGGCCATGTCATTGATGTCTCAGGAACTGTTTTGAGGGACCTCAATACAACTCTGAGAATACTTTCTCAGCTGTGTGGTGAATGGTGAGATTTACAAAGAGTCATGGATTGCAAACCATCTCAAACTGGTCATAGGTCACTGTACCTCAGTGTCAGAACGTGGTGATCATATTCTTCAGTATAAATTTGTATTCCATTTGTAATAAAGCTGGAGAAGTGAGGTGGATAAGCTCAATTTAACATTAGTTCCAATTTTGTACAAGTCATGTGATGCAGTGTGTTGATGGAAAAGAGTAACTCAGAGGATATAAAGATCCTTTATTTCAAAGTTGATAGAATGTGGATTTGCATATTAACCAGTGAGACCTGCAGATGGGAACAGCCGAAATAGTAATGAAAAGGGTTATGTTCATCATACTCTCACAAACTGGTCATTTTAATAAATAAACAGTAAGAAAAACGGATTTCAAAACCAGAGTATTATCACGGAAAGGACAGTTAGGTCTCAAATTAATCAACTGGTTGAGTAGATACAGAGCTTTACTCAATATAACACACAACCAAGAGGCAAACTGCATAAAGTAATGATTTGTAAGACACTAAACATACATTGTGAGGGAAAGGCAGCGATAGGCTGCAGTTAAGGGACAATGTTGAGCACTGTAGCTTGAGGACGGGTGTTCCATTGTGAATGGCACAACGGATTACTGCCCCTTGCTCAGTATCATAACTTTGTGTTTGTTGCAGGAAATATAATCAAGTCTGTGAGATGTTTGAAAATGCCCATTATACTCATGTGGTTCTGGAGCTAATCCAACTGAAAGTCCCTTTCGATGAGCTCTCCCAACTTGGTGTGTATTTGCAATTAACCTGATAGCGAAGGTCAGAAGTTATATCAGTTTTAATTTGATTAAAATCTTTACAGTCAGGGCAAGAAGGAAAAGATAAGATGATAGAAAGCAAACAGGAAATGAAGGAAATTCTCAGCAGCTCTGGCAGTGCCTGTGGGGAGACAGAGTTAACGTTTCAGGCTGCTGACCCTTTGTCAGAACTGGAAATGTACTGAAACAGGATTTAAACCAGTCATGGAAAGGAAGGGACAACAAATGAAAAGATCTGTGATAACCACGGTGACAGGAGACATTAGATGGGAGAAGGGATGAAAACGATACGCAAAATGAGATAGTGACAGGACAAGTAAGGGAGCAAAAATCATCAACATGAAAATCCAAAATCATCATCAAAGATGCTTCCCAAAAAATGGAACAATGTTTACAGTTAACACTGAGGTCAACAATTTCAGATTAAAAACTCGAACCCATTCTTTGGTTGTGACAGAGTGATGATTTTGCTTCTATTCTTCTTCAAGATATATCTTTACTCTCTTTACCATTGTGTCTTTCATGACAATTCTTTTTGTCCTTTAATCTCTCCTCTCTTCCACCCAAGTACAGACCTTCCCACGTTCTCCCCAGCCATCTCGATTCCCTGGCTAATTTAAATAAATAGCTCTGACCACTCCCAGTTGTGACTCCAGGTCTCTAACCTGAATTCCAGCCTGTCCCACTCTCCGTGGATGCTGCCCGATCTGTTGAGTACTTTGAGGATTATGATTTTTTTTCAGATTGGCAGAATCTGCGGTATCTTTCTCCAGATTCGGAGCTAAATATTGGACTGGCTGAAAGATTCCCTCACCGCTAATAGGCTGTACAGGATTCCATTTTGACAAAGCTATGATTTGAAATGAGTCCACTGTAAAATCAATGAAAACATAATCACAATTGTCACTTCATTGTAAATCAGGGAAGTTGTACATCAGGTTTGGAGCAAAAGGAACACCTGAGAATGAAACATGGGTTTCCTCAGTAGGTTGAGAAGTAACTAAACTAACAGGATCATATTGAATGGAAAAAAAAAAGATAACTCTGAATCATTGAGGATTGTAAGAAAGTTCAGATGGACTTTAACCAATGTTGTGTTGAATCGATATATTACAGACTGCAGGCTTACAAAAATCAGTGCTCCCCTATTTTGGCACTGGGGCTGGTGAGGTACACTCATGGTTCTAACTCTGCATTATCGGGCAGCATTTCAAACTTTGATGATATGATACATGGAAATAAGTGAGGAAAATTGTCTCAGAAATCAGGATCCATTGACAGGCAGTGAAATGAGCAGATACCTGACAAATGTGTGAGATAATGCATCTTGTTCAGAAGAATGCTTATTATCTGGGTGCACACATGATCACAGAGCCCAGCAGTAGCTTTGCATGTGACTAGACAGAGTTCTGTAAGCCCACCATCAGGTTTAGACATTGGACACTCTCGAACAGTTGAAGGTGTTGTTTGGACTGTGCCATAACTGTAGTCTCGGATGGTCTCTACATTCTCACTCATGTTGGTAACTGCACAGAGAGCTTAGCCAGGTTGGGAACAGTGTAAAACAGCCCACGGTTGCGATGGGAAATGAATGCGATTGGGTACGTAGTGGGGTCTACAATGAGAGATTGGTTTCTGGCCGATGTTCTCTCCTGCCAATCCTCCTGCCATGTGTCCTCAGATCTGGGCCATAGAGTCATTGAGCACACAAACAGACCTTTCTGTCCAACTGGTCCATGCCAACCATGTTTCCTGAACTGAGTTACTCCTATTTGCCTGTATTTGTCCCATATCCCTCTGAACCTTTCCTATCCATATACCTGTTCAAAATTGCTTTACATGTTGTCATTGTCAAAAATACTAACACTTCTTCTGGTAGCTCTTTCCATAGAAACACCACACTTAGTGTGATAAAGGTGTCCCTCAGCTCCCGTTTAAATCTTTTCTTTCATCACCTTAAACCTATTCCCTCTGGTTGTGGACAAGTTTGCCAAATGCCTTCTTCACCACCCTGTCTACCTGTGATGCCAGTTTCAAGGTACTATGTGCCTGCATCCACTGGTGTTCTGTTCGACAACTCTCCCCAGGGCCCTATCATTAACTGTGCTGACTCCTTGGTGTGGTTAACTACATGGGGGTGGTGTGGAGGAAGGTGTATTGAAGGTGGGGTTAAGCAGGTCATTCAATAAGCTTCTGTTGGAGTAGACCTTCTCCAGTACAAATACAGGAACACTCTCTCATGGCCAACAGTTATGGTACCGAGACACTTGACTGATTTTGATTTTGTTAGACATTGGTTTGGAGCAGTTTGGATAAAAGAGGGACCACGGGTCACTTGGAGCATGGGAATAGTTTGGCGCACAAGTAGTGAAACATGTAACAAGTCCAGGAAAAGGCATTACCCAGGCAAGTCAATCGTAATTGAGCAAAAGTTTTGAGAAACAGTGTAAGGCACACTCTAAAAGGCTCCAATTTGACCAGATCTCTATTTTCTTTCTGCTGCCAGTCTTGAGAGAGCATACTTGTTTCTTCCTGATGTAGCAGGAATGGTGGTGGGTGAGTGGGGTGGTCGGATATATTGGTCAGGAGGAGGAACTGAGAAGGTGAATTGACTGAAAAGGTCCCTGTGATGAGACACATTGTGGAAACAGTGGCTATTAGAATCAGTGCCAGGAAAGAGCATGAGGTTGACAAAGCTTGGGTTCAAATATCCGTCCTATCGGAAGGATGCTGTGAAAGTTGAAGGGGTTCAAAGAGGATTAACAAGGATGTTGCCAGGGTTGGAGGATTTGAGCTATAAGGAGGGTCTGAATAGGCTGGGGCTGTTTTCTCTGGAGTGTTAGAGACTGAAGGGTGACCTTATAGAGGCTTATAAAATCATGAGTGGCATGGTTTGAGTAAAAAGACAAGGTCTTTCCCCTGGTCTGGGGGAGTCCAGAACTGGACGGCATAGTTGAGAGGGGAAAAAGGTAAAAGGAAATTAAGGGGCAACTTTTTCATGCAGAGGGTGGTGCATATATGGAATCAGCTGCCAGAGGAAGGGTTGGAGCCTGGTACAGTTACAACATTTGGATAGGTATATGAGTAGAAAGGGTAGAGACGGATATGGGCCAAGTGTTGGCAAATGGGACTAGATTAGGTTAGGATATCTGGCCAGCATGGAAGAGTTGGACTGAAGGATCTGTTTCCATGCTGTATCTCTCTCTCTAACTCTTTGACTCCAAATGGATTGGTAAGATTCTGAACAATTTCACTGATCCTCATGACTTGGCCAAGGATGAGGTGAGACTCAGTGGATAGGGATGAATGACAAGAACATTAATGAAGTGACACATGATTTAAAGATCTAACGAGTGGACATATCCTCAGCAGGTTCTGGATTAGTGGTGCTGGAAGAGCACAGCAGTTCAGGCAGCATCCAAATAGCTTCGAAATCGACGTTTCGGGCAAAAGCCCTTCATCAGCAATAAAGTGAGCCTGAAGCGTGGAGAGATAAGCTAGAGGAGGGTGGGGGTGGGGAGAAAGCAGCATAGAGTACAATGGGTGAGTGGGGGAGGGGATGAAGGTGATAGGTCAAGGAGGAGAGGGTGGAGTGGATAGGTGGAAAAGAAGATAGGCAGGTAGGACAAGTCCAGGCAAGTCAAGGGGACAGTTACTGAGCTGGAAGTTTAGAACTAGGGTGAGGTGGGGGAAGGGGAAATGAGGAAGCTGTTGAAGTCTACATTGATGCCCTGGGGTTGAAGTGTTCCGAGGCGGAAGATGAGGCATTCTTCCTCCAGGCGTCTGGTGGTGAGGGAGCGGCGGTGAAGGAGGCCCACGACCTCCATGTCCTCGGCAGGGAGGGAGGGGGAGTTGAAATGTTGGGACACGGGGCGGTTTGGTTGATTGGTGCTGGTGTCCCGGAGATGTTCCCTAAAGCGCTCTGCTAGGAGGCGCCCAGTCTCCCCAATGCAGAGGAGACCGGAAATGTCGGCGGATGATTTGGTTTATGCGAAGGTTTGTAGGGTGGAAGGTGAGCACCAGGGGCGTTCTGTCCTTGTTACAGTTGGAGGGGTGGGGTCTGAGGGCGGAGGTGCGGGATGTGGACGAGATGCATTGAAGGGCATCTTTAACCGTGTGGGAAGGGAATTTGTGGTCTCTAAAGAAGGAGGCCATCTGGTGTGTTCTGTGGTGGAACTGGTCCTCCTGGGAGCAGATCCGGCGGAGGCGGAGGAATTGGGAATATGGGATGGCATTTTTGCAAGAGGTAGGGTGGGAAGAGGTGTAATCCAGGGAGCTGTCGGAGTCGGTGGGTTTGTAAAAAATGTCAGTGTCAAGTCGGTCGTCATTAATGGAGATGGAGAGGTCCAGGAAGGGGAGGGAGGTGTCAGAGATGGTCCAGGTAAATTTAAGGTCAGGGTGGAATGTGTTGGTGAAGTTGATGAATTGCTCAACTTCCTCGCGGGAGCACGAGGTGGCGCCAATGCAGTCATCAATGTAGCGGAGGAAGAGGTGGGGATGCCCTCCAACGCATCTCGTCACCGCAAATTCCCTTCCCACGTGGTTAAAGATGCCCTCCAATGCATCTCGTCCACATCCCGCACCTCCGCCCTCAGACCCCACCCCTCCAACCGTAACAAGGACAGAACGCCCCTGGTGCTCACCTTCCACCCTACAAACCTTCGCATAAACCAAATCATCCGCCGACATTTCCGCCACCTCCAAGCAGACCCCACTACCAGGGATATATTTCCCTCCCCACCCCTTTCGGCCTTCCGCAAAGACCGTTCCCTCCGTGACTACCTGGTTAGGTCCACGCCCCCAAACAACCCACCCTCCAATCCTGGCACTTTCCCCTGCCACCGCAGGAACTGTAAAACCTGCGCCCACACCTCCTCCCTCACCTCTATCCAAGGCCCTAAAGGAGCCTTCCACATCCATCAATGTTTTACTTGCACATCCACTAATATCATTTATTGTATCCGTTGCTCCCGATGCGGTCTCCTCTACATTGGGGAGACTGGGCGCCTTCTAGCAGAGCGCTTTAGGGAACATCTCCGGGACACCAGCACCAATCAACCAAACCGCCCCGTGGCCCAACATTTCAACTCCCCCTCCCACTCTGCCGAGGACATGGAGGTCGTGGGCCTCCTTCACCGCCGCTCCCTCACCACCAGACGCCTGGAGGAAGAATGCCTCATCTTCCGCCTCGGAACACTTCAACCCCAGGGCATCAATGTGGACTTCAACAGTTTCCTCATTTCCCCTTCCCCCACCTCACCCTAGTTCTAAACTTCCAGCTCAGTAACTGTCTCCTTGACTTGTCCGGACTTGTCCGACCTGCCTATCTTCTTTTCCACCTATCCACTCCACCCTCTCCTCCTTGACCTATCACCTTCATCCCCTCCCCCACTCACCCATTGTACACTATGCTGCTTTCTCCCCACCCCCACCCTCCTCTAGCTTATCTCTCCACGCTTCAGGCTCACTGCCTTTATTCCTGATGAAGGGCTTTTGCCCGAAACGTCGATTTCGAAACTATTTGGATGCTGCCTGAACTGCTGTGCTCTTCCAGCACCACTAATCCAGAATCTGGTTTCCAGCATCTGCAGTCATTGTTTTTACCTCGTTGATTTTATCCTCAGCAGGAACAACAGCAACAGCAGCAAGGAGGACAGAGGAACTGGCAGGAAAACTCATACAGTTAATGGTAACTTTTAGAGTTAATAGCAGGCGAGAGACTTACCAGGAATACCAGCAATAACAAGGATGGGATAGTATATACTTTGAATAACCAGGAGTATATAACGGATCCGATTTGTTAATGACATCATGTGGTAATTTGCAGAAATATAATCAATTGTTGCTGAGAAACTCCTGTCAATTGTTGTAAAATTCCGATCTTCTGTGTTCAGATTCCAACCCATGGTTGTAAAATTCCAATCTATTGTCTTCACATTCGAATCTCTCTTCTCCTGAGCTCCCAGTCTCTGGAGCTGCCGGTCCCTGTTAGTGCTGGGGGTGATGCTGGAGGTGATGCTGTCACTGATACTATAGCTTCGTACATTGGAAGGAATTTGGAATTAATAGACAAAGGAAACCCTCCTGGGAGATGTCTATGATTCATGGAGTTTGACATTAATTACAGACATTGAACAAACAGGATCAGTTAACCCCTTACAATCCAGTAAAGTGTTCCCCAATGGAATAAGGTTTATACCCACCTTGGATTGAATGTACATGAGTTACTGCGAGAAGGAAAGATAAAGGAATTTTCCATAACCTTTCAATTCTCTAGAGATATTGAAGTGGTTCCAAAGAAATGGATGGTTACAAATAATACACACCTGTTTAAAAAAATGTGAGAGAAATAATTGTTGTTCTTCCATCCAATCATAAGGACATAAGAACATAAGAACGAGGATCAGGAGTCGGCCGTCCGGTTCTTCAAGCCTGCTCTGCCATTCAATAAGATCATGACCTCAGCTCCATTTACCCACCCTCTCATCATATCCCTTCATTCCTTTATTTTTCAAATAATATCAGCCTTCGCTTTCAAAACGTTTACTGAATTAGTGTCAACTGCTTCCCTGGTCAAAGAATTCCATAGTTTGCCAACCCTCTGGGTGAAGAAGTTCCTTCTCAATTCAGTCCTAATTCTGTTCCCTCTAATCTTGAGGCTATGCCCTCTCATCCTAGTTTTACCTGCCAGTGGAAACATCTTCTCAAAAACTATCTTAACTATTCCGTTCATAATTTTATATGTTTCTATACGATCCCCCCCTCATTCTTCTGAATCCCAATGAATATAATCCTAATCCACTCAGTCTCTCCTCATAAACCAACCCCCTCGACGCTTGAAACAATCTAGTGAATCTCCTCTGCACCCCGTCCACTGTCAGTATAATATTCCTCGAGTAAGGAGACAAAACTGCACGCAGTACTCCAGGTGTGGCCTCACCAGTAGGTGCAACATTACCTCTCTGCTTTTAAACTCAATCCCTTTCGCAATGAAGGACAAAATTCCATTTGCCTTCCTAATTATGCGTTGTACCTGCAGACCAACCCTGTGTGATTCATGCACAAGTACATCTAGGTCCCTCTGCACAGCAGCAAGCTGCAACTTTTTACCATTCAAGTAATAATCTGTTTTACTGTTACTCCGACCAAAATGGATGACTTCACATTTATTAACATTGTATTCCATCTGCCAGATCTTTGCCCACTCACTCAATATATCTATGTTCCTCTGCAAAGTTTCACCATCCTCTGCACACTTTGCTCTGCCACTCATCTTAGTGTCATCTGCAAAACTTTGACACCCTACACGTGGTCTCCAACTCCAAATCATCGATATAAACTGTAAATAATTACTGTCTCAATACTGATCTCTGAGACACACCCCTAGTCACTGATTGCCAACCAGAATATCACTCATTTAACCTCAATCCTTGTTTGCTTTTCGTCAACCAATCGGCTATCCATGCTAATACTCTACCCCGAATACCCTGCATCTTTATCTCATGCAGTAGCCTTTTGTGCTGCACCTTGTTGAAGGCCTTTTTGAAATCTAGGTGCACCACATCCACTGGGTCCCCGTTGTCCAGCTTGCTTGAAATGTCTTCATAAAATTCCAAAACATTTGGTCAAGCGTGCCCTTCATGAACCCATGCTGCATCTGTCCAACAAGACAATTTCGATCAAGATGCTGTGCTATTTCTTCCTTGATAATACACTCAAGTATCTTACCCACTATGGAGGTTAAGCTATCCCCATGATTTCCCATCTTTTTTTATCTCCCTTTTTAAACAGTAGTGTAACATTTGCTATTTTCTAATCTGCTGGGAGTTTCCCAGAATCCAGCAAATTTTAGGAAATTATCGCTACTGCGCTTGCTATTTTCCTGTCATCTTTTTTAGTATCTTGGGATGCATTCCATCAGGGCCAGGAGACTTATCTATCCTTAGCTCCATGAACTTACCCCAAACTAGGTCTTCCATAATAATCATTGTTTCCAGGTCCTCACAGACCTTCGTCTCTGGCATGCTGTTAGTGTCCTCCACTGTGAAGATCATGATAGAAGATCTGTTCAATGCCTCGGCCATTTCATCATATCCCATTACTACATGCACCTTCTCATCCTCTAAAGGACCAACGTTTACTTTAGCCACTCTCTTTCATTTTATGTATTTATTGAAACTTTTACCTGTCTTTACATTCTATGCCAGTTTCTTTTCCTTATGTTCTATCTTATTTTTCAATATAGTTATTTTTTGTGTATTTCTGTTGATGTTTAAAGTGTTCTTAATCTTCTAGCTTCCTCCTGTTCTTGACCACAGAGTCATAGAGTCTTAAAGATGTACAGCATGAAAACAGACCCTTTGTTCCAACTCGTCCATGCTGACTAGATATCCCAACCCAACCTAGTCCCACCTGCCAGCACCTGACCCACATCCCGCCAAACCCTTCCTATTCAAATACCCATCCAGTTGTCTTTTTAATATTGCAATTGGACTAGGCTCCATTACTTCCTCGGGCAGCTCATTCCATATATCTACCAACCTCTGTGAGAAAAAGTTGCCCCTTAGGTCTCTTTTATCTCTTTCCCCTCTCACCCTAAACCTATGTCCTCTAGTTCTGGACTCCTCCACCCCTGGGAAAAGATGTTGCATGTTTATCATATCCATGTGTCTCATGATTTTATAAACCTCTATAAAGTCACCCCTCAGCCTCCGATGCTCCGGTGAAAACAGCCCTTTCCTATTCAACCTCTCCCTATACCTCAAATCCTCCAACCCTGGCAAAATCATTGTAAAACTTTTCAGAACCCTTTCAAGTTTCACATCTTTACGATAGGAAGGAGACCAGAATTGCACGCAATATTCCAACAGTGGCCTAACCAATGTCCTGTACAGCCGCAACATGACCTCCCAAAAAAGTACTCAATACTCTAACCAATAAAGGAAAGCATCCAAACACCTTCTTCACTATCCTATCTACCTACGACTCCACTTTCAAGGAGCAAAGAACCTGCACTCCAAGGTCTCAATGTTCATCAACACTCCCTAGGACCTTATTATTAAGTGTAAAAGTCCTGCTAATATTTGCTTTCTCAAAATGCAGCACATCACATTTATTTAAATTAAACTTCATCTGCCACTTCTCAGTCCATTGGCCCATCTGATCATGATCCTGTTGTAATCAGACATAACCTTCTTGGCTGTCCACTACACCTCCAATTTTGGTGTCATCTGCCAACCTACTAAATATACCTCTCATGCTCACATCCAAATCGTTTATATAAATGATGAAAAGTAGTGGACCCAGCAGCGATCCTTGTGGCACTCCACTGGTTCCAGGACTCCAGTCTGAAAAATAATCTTCCACCACCACTCTATATCTTCTACCTTTGAGCCAATTCTGTATCTAAATGCCGAGTTCTCCCTGTATTCCATGCGATCTAGCCTTGCTCACCAGTCTCCCATGGGGAACCTTGTCGAACGCCTTACTGAAGTCCTTATAGATCACATCTACCGCTCTGCCCTCATCAATCCTCTTTGTTACTTTTTCCAAAAGACTCAATCAAGTTTGTGAGACATGATTTCCCAAGCATAAATCCATGTTGACTATCCCTAATCAGTCCTTACCTTTCCAAATACGTGTACATCCTGTCCTTCAGGATTCCCTCCAACAACTTGCCCACCACCAACATCAGGCCCACTGGTCTATAGTTCCCTGGCTTGTCCTTACCGCCCTTCTTAAACAGTGGCACCACATTAGCCAAACTCCAGTCTTCCGGCACCTCACCTGTAACTATCGATGATACAAGTATCTCAGTAAGAGGCCCAGCAATCACTTCCCTGGATGCCAGTGTTGTAACTGTACTGAAACAGCTTGTCGAGGGGAGCCGCATGCTCTGGAGCACATGTCTTCAGTATTATTGCTGGACTGGTGTCAGGGCCTATAGCCTTTGAAGAATCCAGTGTCTCCCACCATTTTGTGACATCATGTGGAGTGAATCGAATTGGCTGAAGACTGGGATCTGTAACGCTGGGGCCCATTGGAGGGGGGGGAGAAGGATAATTCACTCAGCACTTCTGACGGAAGATTGCTGCAAATGCTTCATCCATATTTTTTGCAATGATGTGCTGGGCTCTTCCATCATTCAGGTTGGGAATGTTTGTGGAGCCTCCTCCTCCAGTGAGTTGTTCAGTTGTCCACTATCATTCTTGACTGAATGTGGCAGGACTGCAGAGCTCAGATCTGATCCATTGATTGTGGGATCACTTCGCTCTGTCTATCACTTGCTGTTTATGCTGACTGGCATGCAAGTAGTTCAGTTTAGTGGCTTCACCAGGTTGACATCTCATCTTCAGCTAAGCCTGGTGTTTCTCCTGGCATGCCCTCCTGCACTCTCCATTGAACCAGGGTTGATCCACTGGCTTGATGGTCATGGTTGAGTGGGGGATATACTGGGCCATGAGATCACAGATTGTGCTGCTGTTAATGGCCCACATCACATCATGGATGTCAAATCTTGAGTTGTTAGATCTGTTTGAAGTCTGTCTCATTTGTGACACACATTCGTACCACACAACACAATGGAGATGATTCTCAATATAAAGACAGGACTTTGTCTCTTTAAGGACTGTACAGTGATCGCTCTTCCTGATACTGCCATGGATATAAGCATCTGTAGCTGTCAGCTTGGAAATGATGGGGTCGAGTATGGTTTTTCCTCTTGTTGGTTCCCTCACCACCTGCCGCAGATCCAGTCTAACAGCTCTGTCCTTTAGGACCCAACCAGCTCAATCAGTTGTATTGCGCCGAGACACTTTTGATGGTGGACATTGAAATCCACCCCCCCAGGGTACATGTTGTGCCCTTGTCACCTTCAGTGGTCCCTCCAAGTGTTGTTCAACATGGAGGAGAACTGATTCATCAGCTGAGGGAGGACGGTATGTGGTAATCAGCAGGAGCTTTCCTTGTTCATGTTTAACCTGAAGCCGTGAGACATCATGGGGCCCGGAGTCAATGTTGAGGACTCACAGGGTAACTCCCTCCCGACTGTATCCCCACTGTGCTGCCTCCTCTGCTGGGTCTGTCAGGACATATCCAGGGATGGTGATGGTGCTGACTGGGACATAGAATGTCAGATAGGAGTCTGTGGGTATGACTATGTTGGACTAGTCTGTGAGACCCCTCTCACAATTTTGGCACCAGTCCACAGATTTTAGTAAGGAGGACTTTGCAGGATCGACAGGGCTGTTTCTACATATTCGGGTGCCAAGGTCGGTGCCAGGTGATCCTTCCAATTTCATTCCTTTGAGACTTTGTAATGACTGGTACAACTGAATGGCTTGCCAGGCCAGATCAGGGGGCAATTGAGCATCACTCACACTGCTGGGGGTCTGGAGTCACATGTAGGACAGACCAGGTGAGGACAGCAGATTTCCGTCCCTATCGGACATTAGTGAACCAGATTCTTATTTGCAGATTTTTTTTTTAACATTGTACAAATTCCACGATCTGTCGTGACAGTTGTTCCCCAGAGTACTGGTTGAGTTTTTGGATCGATAGTATCCTAATAATACCAGAAGACCATCACCTCTTTGCCTCCACTGCATGGAGGTTAATGGGAGACTGCATAAATTTTTTTTAAAAATCACTCCACACCAGGTTATAGTCCAACAGGTTTATTTGGAAGCTCTAGCTTTCATAGCGCTGCTCCTTCTCCCTTGAAAATGTGACTTTTAAAAAAGGTTTTGCGATTTATATATGAAAAAACTGAATCCAACATGGTCATTCTAACAGATGAGAGACTGAACAAACAATCCAGGTCCTTTTCAATATATAATTTCAGTTATGTCACACTGTAAACTTTTGCTGTAAATTCTGTGTCTTAAATTCTTATTCTCCACAACTGCCTGATGAAGGAGCAGAGTTCCAAAAGCTACTGCTTCCAAATAAACCAGTTGGACTATAACCTGGTGTTGTGTGACTTTGACTTTGTACACCCCAGTCCAACACCGGCATCTCCAAATCATGAGAGACTGCAAGAAGGTCTCTTGGGGACTCTATGGAGGTCTATAGAGGACAGCATGGAGGAGTCTTAGGGACTGCATCGACGTGTACAGAGGACTGAATGGAGGCGTACGGAGGACTGAATGGAGGAATGGAGAGGATTGAATAGAGATGTAGAGAGGATGTCATGGAGTTCACAACAATGACTCTTCTTCCTCAGGACGCTAAGCAAATTTAGCACATTCGTAAGGACTCTCACCAATGTTTATAGCTGCACCACATGAAGCACTCTATCTGGGTACATCACAGCTTGGTACGGGAACAGCTCTGCCCAGGACTGTAAAAAACTACAGAAAGTTATGAACACAGCACAGACCATGACACAAGCGAACCTTCCATCAATCGAAACCATCTGTAGTTCACGTTGCTGCTGAAAGACAGGGAACACCATCAAATACCCCTCCCATCCAGTCAGACTCTCTTCCAACCTCTTCCATCAGGCAGGAGATGTAGAAACTTCAACACACACAGCCACAGCTTCTTCCCTGCTGTTCTTCAACTGCTGAATGATTAGATTAGATTAGATTAGATTAGTTACAGTGTGGAAACAGGCCCTTCGGCCCAACAAGTCCACACCGCCCCGCCGAAGCGCAACCCACCCATACCGCTACATCTACCCCTTACCTAACACTATGGGGAATTTAGCATGGCCAATTCACCTGACCTGCACATCTTTGGACTGTGGGAGGAAACCGGAGCACCCGGAGGAAACCCACGCAGACACGGGGAGAATGTGCAAACTCCACACAGTCAGTTGCCTGAGGCGGGAATTGAACCCAGGTCTCTGGCGCTGTGAGGCAGCAGTGCTAACCACTGTGCCACCGTGCCACTGTGGACCTCTTTAACTTCAAATCTAGTGCTGATCTTGCATTTGTGTATCTCCTTTGCAGCTGTAACCCTGCATGCCTTGCTCCGCCTCAATATCCAATGATCTGTCTGTATGTTATGTTGCACCTCTACTGCCCGCTAAACAAAACATTTCACTGTACTTCAGTCCATCTGATAACAATAGATGAAATGCTGTACATGGGTTTGAAATGGTTAATGTTGATTGAGTGTAAAAGGACAATCCACAGTGATCATGACATGGTGGGAGGATCTGGGAGGAGTCAAACAAGAGATCAGATCCTTCTGACAGACTCTGTTACAATGGACCACACATCCTTCTGATGTGTAAATAATCACTGAGAGGCAATGAGCCCCACCCTGTTTATTAGAAGAGACTTTGGCTCCAGTTAGGAAACAGTTCTTAGGACCATCGTATATCGAGAAGATTGTAAGTAATTGGAGTTATAGAATTTAGTATAAAAATGTGTATTTAATCAGTTGTTTTTAGAGAAGTTTTACAAACATACACATTTGTTAATCTTACTAAAGGGAAAGAGGCCAAATCTTTCCAATTCCGTCCACAAAAACGAAGTTATCTTGGACAGTCACACAGCCACACACATTCCCAGAGTGGTCCCTCACCAGTGGGTGGGTTGCAACAAAGCAACTGCATTAGAAACACTTACATTATGCTGGAATTGACGAAGAAAAAGATTCAAAATTATCACTGAATAAAGGCTGGATTTTTAATAATTTTACACATAAATATTAGTAATGTCTTGTTTTACTGAAAAGGCTGTTTATGTTGAAGAGAGAAGAAGTCTCCAGTCTTTTGTCAGCTAAAACTGCCCTTGAGAATTAAAGCCATGGATACAGCAATAATTAGAGACCTGTCATTCTGAGGGAGAACAACAGACAGTGCAAAAACAAAGGCAATTGATGCAGATGGGAAAGCCAATTAAAATAACCATTAACACATCATGAGCAGGTTGGTGTCAAACAGTAAGTTTTAATTAACATTGATCACAGGGCCAAATGAACTACAAAACAAGGGTTCAAGCACCACATTATGAGAGCTCTCAATATCCCGGGGGAAGTTGAAGTGTGCTCCTGACCCAGGTTGGGTTTTGTTCGATCAGAGGGATGCCTTTTTGGGTTTAGCAGCTTTCAAAGACAGGAGTCAGGGGCTTTTGTCCATGTGAGCACTTGAGGTATTCTGTCTCAAGGAAGGAAGTGGTTTTGTATCCAGGAGTTAGGTTTCAGACCCAGTTTGATGCCTGTCTTATATTTATGATGAGGATAACTGGACAAGTGAATGGCAATGAGAAGAGAGATGTTCAGTTCAGGACTGAAGGTCATTACCTGAATGCACACAGGATAAGGAATAAGGGAATTGAGATTGTGACGCAGATCGAAATTGACAGGTGTGTCATGGTGGGCATCACAGAGACTTGGCTAAAAAGGGTTCAGGTTTGGGAGATGAATGTTCAATGATATACATCCGAACAAAAACAAGCCAGGTGGGCCGAGGGAGTGTTGATGCCTTATCAGCATAAAATGAAATTAACTCAGTCGTAAGACACGAAGTAAGGTCAGATGGTGTAGAATCTGTGTGGGTAAAATTGTGGAACTGCAAATTTGAAAAAGACATATTTAGGGTTATGTGCAGGCCTCCAAACAATACTCAGGAGCTGGAGTACAAGACACACCAGGAGACAGAAAAGATGTGTAGGAAAGGCAAAGTTGCAGTGATCATGGGGGATTTTATTATGTAGGTGACTGGGAAAATCAGGTTGGTAGTAGATTGCAAGAAAAGGAATTTGTGGAATGTCTAAGACATGGCCATTTAGAGCAGCTTGTGGAGGTGCCCACGGAGGAACAGGCAATTCTAGATTTTGTGTTGTGCAATGAGGCAGGCTTGTTGAGAATGTTTAAGGTGAAGGAATCCTTCAGAGGCTGTGATCATAGTACGATTGAATTTACACTGCAATTTGAAACGGAGGAGATAAAATCAGGAGTAATGGTATGACAGCTGAATACAGGAAACTACAGAGGCATGAGGGAGGAGCTGGGTAGAATTGACTGGGAGAGGAGCCAAGCAGGAAAGACAGTGGAACAGCAATGGCAGGAGTTTCTGAGAGTAATTCAGGAGACACAACAGAGATTCATCCCGAGGGAAAAGAAAGCATGGTGGAGGGAGGATGAGACAACCATGGCTGACTAAGGAAGTCAGGGATAGCAAAAAGGCAAAAGCAAAAGCATGTAATTGGGCAAAGGGCAGTGGGAAACCAGAGGATTGGGAAACTTACAAAGACCAACAGAGGGCAACAAATAAAAAAGAAATAAGGAGGGAGAAGATTAAATATCTGATTATGTATAAAATATATTAAATATTTAGAAGGAGTCAGGCAAATTATGGAAAATGACAGACCAATTAGCCGAGCCTTGGTTGTGGGTAAGATCCTTGAATCCCTTATGAAGGATGAGAGTTCTGAATACTTGGAAGTGTCTGGTAAAATAGAATGGAGTTAGCATGGTCTCATCAAGGGAACGTCAAGTCTATAGAACTCCTTGAGGAAGTAACGAGCAGATTAGATCAAGGAGAGACAATGGATGTTATCTACCTGGATTTCAAAAAGGCATTTGACAAGGTGCTGCAAAGGAGGCTACTGAGTAAGGTAAGGGCCCATGGTATTAGAGGCCAGGTGCTAGCATGGAAAGAAGTCTGGCTGTCTGGCAGAAAGCAAAGGGGGGTAAAAGGGTCCTTCTCAGGATGGCAGCTGGTGACAACAGGTATTCTGCAAGGCTTATTGTTGGGACCACAACTTTTCACTTTGTACATTAATGATCTTGATGAAGGAACTGGGGGCATTCCAGCTAAGTTTCCAACTTATACAAAGATAGGTAGAGTGACAGGCAGAATTGAGGAGGCGGGGAGACTGCAAAAGGATTTGGACAAAGTAGGAGAGTTGACAAAGAAGTGGCAGATGGAGCACAATGTGGGAAAGTGTGAGGTCATGCACTTTGGTAGGAAGAATAGAGACATGGGCTATTTTCTAAATGGGGAGAAAGTTCAGAAGTCTGGAGTGCAAAGAGACTTAGGAGTTTTAATTCAGGAGTCTCTCAAGGTAAATTTGCAGTTTGAGTCAGTAGTTAGGAAGGCAAGTGCAGAAAAGGCTTTTATCCTGAGAAGATAAGAACATTAAAGCAGGGGTGTACTTCTGAGGCTCTTTAAGTCTCTATAAGGCTCTGGGCCGAACACTTTTGGAGTATTGTGTGCAGTTTTGGGGCCCATATATCTGGAAGAATGTACTGCCCTTGGAGTGTGTTCAGAGAAGATTCACAAGAATATTCCCAGGAGTCAAGATTCAAGAATCAAGAGTAGCTTTATTTGTCTTTTCTACCATATACAACCGATACTGGAAAAAGGAGACAGAGTTCCTCCACGACCAAGGTGCTACATGGACAGCACAAACTATATGATCATACACAGGCATCATAGAGTGCAAAGAAGTGCCAAACGCGCAGGACAGCAGAGTAATTGAAATGAAATTTTAAAAAATTACCAGGAAAGAAAAGCTTAACATATGAGGAACATTTAAGGACTCTGGGTCTATATTTGATGGAGTTTAAAAGGATGAGGGGGGATCTAATTGAAACATACAGAATACAGAATGGCCTGGACAGAGTAGATATTGGGAATATGTTTCCATTGGCAGAAGAGACTAGGACCCAAGGGCATAACCTTAGAGTAAAGGGAAGACCTTTTAGAACAAAGATAATTAGAAACGTCTTCAGCCAGAGAGTGGTGAATCTATGGAATTCATTGCTACAGAAGGCTGTGGAGGCCGTGTCATTGAATATACTTAAGACTGAGATCAACAGGTTCTTGAGTATCAAAAGGATCAAGGATTCCAGGGAGAAAGTGGGAGAATGGGGTTGAGAAACGTATCAGCCATAATTCAATGGTGGACCAGACTCACTGGGCTGAATGACCTAAATTCTGCTCTGATGTCTCATGGTCTTAAAACAGTTTTGTCTCTTGCATGCTCTTTCAATCGAGTTTTGTTGTCAGATGCTTTACTGAATGAAATTTAACACCATCAGATATTGTCCACTATTTCAAAGTCCCTGTCTAGCCTCATGTATAATTGAATTCAAACAAATTGAACTCATCCAAACTCTGCAAACTCCCTTTAAAACTGACAAAGTATTTGTGGCAACACATACAACAGGTATTTCACCTCACTGTACAATAGTGTGTGGAAGGATCTTCCTGATAACAATGGAGGCAGGCTCATTGATGGCTTGTATGGAAGAGTTATGTGGACTCATCACTAATGAGGGATTCAGTGGGATAGAAGGTAGGTGGAAAAGAGGATTAAGGCTGCAGGAAGATCAGCATGAACAATGGGAGATCAGACTCAAGTGCTAACTGACCTAGACCTCATTGGTATTAGTGTATTCACATCTATCCCAGTGAGAGTGCAAACCAAACTCATTGTCTCTTTGTCGTAGAGACTAGAGAGGGCAGATTGTCCCAACTGTATCAGTGTCATGTATTTTGAGGAGAGTAGACTGACCGCACTGTGTTTATATCATTGACCCAGAGATGACAGACCAATCACACTGTGTCTGTAGTAGATCATCAGGCCTGCCAACTGAACGTACTCAGTCTGTATCACAAAGATTGGAGAGAGCAGACTCCCCTCACTGTGTCTGTACCACTGACCCCACAGAGAGGGGATTGGATTGATTCTGAAACTGAATTCTTCAATCCATCTCATCATTTAATGAGCTTTCCCAATCGAGTAAGAGGGTGTTTTAACATGTTCTTCAGCTGTTTCCTGAACTTAGTCTGGGTCACAACATATATACAAGTGTTAGTGCAGCAACTTAGGAGGTGGAGAATGAATCCAATATCTCGGACAAAATAATGTAGATGTATGGCCCGATACCCCATCTGACTCATGCATTTCCATAGAGAGTACACAGTGAACACTGACCATAACAGAATAAAATTCCCTGAGATAACAAACAATAAAATTATGGACTTCCTTCGAGTCCCCATTTCTGGGTCACTAGGATTCTCCCCACTGCTGTGAGCCTGAAGTCTCCTGCGGGCTCTGCTGGCCACTAAAATGTACCTGACACTTAAAGCATTGAGCAGCAGAATCAGAACAAATGGCACTGCAGGGTTCAGGATATAATGAAGGCACTCGATTGTTCCCCAGGCTGGAGATGAGAGATAATCATTTGGTACTGAACAAAACCAGGGCTGATTCCTGAGCAAATACTGAGATGTGAACATAAAGTACCAGAAAATGTTCTTCAAACCACTCAGCACAGTCACTGTTCCCAGAACCACAGCTGCTGTCTTCTCAGTACAAAATTTAATTCGCAGATTTGGGCAGCAAATGGCCACATATCGATCAAAGGTAAAAGTGACAGTAAACCTGACAGAACAGTCGGTGGCTGCATAAAGGAAGACAGCGTCGATATTACAGATGGGGATGGCCCGTATGAAACGTAACTCTCTCTTATATATGATTGGAATGTGTCTCAATAGCAGATCGAGTATAATAACCAGTATATCTGCTGCTGACATCGCCACCAAATATCGCATAATACATTTTGAAAGACCACACTTTCCTTGCAACAGAATTATAATTGTTATGATGTTTGCTGTGAGGAAGGAAAATAAACAGGAAAATTAATCAAGCTGGTAGAATAGTTACCAATTACACAGAGTACATCATGTGATTTCTTTGTGTGCCCCTGTTAGTGAAAATGTATTGAAGAATTTATACGCATTGTCATGTAACCTGCTGGATCCAAAAAAGTCAGCCATTATTTAGAAACTCATGTTTGAGTTGAAACAGAAAATGAGGAAATGCAGTTTGAGAGATGATGTGAAGATTGACACTATGCTGACAGGTTATTAAACTGTAAAAAAGGGAAGCTGAAAATGTGTTGCTGGAAAAGCGCAACAGATCAGGCAGCATCCAAGGAGCAGGAGAATTGACGTTTCGGGCATGAGCCCTTCTTCAGTAAACAAGGGAATGCAGGAAATATCAGAAAGACCATGAGATATACGCTTTCGTTTCTGAAGTAGAACAGATATCAGTGACCCTGTATTGGTCTGGTGGAAATGTCCTGTTCTTCATCTTTACAGAGTCATTCAGAATTAGAGTGGACAGATCATCCCACTAGATTCTTTAGTATGTAGTGACCATTGTGGATATCAGCACACATATTCTGCTCCTGATCATTATCCAATGAAGGTGGATTAATGTGAGGGTAGCTCAGTCGATGTTATCCTCTGATACCTACTCAGAGGTAGTTTCCGTGTACAGCTGATTGATTTGAGATGGTAGAGGTTGCTATTTTGGAAAATTCTATCAAAGGGTTCTTACACATCTTCCACCTGCTGCACATTGCTGCTGGGGTGCATTCATGGTGGAAACAGGCAATGTTTGGTGCCAGTCAAGGGCATTGCTTTATTATCAAGTTCCTTGAGAGTTGTTGGAGCAGACATCACCCAGACATTCATGACTTGCTCTTTGTAGATAGTGGACGGATTTAGGGGAGTCAGGAGGTGAGGTACATATTAAAGAACCACCGGTCTCTGAGATAGTCTTGTAACACCGGTATTTATATAACTGGTCCAGCTCAGACAATGGTCTATTGCAACCCCTCACCCCTCCCCCAGGATGCTGCCACTAGGGAATGCATTGATGTCATGAAAAATGGTTACAATCTCTATTTTTGGAGATACCTGATATTTGTGTGGAGCAACTGTTACTTGTCAGCTCAAGTTGGAATATTGTACAAATGTTGTTATATATGGACATAATATCTGACAGATGTTGGAGATCAGAATCAAGGAGTGTGATGCTGGAAAAGCACAGCCGGTCAGGCTGCATCCGAGAAGCAGGAGAATCTACGTTTCAGGAATTCTGATGAAGGGCTTATGCCTTAAACATCGATTCTTGCTCCACAGATGTTGCCTGACCAGCTATGCTTTTCCAGCACCAAACTCTTCGATCGTGTCTGATGAGTCAGGAATGGGACTAAACATTGCAAACAATCAACAAACATCCTGTATCCGACCTTATGCTGGATGGATCATCCATGATGAAGCAGCTGAAGATAACTGGGCCTGGGACACTTCCCTGAGGAACTCTTGCAGAGATGTCCTGGAGCTGAGGTGACTGACTTCCAACAACCACACCCATCCTCCAATGTGCCAGGAGTGACTCCAACCAATGAGAGTTTCATCCCATTTCTCATTATTTTACGTTTCCTTCAGGTCAGACTTGGCCAATTGCTGGTTTGGTGTCACCTCCCCTCACCTCACCTCACCTTAGGAGTTCAGCTCTTTTGTCCTTGTTTGGATAATATTTGTTATGAGGTCTGGTGCTGGCCAACTCTGCAGAACTGAACACCAATGAACAAGTTATTGCTGAGTGAGTGCAGCTCAGTAGCATTCTTGATGACACCTTCCAAAACGTTGCTGTTAATTGCAATTAGACTGATGGGGCGGTAATTGTTTGGATTTGATTTGTTCTACTATTTGAGATTTACCTGTTTAAATCCAAATATTAATAGGTGGTTGCAAGTCCAACTCAGGATATGGCTAGTATTGGAGCTATTAACCACTGACAAGATTTTTTAAGGACCATTACTATATAGTGACTTAGGTGTTTCTTGTGTTAGCTGTTGGTGAGCGCTGGAGAGCTTCTATTGAAGCACAATCCAGCATGCAGTCTGCACACCCAGGAAAGGAAAGGGGAGATCAAGTTTAATAATCACCCAGTAGTCAGAAGGAAGCCATTCAGCCCATCGTATCTGCATCGGCTGTCTACACATTTTGACACAGTGCCGACCACTTGCCCTTCCCCATTACCCCAACATTCATTCAATTTCAATAATCATTCAAGTATCTCCTCATTGTCTCAGTACAATCTGACCAATGTTCCTGCTCCATCAACTTTCAAGTTGATTACTTATTAGGAATGGGACCTGAAAACTTAACATATTTCAGAAATGAAGACCATTAGCTCAACTTGTTCTCTTTCACTGGATACCTCGTGATCCAAACTTACAACAAGATTCCATTACTCTGTTGGATCAGGCTAACCTTGTGGAGATATAAGTGAACATTTCCGGTTGATGCTGTTCCATTAACAATCCCAGCCTTGTCTGTTCTTATTTCGGATTTCCAGCACCTGCAGTATTTTGCATTCGTTCATTGATTTTATAACTTTCCATTAATATTGACAGTATGGTCCATTTCTCTGAAATCTCAGGAACTGTTTTGAGTGACCTCAGTGTAATTCTGGGAATGCTTTCTCAACCATGTGGTGAATGGCACGATTTTCAAAGACTCTTGGATTGGATAACATCTCAAACTGGTCATAGGTCACTGTATCTTAGTGTAGGATTTATTTTATTTCAGCACTGTCAGAACGTGGGGATCATATTGTTCAGTATAAATTTGTATCTATATGTAATATAGTCAGAGAAGTGAGATGGATAGGCTCAACTGAACATGAGTTACAATTTTGTGCAAGTCATGTGTGCAGTAAGATGATGGAAAAGGTTAATTCAGAGGATGTAAAGATCCTTTATTTCAAACTTTATTGAATGTGGATTTGCATATTAACTAGTGACACCCGCAGACTGGAACAGCCAAAATAGTCATGAAAAGGGGCAAGTGCATCATAATCTCACTAATTGGTCATTTTAATAAATAAACAACAAGGAGAAATGAATTTCAAAACCAGAGTATTATCACGGAAAGGACAATTAAGTAACAAGTTCATCAACTGACTGAGTAGATACAGAGCTTTGCTCAATATAACATAGAACCAAGTGGCAAACTGTGGATAAAGTAAAGGTTTATAAGACACTAAGGGAAAGGCACTGATCGGTTCCAGTTAAGAGACAAGCTTGAGGGCTGCAGCTTGAGGATGAGTGTTCCATTGTGAATGCGACAAATGCCCTTTGCTCAGTATCAAAACTTTATGTTTATTGTAGGAAATGTACTCAAGAGTGTGAAACTTATGAAAACGCTGATTATACTCAAGTGGTTGTGGAGCCAATCCAACTGTAAGTCCCTTTCGATGAGCTTTCCCAACTTGGTGTGCTATTGTAGTTGACCTAAGACTTGTAATGACATGATAGCAAAGGTCAGAAGTTGTATCAGTTTCAGTCAGATTAAAATCTTTACAGTCAGGGCAAGAAGGAAAAGATAAGATGATAGAAAGCAAACAGGAAATGTGGGAAATTCTCAGCAGCTCTGGCAGTGCCTGTGGGGAGACAGAGTTAACGTTTCAGGCTGCTAACCCTTTGTCAGAACTGGAAATGTACTGAAACAGGATTTAAACCAGTCATGGAAAGGAAGGGACAACAAATGAAAAGATCTGTGGTAACCCGGGAGACAGGAGACATTAGATGGGAGAAGGGATGAAAACGAAATGCAAAATGAAATTGTGACAGGACAAGTAAAGGAGGATAAATTATAAATATGAAATCCAAACATCATCTTCAAAGATGCATCCCAAAAAATGGGAGAATGTTTACATTTAACACTGAGTTCAACAAGTTCAGATCAAAAATTCGAACTCATTCGTTTGTTGTGACAGAATGATGATTTTGCATTTATACTTCAAGATATATATCTTTTCTCTTTTTGCCATTTTTTCTTTCATGACAATTCTTTTTGTCATTTATTCTCTCCTGTATTCCACCCAAGCACAGACCTTTCCATGTTCTCACTAACCATCTCATTCCCCTGCCTAATTTAAATAAATATCTCTGCCCACTCCCAGTTCTGACTCCAGGTCTCTAACCTGAATTCCTGACTGTCCCACTCTCCATGGATGCTGCCTGATCTGTTGAGTACTTTGCGCATTGTGTTTTTATTTCAGATTGGCAGAATCTGCAGTATTTCACTCCACAGCGGGTGGGGGGTGGTGGGGTGGTGGGGGGTGGTGGGGGGTGGTTAAGTGTTTGACTGACTGAAAGATTCCCTCAGCACTAACAGGCCGCACAGAATTCAATTCCAGCAAAGCTATAATTTGAAATGAGTCCGCTGCAAAATCAATGAAAACATAATCACAATTAGCACCTCATTGTAAATCAGGGAAGTTGTACATCAGGTTTGGAGCAAATGGAACACCTGAGGATGAGACATGGATTTCCTCAGTAGATTGAGAAGTAAATAAACTAACAGGATCATATTGAATGGGAAAAAATAACAGATTACTCCATATCATTGGGGATTGTGACAATGTTCTGATGGACTTTAATCAGGGTTGTGTTGAATGGGTAGTTTACAGACTGGAGGGTTATAAACGTCAGTGACCCCGTGCTGTTCCACTGGGATTTCTGAGGCACATTTTGGGTTATAGGGCAATATTTCAAACTTTGACATCATGATTCGGGGAAATAAGTGAGGAAAATTGTACAAGAAATCAGGTTGCATTGACAGGCAGCGGAATGAACAAATGCACGGCCAATGTTTGAGACAATGCATCTTATTCCGAAGAATATTTATTATCTGGGTGCACACATGGTCACAGAGCCCAGCAATAGTGTTGTTAGTGACTGGACAGAGTTCTGTAAGCCCACCATCGGGTACAGACAGTGGACACTCTCGAACAGTCTAAGGTATTGTTTGGACTGTACCATATCTGTAGCCTCGGCTGGTCTCTGCATTCTCACTGATGTTGGTATCTGCATAGAGGGCTTAGCCAGGCTGGAAACAGTTTAAAATACTCACTGTTGCCGTGAGAGATGAAAGTGGTTGGGCATGTAGTGAGGTCTATAGTGAGGGATTGGCCTCTGATTGATGTTCTCTCCTGCCAATCCTTCTGTCATATTTCCTCAGCAATGGGCCATTGAGTCATAGAGTCACAGAGCACACAAACAGAGCTTTCTGTCCAGCTGGTCCATGTTTCCTGAGCTGAATTAGTCCTATTTGCCTGTATTTGTCCCATATCCCTTTAAACCTTTTCTATCCATATACCTGTTTCAAATTGATTTCAATGTTGCCATTGTCCCAAACACTACTACTTCTTCTGGTAGCTCTCTCCATAGAAACACTATACTTTGAGTGATAAAGTTGCTCCTCTAGTCCAGTTTAAATCTTATCTTTCTCACCTATAACCTTATACCCTCTGCCTTTGGACAAGTTTGCCAAATAGCTTCTTCACCACCCTGTCTACTTGTGATGCTACTCTCATGGTACTATGTGCCTGCACCCCTTGGTGTCTGTGTTTGATAACTCTCCCCATTGCCCTCCCATGAACAGTGCTGACTCCTTGGTGTGGTTACCTACAAGGGGGTGGTGTGGAGGAAGGAGTATTGCAGGTGGGGTTAAACAGGTTATTGAATAAGCTTGTGAGGGAGTAGACCTTTACCAGTACAAATACAGGAACATTCTCTCACAGTCAACAGTTATGGCACAGAGACACTAGCCTGGTTTTGGATTTTTTCAGACATTGGTTTGGATAGACTGGGCAATTTGGACAAAAGCAGGATCACTGGTCACTTGGAGCTTGGGAATAGATTGGCGCATCAGCAGTGAAACACATAAGAAATCAAGGAACTGGCATTGTCCAGGTAAGTTAATCGTAATTGAGCAACAGTTTAGAGAAACAGTGCAAGGCACAATCTAAAAGTCTCCAGTTTGCCAACAACTCTGTTATTTTTGGCTGCCAGTCTTCAGAGAGCAGACTTGTTTACTCCTGATGTAGCAGGAAAGGGGGTGTGTGGTCAGGATGAGGAATTGCGAAGGTGAGTTGACTGAAAAGGTCCCTGTGATAAGACACATTGTGGAATTGGGGGCCACAAAAATCAGTGCCAGGAAAGAGCATGAGTTTGACAAAGCTTGGGTTCAATCCCCTCCAATCGGAAGGGTGCTGTGAAACCAGAAAGAGTCCAGAAAAAAATTACCGGGATGTTGCCAGGGTTGGAGGATTTGAGCTATCAGGAGTGTCTGAATAGGCTGGGGCTGTTTTCCCTGCAGTGTTGGAGACTGAGGGTGAACATATAGTGGTTTATAAAATCATAAGCAGCATGGATAGGGCAGAAAGACAATGCCTTTAACCTGGTGTGGGGGAGTCCAGAACTGGACGGCATAGTGTTAGGGGGAGAGAGGAAAAATTTAAAAGGAACCTAAGGGGCTACTTTTTTTTGCGCAGAGAGTGGTACAGGTATGGAATGAGCTGCGAGAGGAAGTGGTGGAGGCTGTTACACAATTTGGATTGATGTATGAATACGAAGGATTTAGAAGGATATGGGCCAGGTGCTGGCAAATGGGATTAGATTAGGTTGGGATATCTGTTCGGCATGGACGAGTTGGACTGAAGAGTCTGTTTCCGTGCTCTACAGCTCTCTAACTCTTTGACTGTAAATGGATTGGTAAGATTCTGAACAGTCTCACTGATCCTCATGATTTGGCCAAGGATGGGGTTCGAGTCAAGAACATTATTAGAATGAAATATGATTGACAGATTTAATGGGTGGGCATGTGCTTAGCAGGAACAGCAGCAAGGAGACAGAAAAAACTGGCAGGAAAAGCAATGCAGTTAATGATTACTTTTAAAGTTAATAGCAGGTGAGAGACTTACCAGGAACACCAACAATAACAAGGGTGGGATAGTAAATACGTTGAATAACCAGGAGTATATAACGGATCCAAGTTGTTAATGACATCAAGTGGTAATTTGCAGAAATATAATTAATTGTCGCTGAGAAACTCCTGCCCATTGTTGTAAAATTCCGATCTTCTGTGTTCAGATTCCAACCCATGATTGTAAAATTCCAATCTATTGTTCTCAGATTCGAATCTCTCTTCTCCCGAGCTCCCAGTCTCTGGAGCTGCCAGTCCCTGTTAGGGCTGGGGGTGATGCTGTCACTGATACTATAGCTTTGTACAGGGTAAGGATTTTGTAATTAATAGAAGGAGCAAACCCTCCTGGGACACAATTATGGTCCACGGGGTTTGACATGACTTACAGACACTAAACAAACCAGTTCAGTTAAACCCTTTCAATCCAGTACAATATTCCCCCAGTGGAATAGGACTCTAACCCACCTTGGACTGCATGTATGTGAGTTACTGAGAGAGCGAAAGATAAAGGCATTGACCATAATCTTTTAATTCTCTGGAGATATTGAAGCGGATCCAAAGAAATGGATGATCGCAAACAATGCATCACTGTACAAAAAAATGTGAGAGAAATAATTGCTGTTCCTCCAGACAATCATAAGGACATAAGAACATAAGAACTAGGAGCAGGAGTAGGCCGTCCACCCCTTCAAGCCTACTCCACCATTCAATAAGATCGTGGCTGGTCTTTTCCTGGACTCGGCCCCATTTACCCGCCCTCCAACCATATCCCTTACTTCCTTTATTTTTCAAAAATATCTATCTTTGCATTAAAAAGATTTATTGAATTTGCATCAACTACATCTCTGGGCAAGGAATTCCATAGATTACCAACCCTCTGGGTGAAGAAGTTCCTTCTCAGTTCAGTCCTAAATCTGCTCCCTCTAATCTTGAGGCTGTGTCCTCTCATCCTATTTTCACCGTCCGCTGGAAACATCCTCTCTACTTCTATCTTGACTATTCCGTTCATATTCTGATATGTTTCCACAAGATTCCACCCTCACTCTACTGAATCCCAATGAATATGATTCTAATCCACTCAGTCTTTCCTTATAAACCAACCCCTTCAACCCTGGAATCAATCTGGTTAACCTCCCCTGCACCCCCTCCACCACGAGTACATCCATTCCCAAAACTAAAACTGCACAGCGTACTCCAGGTGTGGCCTCACCAGGACCTTGTACAGCTGCAGCATTACCTCTCTGCTTTTAAACTCAATCCCTTTCACAATGAAGGACAAAATTCCATCTGCCTTCCTAATAACTTGTTGTACCTGCAGACTAACCCTGTGTGATTCATGCACAAGGACACCCCGGTCCCTCTGCACAGCAGCAAGCTGCAACTTTTTACCATTCAAGTAATAATCTGTTTTACTCCGACCAAAATGGATGACTTCACATTTATTAACATTGTATTCCATCTGGCAGATCTTTGCCCACTCACTCAGCCCACTCACTCAGTGTATCTATGTTCCTCTGTAAAGTTTCATAGTCCTCTGCACACTTCATTCTGCCACTCATCTTGGTGTCACCTGCAAACTTTGACAGCCTGCACGTGGTCCCCAACTCCAAATCATTGATATAAATTGTAAATAATTGCTGTCCCAACACCAATCCCTGACACACATCACTATTTACTGATTGCCAACCACAATCGCACTCGCTTATCCCCAATCTTTGCTTCCTGTTAGTCAACCAATCCTCTGTCCTGGCTAACACACGACCATAACGCCATGAATCTTTACCTCATGCAGCAGCCTTTTGTGCAGTACCTTGTTGAAGGCCTTTTGGAAATCGAGGTACAACATCTCCACTGGGTCCCCGTTGTCCACCTTGCTTGAAATGTCTTCATCGAATTCCAAAAAATTTGTCAAGGGAGACCTGCCCTTCATGAATCCATGGTGCATCTGTCCAACGGGACAATTTGTATTGAGATGCCCTGCTATTTCTTCCTTGATAATGGACATAGAACATAGAACATAGAACATGACAGCACAGTACAGGCCCTTCGGCCCTCAATGTTGCGCCGACCTGTCATACCAATCTGAAGCCCATCTAACCTACGCAATTCCATGTACGTTCATATGCTTGTCCAATGACGACTTAAATGTACTTAAAGTTGGTGAATCGACTACCGTTGCAGGCAAAGCATTCCATACCCTTACTACTCTCTGAGTAAAGAAGCTACCTCTGACATCTGTCCTATATCTATCACCCCTCAATTTAAAGCTATGCCCCCTCATGCTAGCCATCACCAAATTTGGAAAAAGGCTCTCCCTGTCCACCCTATCTAACCCTCTGATTATCTTATATGTCTCTATTAAGTCACCTCTCAACCTTCTTCTCTCTAACAAAAACAGCCTCAAGGCCCTCAGCCTTTCCTCATATGACCTTCCCTCCATACCAGGCAACATCCAAGTAAATCTCCTCTGCACCCTTTCCAAAACTTCCACATCCTTCTTATAATGCGGTGACCAGAACTGTACACAATACTCCAAGTGCGGATGCACCAGAGTTTTGTGCAGTCTATATCATAACGTCTTGGTTCCGGAACTCGATCCCTCTATTAATAAAAGCTAAAACACTGTATGCCTTCTTAATAACCCTGTCAACCTGGGTGGCAACTTTCAAGGATCTGTGCACCTGGACACCGAGATCTCTCTGCTCATCTACACGACCAAAAATCTTACCATTATCCCAGTACTTTGCATTCCGGTTACTCTGACCAAAGTGAATCACCTCACACTTGTCCGCATTAAACTCCATTTGCCACCTCTCAGCCCAGCTCTGTAGCTTATCTATGTTCCTCTGTAACCTACAACATCCTTTGTCACTATCCACCGACCTTAGTGTCGTCTGCAAATTTACTAACCCACCCTTCTATGCCCTCATCCAGGTCATTTATAGAAATGACGAACATCAGTGGACCCAACACATTACACCACTAGTAACTGGACTCCAGGGTGAACATTACCCATCAACTACCACCCTCTGTCTTCTTTCAGCAAGCCAATTACTGATCCAAACTGCTATATCTCCCACAATCCCATTCCTCCGCATTTTGTATAATAGCCTTATCGAACGCCTTGCTGAAATCCATATACACCACATCAACCGTTTTACTCTCATCTACCTGTTTGGTCACCTTTTCAAAGTTCTCAATAAGGTTTGTGAGGTATGACCTACTCTTCGCAAGAACTCAAGAATCTTCCCCACTACAGAGATGAAGCTAACCGATCCATAATATCCCATCTTTTGTTTATGTCCCTTTTTCAACAGTGGTGTCACATTTGCTGTTTTCCAATCTACTTGGACTGCCTCAGAATCGAGCGAATTTTGGAAAATTGCCGCCAGTGCACGTGGTATTGCTCCTGCCATCTTTTTTATTCCCCTGGGATGCAGGGCCAGGAGACTTATCTATCCTTAGCTCCATTAACTTACCCAAAACTAACTCTTCCGTAATAATGATTGTTTCCAGGTCCTCACCTACCTTCGTCTGTTAGTCAATTACTGGCCTGTTATTAGTGTCCTCCACTGTGAAGGAGGAGACAAAATACCTGTTCAATGCCACGGCCATTTCCTCATATCCCATTACTAAATGCCCCTTCTCATCCTCTAAAGGACCAACATTTACTTAGGCGACTCTTTTTTTCATTTTATATATTTGTAGAAACATTTGCTACCTGTCTTTATATTCTGCACCAGTTTGTTGTCATGTTCTATCTTACTTTTCTTAATACCTCTTTTTGTGGCTTTCTATTGGTGTTTAAAGTTTTCCCAATCTTCTAGTTTCCTGCTGTTCCTCGCCACTTGGTATGCCTCCTCTTTCACCTTGCTAGCCTCCCTTATTTCCTTAGACACCCAGGGCAGATTACCCCTTTTCTCACAGTCCTTCCTTTTCACTGGAATACAACTTCACTGAGCACTTTGAAAGATTTCTGTGGAAGTCCTCCAATGCTTGTCAACTCTCCCACCATGAAAGTTTTGTTACCAATCCGCTTTAGCCAGGTCCTCCCTCGTTCTACTGCAGTTCCCCTTGTTCAAACACAGGACCCTGGTTTTGGATTTTGTCTTCACATACTCCATCTGTATTCTAACTATACCCATACTGTGATCGCTCCTTCCAAAAGGATCCCTAACTGTGAGGTCATTAATTATTCCTGTCTTGTCACACAGGACCTGGTCTAAGATAGTTTACTCCCTCGTCAGTTCCCTTATATATTGTTCAAGAAAACTAGCACGGATATGTTCAATGAACTCCTCCTCAAGGCGACCCTTACTGAGCTGGTTCAACCAATCTACATGTAGATTAAAGTCTCCCACTATAATGGCTGTACCATTTTTACAGGCATTAGATATTTCTTTGTTTGTTTCCCAACCCAATGTGATGTCATTATTTGGTGGTCTATAGACTCCACCTATCAGTGACTTTTTCTTCTTAGTCTTTCTAATTTCCACTCGAATAGATTCAACCTCATTCTCCCATATCAAATATCAGCACTGCCCTGACGTTGTCCTTGAATATCGGAGTTACATCACCTCCCTGATATTCCTGTCTGTTCTCCCCAACAGTCTGGTGCCCCTGGATATTTAACCCACAGTCAATCAGTTGGGGCACTCTGCCTCCCCTTGTTTAAAGTAAGGACAGCTTCAGTGACATGTTGTCTCAGGCACTGACAGCAGTGGTGCATATTGAAAAGCTACGGTTCAAGGTGAAGGGAGGAACATTGATTGATTGATTAATTGATTGTCACGTTTACCTCTGTGCAATGAAAAGCTTTGTTTACGAACAGTAAAAGCAGATCACAGGTCATAAGGATGTACAGATCACAGGGTGAATAGAAAAGTGGACAGACACATACAGGTTACATCCCACACAGTGTGCACGAGGCAAAATCAACATTAACAAAGTCAGCATTACTTTAAGTTAGAGATTCCATTCATCAGTCTCATAACGACTGGGAAGAAGCTGTTTCTGAAGCTGCTGGTGGGTGTGTTCAAGCTTCTGTATCTTCTGCCTGACGGGTGAGGTTGTAGAAGATCATTACTGAGGTGGGAGGGGTCTTCAGTGTTGTCGGCAGCCATTCCACGGCAACGAGTCGTGTAAATGGAATCCATGGATGGAAGGTTGGCTTGTGTGATGGTCTGGGCTATGCACACACCCTCCTGTAGTTCCTTACCGTGCTGGGCAGAGCAGTTGTTACACCCGGACAGGATGCTCTTTGTGCTGCATCTGGAGAGTTTGGTGAGGGACCTTATGGACAGGCCAAATTCCCTGAGCTGCCTGAGGAAGAGGATGGGTTGTTGTGCCTTCTGGGCCATCACATCCATGTGGGAAGGCCAGGACAGATTGTGGGTTATTGTCACTCCAAGGAACTTGACACTCTCCACCCTCTCAGCCTCAGCTCCATTGATGTAGAAGGAGGCATGTTCTCCTCCTGTCTTTCTGAGGTCAATGATCAGTTCTTCAGTTTTGCTGATGCTGAGAGAGAGGGTGTTCTTACTGCACCAGGTCACCAAGCCCTCTATCAGGAAACTGAGGATCCAACTACTGAGGGTGGAGCCGAGACTCAGAGTCTCAGAGTGTTATGATCCGTCTGGAGGGGATAATGGTGTTAAAGGTGGACATGTAGTCGATGACCAGGAGTCTGAAGTAGATGTCCCTGCTGTCCAGATGTTCCAGGGATGAGGGCAGGATTGGGAAATGCTGTGGACCTGCTACATCGGTCAGCAAACAGCAGAGGATTGAGGCAGGCTGGGAGACCAGGGCTGATGTGGGCCATGACCAGCCTCTCGAAGCACTACAGCATTAGTCATTGTCACTGGGCGGCAGTCATTAAGGCACATTGCACTGGCTTTTGTAAGTACGGCAATGGTGACGGTCTTCTTGAAGCATGTGAGGTCTTCAACTTATAGGATGGACAGTATGAAAATGTCAGCTGGTCCACACAAGATCTGAATGAACAGCCAGGGTCTCTGTCTGGGCCTGTCGCTTCCCTTCTATTGACTCCGAGGAAGGCTGATCAGGCATCAGCAGCAGTGATGGAGGGAACAGGTGTCCCTGGATCTATCGGAGCAGGTGACACTGCACTGCTGGCATTCTGCTTGAACTGATCATAAAAAGCGTTTAGCGCATCAGGGAGGGTTGTATCTTTGTCTGTTGTCTTGCTCTGGTTCATCTTATATCCCGTTATGTTGTTTCAGCCTTCCCACTGGCAATGGGTGTCTGGGTGGTTGGTTTAGACCTCTAACTTGGTCCAGTACTGCCTCTTGGCATCTCTGATGGCTTTGCAGAGGTCATATCTGGGTTTTCTGTATTGGTCTGGGCAATCCAACTTGAATGCTGAGTGTCTGGTTTTCAGTGGGGAGTGGATTTCCCAATTCATCCAAGGTTCCCATTTGGGGAACACCCGGAGTGACGTTGGCGTGCACTCCTTCATGGATGTGCTAATGATGGTGGCGCAAGCGTCCAGGATTTTGACTGAGTCCTTGAATAGAGTCCAGTTCATTGATTCCAACCAGTCCCAGAAATGCTCTTCCACTGCCTCAGACCAACATTGTATTGCTTTCTGTGAAGGATCCTCCCACATTATCTTCTGCTTGTAAGCTGGGAGGAGGGACACAGCATTGTGATCTGATTTTCCGATGTGTGCTGCGGGGGGTGGAGCGGTCGGTGTGTTTGATGGTTGTGTTACACTGGTCCAGGATGTTGGGTCCTCCAGTGGGGCAGGAGATGTGTTGGTGGGACGTTGGCAGCGCTGTCTTGAGATTGGATCAGTTGACGTTGACGTCACCGCCACAATGAGTATGGCCTCGGGGAATTTTGTCTCAGAATGTTTCTGGTGGTATAAACTTCATCCAGGGCATTCTTCACATCTGCATGGGATAGTATGTAGGCTGCTGTCAGGATGGTGGAGGTGAACTCTCAAGGAAGGTAGCTAGGATGGCATTTTAGTGTAAAAAGTCTCGGTCAGGGAGAGCAATGGCTTGTCAAAGTCATATCCCACTGCCCTTCACCTTTCCCGAGGATGCTACGTGGTTGATGTGGTACATGGAGAACCCCTCAACTTGTAGGGAGCAGTCAGGAATTGCAAGGGTGAGCCAAGTCTCTGTGAAACACAGCACACAACAGCCTCTGAATTCCCTCTGGTAGGTAAGTCTAGGTCTGAGATCTGCCATTTTGTTTTTGATAGCCTGGACATTTGCAAGCAGTACGCTGGGAAAGGGAGGGTGTTGGTCTTGAAACTGTTTCGGGCGTTAATGGATCGTGTCTGCTGTTCGTGGAAGTTAGTGAGTCAGGCCTGGTCGGGCAGGGCTCCCTCAGGTTGGAGTAGTCACAGGATATGAGACCAGACAAAGGCTCGTTGGGCCTCCTCTGGGTGGCACGGTACCTCACAGCGCCAGGGACCCGGGTTCGATTCCCATGTCGGGCGATGTCTGTGTGGAGTTTGCACATTCTTCCCGTGTCTACGTAGGTTTCCTCCTGGTGCTCTGGTTTCCTCCCACAATTTAAAGATATGCAGGTTCGATGAATTTACCATGCTAAATTGCCTGTCCCATTGGTCAGGGATATGTAGCTTAGTTGCATTAGTCAGGGGTAAATAAGGAGGGGGGAATGGGTCTGGGTGGTTATTCTTTGGAGGGTCAGTGTGCACTTGTTGGTCCGACAGGCCTGTTTCCACACCATAGGGGTTGTAATTCACTGACAGGGCAGATTTGATTCCATGTCGAGGTCAGGACGTGGCGGGGTCAGGGGTCAGATCATGGTTCCAGGTTTCCATGTGGGTCCTACAGGAAGTTGATATGTCTCCTCTGGATCCTACAGGATGACCAGCATCGAAAGTACTTGGGCCTGGGCAACCATGGCATCCTCAATCCTATAAGCAGATTAAAAAGAACATTGTCAGTAATTTTTAAAGAGTTGAATTTTCTGCTGCCTTAAGTGACATGAGCAAAGACAAGAAAGTTGGGGAAATATGGCAAGAATGAAAGCATTAGATTTTGTTGTGAAAATTATTTCCAAATTCCACCTTTCTGTTTAAACAGCGAATTCTGAATCTCACTAGTGAGGGGTCACCACTTCATTTTCATGCTGTTCTATCTCATTAGGAGCTGGTCTTGTCTCATTTCGATGGAGATTCTAATCCTTCCTTCAGTTCCTATGGAAACCAGATGGTGCCAGTTCCCAACAGGAAAGCCTGGGCAGTTACCTGGAGGCAGGAACTCACTGTTTGCTTCTCCAGGTCTTCATCCATCTCCACCATCAGCACCATTTCACTGCATGCTCCATCAACACTGTCCTCTCCCACACTTTGTCGGTGTGTGTGGGCATCACCAAACCCCAGCCTCACCACATCATTCTGGCTGCTTTCAGATTAACTCACCCTTCACTGTGGAGCTCAGAGACAATGATGACGTACCTGCTTCTGCCAGGTTGGTTCACAGTCAGGGGCATGGGCACATTTCATGCAGCGACATAGGATGCTCCGTCTGGCTCTGAGCTAACTTTCTAAAGGCTCATTCACTTTGTGTTTACTTGTGGTCTGTCAGGTTTATCTCAGTGTTTAGTGCAGAGTGACAGGCATTCACCATGTCACTAGTCAGAGTATCACACAGTGCAGGGGATGAATCTGTATAGAGGACAGCATGGAGGAAATTATTTAATCATTGGTGCGATCTGGGTGTCGCTGGCTGGGCTAGTATTTATTGCCCTACCGAGTTGCCCCTAGAGACGGTGGTGGTGAGTTACCTTCTTCATCCGCAATGCCATTAGAGTGGGAATTCCAGGGTTTTGACCCAGCGATGGTGAAGGAACACGATATAGTTCCAAGTCAGGATGATGAGGGGCTTGGTGAAGAAATTAAAGGTGCTGGCATTCCAATATATCTGCTGCTCTTGTCCTTCTCGATGGAAGTGTATGTAGGTTTGGAATGTGCTGTCTGATGATCTTTGGTGATTTTCTACAGCACATACTACAGACTACTACAACTGAGAATCGTAGGTGGAGGGAATGGTGCTTGAGAATGTAGTGCTAATCAAGTGTGCTGCTTTTTCCAGGATGGTGTCAGCTTCTTGAGTGCTGTTGTAGCTTCATTTATTCAGTCAAGTGGGGCGAATTGTATCACACTCCTGACTTGTGCCTTGTAGATGGTGGATAGGTTTTGGGAAGTGAAGAGGTGGTTTACTCACAGTGATATACCAAGCTTCTGACCTACTCTTGTGTCACTGAGTTTATGTGGTGAGTCCAGTGGAGTTACTGGTCAGTGATAACCCCCAGGATGTTGACATTGGGGAATTCAATGTTGGTAACACCATTGAAATTCAAGAGTCAGGAGATAGATTGTCTCTTATTGGTGATGGTCATAAACCTGGCATTTGTGTGCCAAGAATATTACTTGATACTTGGGAGCACAAGCCTGGAAATTGTCCAGATCTTGTTGCATTTGAACATCGGCTGCTTCAATATCTAAAGAGTCGTGAATGATGCTGAACATTGTCAAATCGTTGATGAACATCCCCACTTCTGATCTTATGAGGAAGGGAAGGTGCTTATGCAGAGCTTATCATGGAGCAGTTGTAGATGTTTCATCCAAGGGCACGACCCTGAGGAACTCCTGCAGAGATATCCTGGAGCTCAGATTACTGTCCTCCAACAACCAAAACCATCTTCCTGTCTGTCTAGTCTGACTCTAACCACCAGAGAGTTTGTCCCCCATTGATTCCAGTTTTGCTCGGACTCCTTGATGCCACACTCGGTCCAATTGGCCTTGATGTCACAGACTGTAACTCTTCCTTCCCCTCTGGAACTCAGCTCTTTTGTCCATGTTTGACCCAAGGCAGTAATGAGGTCAGGAGCTGGGTGGTCCTGGTGGAACCCAAACTGGGCGTCACTGAGCAGGTTATAGCTGAGCAGGGGCTGCTCAATAGCACGGCTGATGTCACCTTCCATCACTTTACTGGTGATCAAGAATGGACTTATGGTTCAGTAATTGGCCGGGTTGGATTTGACCTGCTTTTCCTGTACAGGACATACCTGGGCAATTTTCCACATTGTTGGGTAGATGCCAGTGTTATATCTGTACTGGAACAGCTTGTCCAGGGAAGCATCACGTTCTGTCGCACATGTCTTCAATATTATTGCTGGAATGTTGTCAGGGCCTGTAGCCTTTGCAGTGTCCTGTGTCTCCCACCATTTCGTCATGTCACATGGAGTGAATCCAATTGGCTGAAGACTGGTATCTGTAATGCTGGAGCCCGTTGGAGGGGGGTGAGATGGATAATTCAGTCAGCAATTTGGCTGATGATTCCTGCAAAGGCTTCATCCTTACCTTTTGTACTGATGTGCTGAGCTCTTCCCTCATTGAGGATGGGAATATTTGTGGAGCCTCCTTCTCCAGTGAGTTGTTTAATTGTTCACCACCATTCATGATTGGATGTGGTAGGACTGCAGAGCTAAGATCTGATCCGTTGGTTGTGGGAACACTCAGGTCTGTCTATCACTTCCTGTTTATGCTGATTGACGTGGAAATAGTCCAATTTGGTGGCTTCACCAGGTGGACACCTCATATTCAGCTGTGCCTGGTGTTGCTCCTGGCATGTTCCCCTGCACTCTCCATTGAACCGGGGTTGATCCCCTGGCTTGATGGTCATGGTTGAGTGGGGATGTGCTGGGCCATGAGGTCACAGATTGTCCTGCTGTTAAAGGCCCACATCACATTGTGGACGCCAATGTTTTAGTTGCTCGATCTGTTTGAAGTCTGTCTCATTATCACACACATTTAGTGTCACACAACACGTGGGAGGTTAGTCTCAACCTGAAGACAGGACTTTGTCTCCTTAAGGAATGTGTGGTTATCACTCTTCCTGGTATTGTCATGAACAGATGTATCTGCAGCCGGCAGATTGGTAAGGATGAGGTCGAGTATGTTTTTCCCTCTTGTTGGTTCCCTCACCACCTGCCACGGACCCAGATTAATAGCTCTGTCCTTTAGGACCAGACCAGCTCAGTCAGTTGTACTGCTGCCGAGACACTCTTGATGGTGGACATTGAAATCCCCCCCCCAGGGTACATTTTGTGCCCATGCCACCTTCAGTGGTTCCTCCAAGTGTTGTTCAACATGGAGGAGAACTGATTCATCAGCTGAGGGAGGACGGTATGTGGTAATCAGCAGGAGCTTTCCTTGTTCATTTTTAACCTGAAGCCATGAGACATCATGGGGTCTGGAGTCAATGTTGGGAACTCACAGGGCAACTCCCTCCTGATGTACACCCACTGTGCTGCCTCCTCTGCTGGGTCTGTCAGGACATATCCAGGGATGGTGATGGTGCTGACTGGCACATAGAATGTCAGATAGGAGTTTGTGGGTATGACTATGTCAGATTGTTGCTTGACTAGTCTGTGAGACAGCTCTCCCAGTTTTGGCAGTATCCCCCAGATTTTAGTAAGGAGGACATTGCAGGATTGACAGGGCTGTTCCTGCATTTTCCGGTGCCTAGGGCAGTGCCAGGTGATCCGCCCAGTTTCATTTCTTTGAGACTTTGTAATGACTGGTACAACTGAATGGTTTGCCAGGCCAGATCAGGGGACAATTGAGAATCAATCACACCGCTGGGAGTCTGGAGTCACATGTAGGACAGACCAGGTAAGGCCATTAGATTTCCTTCCCTATCAGGCATTAGTGAACCAGATGGGTTTTCCCATGGCCATTGGTATATTCTTATTTACAGATGTTTTCTTTAATAGTGTTTAATTTCCACCATCTGTCATGGCAGGAATCTAACCTTGGTCCCCACAGCATTAACTGTGTTTCTGAATCGATGGGTCTCATAATAATCCCAGGAGTTTTGTGATTTACATATGAAAGAACTGAAACCATCATAGCAATTGTAAAAGATGACAAACTTAATCAATCCGGGTCGTTTTCAATTATAACTTCAGTTACATAACACTGTAAACGTTTGCTATAAATTCTGTGTCTTACAACCTTATTCTCCACAACCAACTGATGAAGTAGCAGTGCACCAAAAGTTAATGCACCTCAATAACCTTGTTGGACTACATACTGGTTTTGTCTGATTTTTAACTTTGTACACCGCTGTCGAACACCGGCATCTCCAAATCACGGGAGACTGCATGAAGGAGTCTTGGGGACTGTTTGGAGGACTATAAAGGACAGCATGGTCGAGTCTTGGGGACTGAATGGAGGTTTATAGAGAACTGAATGAAGGTGTATGTCAGACTGAATGGAGGTGTATGGAGACAGAATGGAGGTGTGTAGAGGATTGAATAGAGATATAGAGAGGACAATATGGAGGTCACAACAATGAATCTTCTTCCTCATGAGGCTAAGGAAATTCAGCACATTCGTAAGGACTCTCACCAACGTTTATAGTTGCACCATGGAAAGCATTTTATCTGGGTGCATCTTGGCTTGATATGGTAACAGCCAGGACCAGGTGAAAATACAGAAAGTTATGAACACAGCCCAGACCATGACACAAGCCAACCTTCCATCTATCTACTCCATCTATAGTTCTCGATGCCGTGGAAAGACAGCAAACACCATCAAAGACCCCTCCCACCCAGTCAGACTCTCTTCCAACCTCTTCCATCAGGCAGAAAATGCAGAAGCTTCGACACAAGTAGCCACAGCTTCTTCCCTGCTGTTCTTTGACTGCTCATTTCAAACCTAATACTGATGTTATGTTTGTGTATCTCTGTGTAGCTGTAACCCAGTTTGCCTTGCTCTGTCTAAATACCCAATGATCTGTCTGTGTTGTGATGCACCTCTACTGCCCACGAACCAAAACATTTCGCTGAATGTAGGTACATTTGACAACAATAAATCAAATCATATGTCGTACATGGGTCTGACAGGGTTAATATAGTTTGAGTGTTATAAGGACAACCCACAGTGACCATGACATGGTGGGACAATCTGGGAGGAGTCGAACAAAAGATCAGATCCTTCTAATAGTCTGTGTTACAATGGACAACACATCCTTCTGATGTGTAAATATTCACTGAGAGGCAATGAGCTCCACCCTGTTTATTGGAAGAGCTCTCAGGACCCTTGTATATTGAGAAGATTTTACGTAATTGAAATTATAGAATTTAGTATAGAAATGTATTTAATCTGGTGTTTTCAGGGAAGCTTTACAAGTATACACATTTTGTTAATCTAAACACAAGGGAAAAAGGCCAAATTTTCCTTTCCAAAACAGTCTACATAAAAGAAGCCACCTTGCACAGTCACACAGCCACACTTATTCCCAGGATACTACCACACCAGTCGAGGGGTCGCAAATAAAGCAACTGAAGAAGAGCGCCGCTGCCAACCACCTGATGAAGGAGCGACACTCCAAAAGCTAGTGTGCTTCCAATTAAACCTATTGGACTATAACATGGCGTTGTGTGATTTTTAACTTTGTACACCCCAGTCCAACACTGGCATCTCCAAATCATATCCTTGACAAAACCATGTTAACTGTCTCGAATTTATTAATTTATTTTTCCCTGTCCTTTGAAAGCTTATTATTTAATGTGCACATTTTTTACTTTGCCAAGAATAGGCCGTGTGAAACAAATTGAACTGTGTTCCTTGACGGGGTGACAATGACACCCCCGAGAGTGAGTTCCTTGCTTTGGCCGATTTTTTAAAACAATTTGGACATGGGTGTTGAAGACAAACTTTCTAAATTTGCAGATGATACTAAGTGGGGGAGAATAGTGAAACATACTGGTGATGCTGAGTGACTTCAGAGGGCCACTAACAAGTTAGCCGAATGGGCAAACAGCTGGCAGACTAATTGCAATGCAGAGAAATGAGAGGACAGAAGCAACATGGAGAGACAATACAGGCTCAATGGGATGACTGTGAGGGGAATACAGGAGCAGAGGGAGCTGGGGTTCCTGCGTATGATTGTCTGAAAGGGGCACCGTATTTTCAAACTGTGACCTCACAGTTCTAGATTCTCCCAGAAGAGGAAACAACCTTTTCACATTCAATTGGGTAAGTCCCCTCAGGATCTTATATGTTTCAATGAAGTCACCTCTGACTCTTCTACACACCCCAGGACACAGACATAGTCTGCCCAGCCTTTCCTCATCAGGTAATCAGCATATTCCAGGGATCAATCCAATAAACCTTCTTTGAACAGATGCCACCATGTTGACTTCCTGTATGTAGGATGACCAGTACTGTACACTGTACTCCAGATGCAGGCTCACCAATGTGCTGTATAACTGAGGCATAACCTTCACACTGTAGCATGCAATTCCACTATAACATTCTGTTAGTTTTCCTGAATTCTTGTTGCACCTGCATACTAGTCTTCAGTGATTCATGTACCAGGACACCCAGATCAATCTGCACCTCAGAGATGTGCAACTTCTGATCATTCATATAAGGTATTTGTATTTTATTCTTTCTTCCAAAATGGATACTTTCCCATTTCCCCACATCTTCCTACATTTATCAGATCTTTGCCCACTCGAACCAATCCATACCCTTTTTGGGCTCTTCATGCCCTCTTCAAAACTCACGTTCCCAGCAATCTTTGTGTCATCAGTAAAGAGAGCTCCATACCTTCGATCCCTCCATCTAAATAATTTCTGTACATTGTAAAGAGTTGAGAGCCCAGCACTGACCCCTGTGATATATCGTTGTCACATCCTGTTAGGCTGAAAAAGACCAATTTATTCCCACTCTCTGCTTCCTCTTGACCAGCCAATGTTGTATCCAGGTCACTATGTTACCCCAACACCATGTGCATATATTTTCTGCAATAACCTTTGATGTGACACCTTATCAAATAACCTCAGGATTCACTGCCCTGCCGCAGCCTCTGGGTAATGGGCCCATTGTGTCCCATTTCCCCGTTGGCGCTCCTCCCTGTACATTCAGATGTGGGTCCTGATTTCTGACACCATGGGCTCCTCTCCTGCCTGAGCAGCTGCCTGGTCTCTGCCGGTCCCTCTCAGTGCCAGTGACCTGGGGCATTTCTTCCTCAGGCAGCTGTGGAGCTGTGGCAGTGAGGTGCTCACCAGCTTGTGCTCCCACACTCTCTAAGTCTAACCTTCCCACTGGGATCTCAGAGTCTGAGCTGGTGGGGGGCCTTTTACACCTCAGTGTCCTCATCCTCACAGGGGGAGGAGGTGGCTTGTGTGGGAAATGGCTACCTCACTGTGGGGTGGTGGAAATGCTGGTTTTACACACAATGCACAGAGAGAGAGAGTGTCATGACCTCTGGTTGGAAGTAAAAACAATGACGGCATATGCTGGAAACCAGATTCTGGATTAGTGGTGCTGGAAGAGCACAGCAGTTCAGGCAGCATCCAAGTAGCTTCGAAATTGATGTTTTGGACAAAAGCCCTTCATCAGGAATAAAGGCAGTGAGCCTGAAGCATGGAGAGATAAGCTAGAGGAGGGTGGGGGTGGGGAGAAAGTAGCATAGAGTACAATGGGTGAGTGGGGGAGGGGATAAAGGTGATAAGTCAGGGAGGAGAGGGTGGAGTGGATAGGTGGAAAAGGAGATAGGCAGGTAGGACAAGTCCGGACAAGTCATGGGGACAGTTACTGAGCTGGAAGTTTAGAACTAGGGTGAGGTGGGGGAAGGGGAAATGAGGAAGCTGTTGAAGTCCACATTGATGCCCTGGGGTTGAAGTGTTCCGAGGCGGAAGATGAGGCGTTCTTCCTCCAGGCGTCTGGTGGTGAGGGAGCGGCGGTGAAGGAGGCCCAGGACCTCCATGTCCTCGGCAGAGTGGGAGGGGGAGTTGAAATGTTGGGCCACGGGGCGGTGTGGTTGATTGGTGCGGATGTCCCGGAGATGTTCCCTAAAGCGCTCTGCTAGGAGGCACCCAGTCTCCCCAATGTAGAGGAGACCACATCGGGAGCAACGGATACAATAAATGATATTAGTGGATGTGCAAGTAAAACTTTGATGGATGTGGAAGGCTCCTTTAGGGCCTTGGATAGAGGTGAGGGAGGAGGTGTGGGCGCAGGTTTTACAGTTCCTGCGGTGGCAGGAGAAAGTGCCAAGATGGGAGGGTGGGTTGTAGGGGGGCGTGGACCTGACCAGGTAGTTGTGGAGGGAACTGTCTTTGCGGAAGGCGGAAAGGGGTGGGGAGGGAAATATATCCCTGGTGGTGGGGTCTTTTTGGAGATGGCGGAAATGTCGGCGGATGAGTTGGTTTATGCGAAGGTTGGTAGGGTGGAAGGTGAGCACCAGGGGCATTCTGTCCTTGTTACAGTTGGAGGGGGTGGGGCCTGAGGGCGGAGGTGCGGGATGTAGACGAGATGCGTTGGAGGGCATCTTTAACCACGTGGGAAGGGAAATTGCGGTCTCTAAAGAAGGAGGCCATCTGTTGTGTTCTGTGGTGGAACTGGTCCTCCTGGGAGCAGATCCGGAGGAGGCGGAGGAATTGGGAATACGGGATGGCATTTTTGCAAGAGGTAGGGTGGGAAGAGGTGTAATCCAGGTAGCTGTGGGAGTCAGTGGGTTTGTAAAAAATGTCAGTGTCAAGTCAGTCGTCATTAATGGAGATGGAGAGGTCCAGGAATGGGAGGGAGGTGTCAGAGATGGTCCAGGTAAATTTAAGGTCAGGGTGGAATGTGTTGGTGAAGTTGATGAATTGCTCAACCTCCTCGCAGGAACACGAGGTGGCGCCAATGCAGTCATCAATGTAGCGGAGGAAGAGGTGGGGAGTGGTGCTGGTGTAATTACGGAAGATCAACTGCTCTATGTAGCCAACAAAGAGACAGGCATAGCTGGGGCCCATACGTGTGCCCATGGCTACCCCTTTGGTCTGGAGGAAGTGGGAGGATTCAAAGGAGAAATTGTTAAGGGTGAGGACCAGTTCGGCCAAACAAATGAGAGTGTCGGTAGAAGGGTACTGTTGGGGATGTCTGGAGAGGAAAAAACGGAGCGCTTGGAGGCCCTGGTCATGGCGGATGGAGGTGTAGAGGGATTGGATATCCATGGTGAAGATGAGGCGTTGGGGGCCAGGGAAACGGAAGTCTTGGAGGAGGTGGAGGGCATGGGTGGTGTCTCGAATGTGGTGAGCGATGAATGAGACTGATAGAGTAGTTAATGGGAAAGTGGGAACAAAGAACAGCATGAGCTTGAGGAACAACATCACATTTTCCACAGATGAACCTTCCACCCTCGAGGACTCAATCACGATCTCCACAGCTTCAGATCTTGATTGTATGACATCTCTTCTTCACTTTACTTTAATTCCTGCAATCTCTGACATTTTGTTATATTCTCAGATGTTTTAAACACACAACTTTCTTGTTTGTGTCTTATTTACATGGCTCCCAGTAGAGAGGACCCATGCACTCCTTTCCACACCGTAATTTATCCCCATTTTATGTCTTTTTGTTTTATCTTTCAACACCATTAACAACTCACTTGTCTTTTACACTGGGTCTCAATACCATTTTACTTTTCTTCTGCCTCTGTCAAAAGTACAAAAGAATCCATTCCCCCCTCCCCCAATTCAGTTCTGAGTCATACACAGCGGCATGGTGGCTCAGTGGTTCACACTGCTACCTCACAGTGCCAAGGACTTTGGTGGGCTTCCAGTTTCCGTGCCTGGTGCAAGAATGTGCAGGTGAATTGGGTTGGCAATGTCAAACTGTCCATAGTGACCAGGGATGTGTAGAGTAGGTGGATCAGCCATGGGAAATGCAGGGTTACAGGGGTAGAGTAGAGAGGTGTGTTGGGATGTGATAGCACACATCAGAGGGTTAGTGTAGACTCTATGGGCCGAATGGCCTGCTTCCTATTCCATAAGGACTCGAAGTGTTCACTCTGTTTTTCTCTCTCCACGGATGCTGCCTGATCTGCTGCGTTTCTACAGCATTCTCTGTTTGTTTCAGCTTTGCAACATTTTGCTTGAATGATCTTCTGATATCTGACATATCTTCCTCACTAATCAATATCTTCCTGTCTCTCTTGTTTTCTACATACCTTGAAATCATGCCTTTTATATATAACATATTTGACAATGTCATTAACATATGTATTACAAAGACCAGTGTCCCTAATACTGGCCATAAGGGAAGAACTGTATATTTTCCTGCAATCTATCTACCTTGCTTCGAAATTATACATCTTTGGGAGCAGGTGGGAATTTAACCCAAGATTTCTTGGCCTCGAGGTAGGGACATTATCACTGCTCCACAAGAACCTTCTCCCTGCAACCAAACTTCACCTATTCACATTTCTCTCTGAGTTATGTCCCTCAGTCAATATGATACTCAGAAAGCTATTGATCCTTCAGTCCAGATGTCTACCCTTTCCGAATAAGTCAACAAACTGGCACCTCATCCTTTGAACATCTATGAATAAAACATAAAACATGCCACACTCAGCAAGTTCCGATTACTTTATTAAAGAACTCTATCAAGTGCATAATAGCTGTCATTTGCCAAACTCTTCTTCAAAGGCACCAAGCTCAATGTTTTCATGGATCAGCAGGGGGCACTTCTCATAAGCACTTTGCTGAGGTCCCATTCTTGTATTTTCATCGTTCCTTTACTCAGCACCCTCACACATTCTCTCCAGACAAGGGAAAAGTTTTATTTCACCCTGGTACAAAGGCACTGGATTGTAAGAAGTTCAATGAACCTGTTTGTTCAGTGACTGTAATTAATGTCAATCTCTGTGGGCCCTAATCGAGTCTCTGGATGGATTCCTCCTTCTATTAATAAATGAGTCTCAGCTGCAACATTCCTCGAAACAGGGAGAGATGACAGATCAGAATCTGAGGAGAGCAGACTGCAATGTTCCCACAATGGGCAGGAGTCTATCCGGGATAATTGACTACTTTTCTGCAAATTATCACCAAATGTATTTGGAACGTCGGATCCAATACATACTTCTACTTATTCGACACATTTACTATCCAACTCTCGCTGTTGTTTGTATTCCTTGTAAGTGTTTCTGTCTGGCTAGTAATTCTATGAATCATGATTTCACTTTTTTACTGTTCTTGTCATTTCCCATTCTGCTGCTTGCTGCTCCTGCTGTAACGAAGTCTCTGTCTCCCGCCAGTCAAATAATAATTAAGTAGACTCCTACTATTCTCACTTTAATTTTGAGAAGACCAATACCATTGTCTTTGGTTCCCGTCACAAATTCAGTTTTCTATTATTCTTCTTCATCCGTCCCCCCTGGCTTCAGACTGAACCAAAATGTTTGTAACCTCAGGGCTCCCTTTAACCCTAACCTGAGGTTTGACCTCACATCCTCTCCATTGAAAGCTTGTTTACCATCCCCTCTGTAATATCTCTGTCTCCTGCCTGCTTCATCCGGGATGCTGCATACTACACCGTCTGTGGGTTTGATTCATCCAGACTTGAGGATTCCACTGATATCATTTTCAGCCTCACAGTGTCAAACCTCAATAAACCAGAACTCACCCAAACTTCTGCTGCCAGTTGTGAACTCTGAACTGTATGGTAAACTTCGGTTTCTCATTTACCTTTGTGTTCTTTGACTAAAAATGTTCTTGATCCAACAACTCCTCATTTCATTATTCTCATTTTAGTCTTCAAACCCGTTTAAGGTCTGTCCTGTCTAATTATTCCCACCCCTCGATACTACCCTCACTATCCAATAAAAAATGTTATCGAGTCACGCCACGGAGAAACAGTCCATTTGTTCCAACCAGTCCATGCTGACCATAATCCCAAACTAAACTAGTCCCACTTCCTTGTGCTTGGACTGTTTCCCTCCAAAACTTTCCTATTCATTTACTTCTCCAAATGTCTTTTTAAACATTGTGACTGTACCCACATCCGCCACTTCCTCTGGAAGCTCATCTCCACTTTGTGAAAAAATAATTGTCACGCATGTCTTTTTAAAATCTTGCTGTACTCGCCTTTAAAACATTTCCCCTTTTAAAAAAAAATTCCCAACCTGAGGCAACGACACCTGCCATTCACCTTATATCTGTCCCTCATGATTTTCTAAACCTCTATAAGGTCACACCTTAAACTCCTACACTTCAGTGAAAAAGTACCAATCTGAGCAGCCTTTGTATCTCCTTCTAGTTTTTTTTATCCAATTCCGTTCTAAAAGTTCATTTCTTTCACTTTGTGTCTCTCCCTCTTCCACGTCTTGTTTTTCCTGTCTCTTTTCCTTTAGCTGACTGTTCTTCCTCTTCGACCACTCCGTTATTCAAAAGAATTTTAGAATAATATAGACATTACAGGCTCATTGCACAGGTCACTGTGTAACAGAATGAGTTGCTCTCTCCCTCTCCTTCCCCACAGCTGGACACATGTTTGCTGTTCAAGTACTTGCCAATTCCCTTGTAAACTCCTTTTGGATCTGTTTTTAAAATGTTTTCAGGGAAGTGCATCACAGATCATCATAACTCATTGTATATTGACAATTATCTTTATTTTGTCTTAAGCTCCTTTATCAATGACATAAATCTGTGTCAGAATTTGACTTTATTGTCACGTGTACTCAAGTGCAGAAGTACAGAGAAAGGTTTACCAAGTCTCCATTCTCAAGTGCCATCTTAAAACACAGAATTACAAAGCTGGATATAAAGAAAAGAGAAGAAATCAAACAAAGAGCCAAAAGGAAACTGTCCCGATTATAAACTCTTCTTACCTGGGCCTAGAGCTGACCTGAATGGCAGATGGAGTTTAATTTAGATAAACGCGAGGTGTTGCATTTTCCTGGGTCACACCAGAGCAGGACTTTCTCAGTCATTGGTCAGGCCACGGGGAGCGTTATAGAACAAGGAGATCTAGGGGTACAGGTTCATTGCTCCATGAAACAGGAGACACAGGTAGACAGGGTGGTCAAGAAGGCTTTCAGCATGCTTGCTTTCACTGGGGAGAGCAGTGAGTATAAAAGTTGGGATGTCTTATTGCAGCTGCACAAGATGTTGGAAAGGCCACATTTGGCGTACTGTATGCAGTTCTGGTCACCCTCCTATCAAAGGGTTAAGGTTAAACTGGAAATAGTCCAGAGAAGATTTACTAGGATGCTTCCAAGCCTGGAAGGCTTACGTTTTGGGAAATTGCTGGAGAGGCTGGGACTTTTTACACCAGCGAGTAGGAGACGGAGGGATGACCTTAAAACATAGAACATTGAACATTTCAACGCAACACAGGCCTCTTGGCTTTCAATGTTGTGTCAATGTGTGAAACAGTTCTGAAACGCATCTGACCCACCCTATTCCATTTTCATCCATGTGCCTATGCAATGACCATTTAAATGCCCTTAAATTTGGAGAGTTATTACTGTTACTGGGAGGCCGTTCCACATTTCTACGACTGCTAAGGAATGACCTCTGATATCTATCTTATATCTATCACTTCTCAATTTAAAGCTCTGTCCCGTCGTGCTAGCACACACCAACCTCGGAAAAAGGATCTCACTGTCCACCCTATCTAACCCTCTGATTCTCTTATATGTCTCAAATAAGTCACCTCTCAACCTTCTTCTCTCTCATGAAAACAGACTCAAGTCCATCAGCATTTCCTTGTAAGAAATTTCCTCCATACCAGGCAACATTCCAGTAAATCTCCTCTGAACCTTTTCCAAAGCTTCCACATCTTTCCTATAATGCGGTGACCAGAACTGTAAGCGATATTCCAGGTGTGGCCGCACCAGAGTTTTGTACAGTTGCAACATGGCCTCATGGCTCTGAAACCCAATCCCTCCACTAACAAAAGCTAACACACCATATGCCTTCTTAACAACGCTATCAACCTGGGTGACAACTTTCAAGGATCTACATACATGCATACCTTGATCTCTCTATTCATCTACACTACCAAAAATCTTACCATTAGCCCAGAACACTGCACTCCTGTCACTTCTTCCAAAGTGAATATCTTCACATATCTCCACATGAACTCCATTTGCTACCTCTCAGCCCAGCTCTGCATCATATCTATGTCCCTCTGTATCCTACAACATTCTTTGGCACTATCCATAACTCCACCAACCTTACTGTCACCTACAAATTAACTTACCCATCCCATTCCCTCATCCAGGCTATTTATAAAAATGTTTTTTTTCAGTAGCCCCAAAACAAATCCTTCTGGTACACTACTAGTAACAGAACACCAGGGTGAACATTTCACATCAGCCACCAAACTCTGTCTTCTTTCAGATAGCCAATTTCTGATCTAAACCACTAAATCACCCTTAATCCCATGCCTCCATATTTTGTGCAATAGCCTACTATGGGGAACCTTATCAAACGTCTTACACCACAGCAACCACTATACCCTCATTCACCTGTTTGGTTACCTTCTCAAAGAACTTAATCAGGTTTGTGAGGCACAATCTATCCTTTACAAAACTGTGTTGGCTATCCCTAATCAAATTAGTCCTTTCTAGATGGTTATAAATCCTATCTCCTGTAACCTTTTCTAACTGAACCAAACCCACACCGTAAGTAATGCACACTGGTCTAGAATTGCCAGGGTTGTCTCTACTCCCCTTCTTGAACAAGGGAACAACATTTGCTATCATCAAGTGTTCTGGCACAACTCCTGCAGACAATGTGGGCACAAGGATCAAAGCCAGAGGCTCAGCAATCTCAACCCTGGCCTCCCAGAGAACCTTAGGATAAATTCCATCCAGTCCAGTGGACTTATATATTTTCACACTTGCCAGAATTGCTAAAAACCCCTCCTGGGAAACCTCAATTCTGTCAAGGCTAGTAACCTTTGGCTCAGTATTCTCCTCGGCTACATTGTCTTTTTCCAGTGTGAATACTGACAAAATATATTCATTTAGCTCTTCCCCTATCTCCTCTGACTCCACACACAACTTTCCATTACTATCCTTGATTGGCCCTAATCTTACTCTGGTCATCCTATTGTTCCTGATATATCTATAGCTGGCCTTAGCCTTCCTTGATCCTATCCAGCAATGACTTCTCATGTCCTCCCCGGCTCTTCTTAGCTCTCTCTTTAGGTCTTTCCTGGCTAACTTATAACTTTCATGTGCCCTAACTGAGCCGTTATGTCTCATCCAAACATATGTCTTCTTCTTTCTCTTGACAAGAGCTTCATCTTCGATAGTAAAACACTGTTCCCTCATTCTACAACTTCCTCCCTGTCTGACATGCACATACTTATCAAGGACACGCAGTAACTGTACCTTGAATAAGCTCCCTATTTCAGTTGTGCCCATCCCCTGCAGTTTCCCTCCCCATCCTATGCATCCTAAATATTGCCTAATCGCATCATAATTACCTTTCCCCAAGTTATAACTCTTGCTGTGCATTATATACCTATCCCTTTCCATCGCTAAAGTAAACATAACTGAACAGTAGTCACTATGACCAAAGTGCTCACCTACCTCCAAATCTAATACCTAGCTGAGTTCATTGCCCCGTATCAAATCCAATATGGCCTCGCCTCTTGTTGGCCTATCTACGTATTGTGTCAGGATATTCTCCTGCACACATTGGGCAAAAAGAGATCCATCTGAAGTGCTTGAACTACAACAACCACAGCCCAGTCTTAATTTAGAAAGTTAAAGTCCCCTATAACAACTACCCTGTCACTCTCACTCCTATCAAAAAACATCTTTGCTCTCCTTTCCGCTATCTCTGGAACTATTCAGAGACCTATAGAAAACTCCCAACAGGGTCACCTCTCCTTTCCTGTTTCGAACCTCAGCCCATACTACCTCAGAATATGAGGCTTCAAATGTCCTTTCTGTCACAGTCCTTATAGAGGTCTGTAAAACCAAGAGAGGCATAGTTCAGGTAGAAAGCCAACAGCTTCTCCCCACGGTAGGGGAGTCTACAACTAGAGGGCAAAGGCTTAAGTTCAGAGGGGAGAGGTACAGAAATGTGCATCTGGCAATTTTTCCCACAGAAAGTGGTGAGTGTCTGGAAAGGGCTCCCAGAGGTGGTGGTGGAAGTGAGACCATTTTGTCACTTAAGAAATATTTAGACAGGCACATTGTTGGGACAGTTATGGGGGGATATGGACTAAATATATATAAACTGGGTAGCATGGACATGTTGGGCTGAAGGGCTTGTTTCCATGCTGTAAACCTGTATGACACTAAATGCTCTGAGCTGTTTGGGGAAGGAGCTGCAATGTACAATATTAAAGGGTCTACCCTTCAGTGTCTGGCTGTATGCCGAGTGACCGTACCCTTTGAAGGGGCCTCCCATTGCATGGACTTGCAGATACCCCACCCCCACCCGAGGCTGCACATCCAAACACTTACCCTGCTGGCCTCATGTTCAGTTGCAGCCATCTTCATTTCTGAGTCACAGCAGGATGGAAGGCAAGAGCAGGCTTCCCTCAGACACTGAGTTCCAGCCTCCTCCTCTGCACGCAGGGGAATTCTCAAGGATAAAATGTCCCTTCCTGCAAGCACCCCCCACCCTGATAACCTCTCAGACTTCACACCTCGCCGAGTCCCCACCCAACCCATCTGTATCTATGTACCCTTCAGCTATAACCCTAGTCCGGTCGGGTCGAAATGTCAGGGTTGGGAATGCACTGCCCTCCCTCCTTGTATCCGGGGTGTTGCTGACTCTCACTGAACCCCTCTCCCTTACGTAGTGAGTTGTCTCCCTTCAGTATCATCATTCCCCATCTTCCCAACTCCGATTCCCACTATTATGTTCCCCAGCCATAATTCCACAGGAGTGGCCTCCTTGGCAGTACCCTACCAGTGGCTCGGAGATGTGCCAGGATGGTGTGTGGTGAGACTGGCACATGTCGGATTTCAATGTCTGTGACCGTGGGCTGTGTGTGGTCACCACCCAGAAACCGTACCTTGAGCTGTTGGTGCCGGGGTTCCAAGCTGGAGGGCTGGAGGAACAAGCAGTGAGCTGGAGTCACCAGGTTCCCAATCTGATTTCCACATTGGGAATTCTCTGTGTCTAGTGTCTATCCAGTGGATGATAGAATGGGAATCCGCATATTAATGAGTTGAGATTTGGTGTTAATGAGGTAGATAACAAGCAATGTCAAGAAATGCCTCTCACTGTAGCCCACCTTGTTCTTGCCCCTGTATTGCTCGCTAGGTTTCTCTTGTACTTTAATTGTTCACTCCTTGTTAATCTTTTACCCATTCTGTGCAGACTATTATTTTCTGTTCAAACTGATGACCCACCAGCCAACTTTTCACAATTATTTGCTTTTTATTGAAGTTTGATGACATTTTTAACACAGATGGTGGGTGCTCCATTTGGAAATTTTCCTTTCTCATTTTGAATGCAATTATTGTGTAGAATCAGTGGCTCAATGGTTAGCATTGCTGCCTCACAGCGCCAGAGACCCGGGTTCAATTTCCACCTCGGGCAACAGTCTGTGTGAAGTTTGCACATTCTCCCCGTGTCTGTGTGGGTTTCCTCCGGGTGCTCCGGTTTCCTCCCATAGTCCAAAAATGTGCAGGTTAAGTGAATTGGCCATGCTAAATTGCCCGTAGTGTCAGGTGAAGGGGTAAATGTCGGGTAATGGGTCTGGGTGAGTTACTCTTCGGAGGGTTGGTGTGGACTTATTGGGCCAAAGGGCCTGTTTCCACAATGTAAGCTATCTAGTCGAATAGAATAAAAATATCTACCACTACTGTGTTCTCCCTGAACCTCATTTCCCTGTTCTCTTTAGTTCGGTCTAATTTCATGCTCTCAGATCTACCCTTACTTCAATCCACAACACTGATCTTGGACCCACTTTTCTCTCCCTCACACTCTGTTTCCCCATGTCCTTTAACTTTGCCTCCCTCACATATTTCTCCAGTTCCATATTTATAACTTACTATTGAATCGATATTTGTCAATCGATTAGACTGTGAATTCCAAATCCTAATCACTTATTGTGTATAGCAATTATGTTCATATCGCCCTCTACTTCTTTTGCCAATAATATTAAATCTGTGTGCCCTGATTACTGACTTTACAAGCCTTTAGGAGTGTAGGCAATGGAGGAGACCATTCAGCCCATCGAGCCTACCCTGCCATTTAATTTGATTGTGGCTTGTTGGTCACTTCAATGTTTTGACCCAGACTATCCTCATAACTCTTCATGTGATTGATACTGACAATTTTCTTGTGGCCTCCCCACCACATCATTATGGCCTCTTTGTCTCCTCCCAGTCTCCTTGCAGCTTCCCTCTTGCCCCTACAACACTCCTGGATCTCTCTGCATTGGCTGGCTTGGCTCCTCCCTCTGGCTCTCCCTCCCAGACCTGGCCTCCATCCACCTGTTCCGAGCCCTTAGCCCACCTTCCCCCAGAGAGACCCTCATTGGCAGCAATTACCAAGCTGCCTGCTGTCCCCTCCCCCAACACACAATCACCAATCACAAGTTGTTCCTCTCTTGCATTTGTTACTGATAGGCTCATCAGTAAACCTATCAATGGAAAACATGGAGAGAACAAGCCTGTGATTGGAGAAGCAGTTGCTCTCCATTCTCACCAGCTTCTGTGGACTATTGCAAAATTAAAACCAGTGCATCTGCTAACGCATCCAGCATTCCTTTGAAAACCATTAGATGCAATTACTCAGAACACGGGATACAGCAGTCCTTGGTTTGAATAATATACTGAGCAACATTTTGCATTGATTATAATTGTGTCTAATTCATCCCTTCCTTTCAACTTATTATTCATACTTATTTCTGGCATGTTGTTTGCATTCTGGAGACAGACACGAAATATCCATTCAATAATTCCAGTTTATGTTCCATTATTATATCAGTACTGTATATAGTAACAGTTTTGAATATTTCAACAAGTACTGTAACTTACTGACTGTAACTGTAATAAGGTATAACTTTATTCTCAGCCTGACATAACACGATCTTGTTTATCTTTTTTTCTCATAGTTAACATACTGACAATTGTGATTCTGTCACAGAGAAAGTGTGATCTTTCTAAATGTATCAGTCGCTACCTGGTGGCCATGGCAGCAGTGGACTTATTGCTCATCATTATTGATCTGATATTGAGGCACATTCCAATTATTTATCAAAATGAACTTACATTTCTGAAGACTGTCCCTGTGTGTAACATCTACGCCATCCTGGTTTTTGCAGCTATGGGCTGCTCTGTCTGGTTCATGGTCGCTTTCACCTTTGATCGATTTGTGGCCATTTGTTGTCAAAAGATGAAAGACGACTATTGCACTGAGAAAACAGCAGCCGTGGTTCTGGGAACAATAGCTGTGCTCAGCTGTTTAAAGAACATTTCCTGGTATTTTATGTTAACACCTTGGTATACTCTGAAGATTCATCCCTGGTTTTGTGTGGCTAAAGTATATGTTATGTTGTCTCTGATCTGGGGATCGATTGAGCTTATTCACTACATTCTGACCCTAGCACTACCATATGTTCTGATTCTGCTGCTCAATGCTTTCACTGGGAGGTACATTTTAGAGACCAGCAGAGCCCGCAGGAGACTCCAGTCTGACAGCAGGGGACAGCATTCCAAGGACCGATACTAGGAGAGCCGAAGAAACTCCATTATTTTAATGTTTGTTATCTCAGGGAATTTCACCCTGTTATGGTCAATGTTTCTAGTGTATTCTATGTATTGCTTGAGTTATAAGGCTGTATATTTTCATTTCTATTTCACGAGGTATAGGATTCAATCTCAGCTTCTGAGTTGCTGTACAAACACACGTATATATGCAGTGAGCCAGACTAAGTTCAGAAAACATCTGGAGAATATGGGAAAATACCCTTTTGCTCATTTAGTGAAACTTATGAAAAGATGAGATGGATTGAGTCATTCTGGGATCACAATTGGACAATCCGGGCTCCTTGAGTCAGTGATAAATACTCAGTGAGGTCAGTCTGCTCTCCCTGACGTCTGTGAGACACACAGAGTAGGTTCAGTCAACACTCCCCATGATCCTTGAAACAGACACAGTACAATCGATCAGACCTTCCTGGATCAGTGAGACATACACAAAGTTTCCCTTTGTTAAGGGGCACAAATTAGCCCTTACTGACACTGTTCATCAATCCTCATGCTGTGGAACACTCTGCAGCAGATGTCCCTGTATAAAGTTCCTGAAGAGAACTTAAAAAAAGCCTCCATCAGATATCTCTTAAATCGTCACCACAGATGTAACATTCACTGATTGCAGTGTATAAGCAAAGCAAAACTGTTACATAAAATCGTTTCAGCAAATATTTGCAGCAAATGTTGTTTAAAATGCTCACATTAAAGAACATTCCAATTGCCTATTATGTGTAATATTTAAAAGACAGGGATGACAGTCACTGATGTGACCCCATTTGAACTTGCTCCTTTCCTTCTCAGAGGCAATTCAGCATCAGCAACAAATACCGTCTTTACCAATGATGCCACGTCATGTGAATGAATGTCTGTGTAAAAATCCTTGAAATATTCACACTGATAAAAATGCTGATATAAAACATCTTCATGGTATTCAGTTTACATGTTTTAAACTTCATGTAACACAAATAATACTTGATATAAACAAAGTCAGAAGTCACACGACACGCAGATACAGTCCAACAGGTTTATTTGAAATCACACAAGCTTTTGGAGTGTTTCTCCTTCATTAGGTGCAGGGAGTGAGCAAGGCAAAGACACAGAGTTTATCAGCCGAGAGGTCAAGGGCAGAGAGAGCAAAAGATCATACACCTGGTGTAAGTGGATTATCAGGTAATACGTCTCTGCAGGTGACCAATAGTATTAGACAGTGTATAAAGTGTTTATAAAGTCAATGTCAGTGCTGTGCTGTCATGGCAACCAGGCAGACCGATAGGATTATGAAAAAGGTGATACCTCAGGTTGGCCACTGAATTGCAGGTGAGAGGGCCTATCCAGAATCTGTCCAGAGTTTTAACTTGGAATCCAGCTGGTTTTATTCCAAAAGCTGGAATTTACAGGATTGCAATGGCTGACGGTCACTACAAATTATGTGCTTTTTGAAAAATAAAATGTATCTACAAATAAACAAGTGTCTTGAATGAAATAATTCACCCAATAGATTTGTGAGTGTGTGTGTGTGTGCGCGTGTGTGTTCTGTGTGTATGATAGAGTGATGTTCTGCGTGACTCTGTGTGTGTGTTCGTGCGAGACAGAGTATGTAAGAGAGGGTCTGTGTGATTCTGTGTGTGTGTGTGAGGGGGAGAGAGTGTGTGTATTTGTGTGAGAGAAGGGCTGTGTGTGTGTTTGCGTGAGACAGTGTGTGTGAGAGAGTAATTATTAATTCAAAACTTAATAAGGTGAAGAGATCAGAGCAACTGATCAGGGTAATGCTGTCACAACAGGAAAGTGAGGAAGATTTTACAGATACAGAACTGGGTGGTGGGGGTCACCTGTAGCAGGACATGAACCCAAGGTTAAGGTTGAGGCCGGCTTCATGGGTCCAGAACTTGGTTATCAGTCTCTGCTCGGTGATCCTGCATTGTTGTGTATCTCGAAATCTGTCTTGGTGATCAGAGGCAGAATATCTCTGAGCGCTGAAGTGTTCCCTAACTGGGAGGGAACATTCCTGTCTGGCAATTGTTGTGTAGTGACTGTGTGGTCTCACCAATATACCATGCCTTGGGGCATCCTTGCAGCATCGGCCGGGTCACATGGGTATTTGCTGTGTACATGGTGGGTGGTGTTCCCACGTCTGATAGTAGTGTCCATGTCTGACATGTCCTGCGGAGGTTGCCATGGCAGGGTTGTGTGGTGTTGTGGTCAAAGGTGTCCTGAAGGCTGGGTAGTTTGCTGCAAACAATGATCTGTTTAAGGTTTGGCAGTTGTTAAAAGGTAAGAGACATAGGGGTGATCTTGGCCAGGTGCTGCTCATCATTGATGATATGTTGAGGGCTGCAAAGAACATGGCATAGTTTCTCCGCATCATGGACGTACTGGACAATTAAGTGTACTCTACTGGTCTTGCCCTGTGTCTGTCTTCTGAGGAGGTCACTGTGGTTTTTCACTGTGGCATGTTGAAACTGGAGATCAATTAATTGAGCATCATATCCTGTTCTTATGAGACCATCCCTCCAAACCTTCAGAGGTCCATCACATTTCTCCTCATCTGAACCAATCCTGTGTATGCACAGGGACTGCATGTTGAGGACGGCTTCTTTCGTATGTTTAGGATAGAAACTAGAGATGTGCAGTAACGTGAGGATTTCCATGGGGTTGCAGTAGAGTGAGGTACTGAGATATCTGTCTCCAAGAATGAGACTGATTTGGAAGAGTTGTCAATTGTAAGTCTGAGAGCGGGATGAAACATGTTGACATCACTCAATAGTTGTTTCAGTGATTCCTCACCATGACTCCCTCCCAGTTGAGGAACACTTCAATGGTCAAGGGCATGCAGCCTCCAATCTTTGGGTAAGCGTACTCCAGGATGGAGTTGGAGATACATAACAATGCAGATTTACCGAGCAGAGACTGATAGACAAGTCCTGTATCCATGAAGCTGGCCTCAGCCATGATCTTGTGTTCGTGTCGCACTACAGGTGATCCCATCACATGGTTGTATACCTGTAACATCGTCCTTACTTTCCTGTTTTAACAGCATTACATTGAGAAGACATTTGTTCATTATACCTGATTTAGTTTGCACTGTTTTGAATTACTAATTACACACACTCTCTTTCTCACACACACACTCTCTCTTACACGCACACAAACACACATAGACTCACACAGATCCTCTCGTCACGCAAACTCTGTCTCACATGCACTCTCTCACACACACTCTCCCACACTCACACATACTCTCTCTGAAGCACACACATACACCACAGTCCAACACTGGCACCTCGACATCACAGATTCAAATAAGAAACAGGAACTTGGGAAAAGTCCTATTTGATAGTCATTTGGCTTCACAGAACTTGAACAGTGCAGGAAAAAAAGATGCCTTGTTTGAGATTTTTGTCTTACATACATTTGGATAATTTTTCAAGAGTACAGTTCAACAGCAACAGTTATACTGGATAAGGGAAGAGTGGTTGGCAAGTAAACTCTAATTGGTACAGACATTGCTATTGGGAATGGACCAATCACTAACGATTGATAGTTAATCCCCAGGCTTTGGTTAAATTCAGACCAAGTCTAGCTCTATGTGACTCTGTGTGTGATTGTGTGTGTGTGTGTGTGTGCACTCACGCGTTTATTCCTATCTGTAAATACACAAGTATCTGAGTGTTTCTTATGAGAACTGAAGGAACAGACAATCTTGGACATTCCACCAAAACTCTAACATTAACATCGAAGTAAATCAGCTTTGAGGAATGGTGTTCAAATAAATCAAATAACTGTCAATGCTGAAAATCAGGATCAATAACTGAAATTTCTTGGAAAAGCTCATTAGGTCTGGTTACATCTGTGGAGACAAAACAGAGTTAATGTTTTGGGTCGAGAATTCCTTCTTCAGATCTGCCTGTAGATGGGCAAGAGTTGGTATTTATGCTGGAAGTGGGGTGGAGAAGGGAGGAGGATTAAACTATAGTCAGAGGTGGAGCCCAGAGAGAGAGAGAGAAAAAAACAATAGAGCAACAAAGGACAGGGTAAAGGTCAGCTTGGGAGAATGAATAGCTGCTCATGGTGACCATTCCAGGCTGAGGATGGGTTGTGTGTAGTAGCAGCCTGTTGGGAGAGATGTTGAAGAGGAGTCTCGAGTTTGTTATTCAGTGGCACAATCAATCGTTATTTGAGCTGTTCCACAACATGTCCAGGAGATGCCAGAGACCACTCCAGGTACAGCTTTCACATGGGGCCCAGTCAGTCACTTATTCCCAGCTCAGATTGGAGGATATGTCAACGATACTCTGACTTCCCCAGTGGGATATGTGTGTTTTTTTGACATTTTGCGTTATAATAATTACATGCAACATTGTCATTGTTCCTTCTCTGTTATTCTTTACATCCAACCTTGTGAAATACCTGATCAATGATGGACACTTCTATGGACAGCCCTCAGTACCTATTATTTCATGATATGTACCTTCTCAAAACCACCTTTGTGCTACCCTATGACCTCACTTTAATGCTGGACCATGCAAGCTAATATTTATCCCAACGGGTGGCCATATTGTGCCACCTCTGACCATGGGAAGCTGCAAAACCAACACAGCCCATGTGATGGCAATGCCTGATGTGTAGGGGGTGGGATAAGGACATTTGAGAATGTGGTCAGGCTCTAAAATTGTTGACCTCAATACTGAGTCCAGAAAGCTGCAGGGTTCCCAAGCAGAAACGTGTTCTCCCAGCTTGCACTTAGCTTCACTGGAACACTGCAGCAAGCCCAAGATAGACATGTTGGCCAGGGGAATGTGGTGGTGTGTACAAGTGGCAGAAAGTGCAGGGCCATTTCTGTGGACAGCATGCCGGTGTTCTATGAAGTGGTGACCCAGTCTATGCTTCGTCTTCCCCGTGGAGAGGAGACCACATTGTGAGCAGTGAATACAATGGACTAGATTGACTGAAGTGCTGCATCACCTGGAAGGTGGGTCTGGGGACTTGGATAGCGAAGTCAGAGGGATTAAAGGGGCTGGTGTTGCAGCGGAAGGTGCCATGTGGGTGTGGGGAAGTTTTGTGAATGGAGGAGGGTTGGTTCCAGTTTGTCACAGAATGATTTGTCCCTGTGGAAGGTGGAGAAGAGAGCAGAAGGGAATAAGTATCTGTGATGACATCCAGCTAGACGAGGCGGAAAAAGCAGCTAATGATCCCCTTGATGTGGATGCTGGATGGGTGGTAGGTGAGGACAAGGGAGTCTCTATCAGTATTGTGGGAGGGAAGAGAGGGGGTGAGGGCAGAAGTGAGGGAGATAGGTCAGATACACGGCTAAGATCCCTGTCGACCACTGTGCCGGGAATCCTCTGTTCAGGAAAGAGGTAGACTTTTCTGAGGATCCTTTGTCGTTGTTGGCATCATAGGAACAGAATTGACAGAGAGGGAGCTGACCTGAGCAATGTTTTCCCAGGTTGCCTTTCCTCACCTGAAAGCAAAAAATATCTCTACTGTATTCAAAATATTATTTAAACTAGACATTAGCTCTTTTGTAGTCATAAAACTCAGGTAAGTGACCTGCATCAAATAACTTTAGCATTTCGTTGAAACTGTGCACTTTAAAAAAAAACACATTTTTATAAAAATAACCCAATGTGTCCTTTCTTTTATCTCTAAAACAGTCCAATCTATGAAATTGAGTTTGAAATAAATCTATGTTCTATTTCTAACATCATAACTCTCTGGAACTCCTTCAGCCTCAGCTTCAGTATGAGCTGCCTGTGCTAACTTACTTAACCCTGGATCTAATTCCTGAGCTTCAATTAACGAGGACATCCCAAATACCTCTTTGGAGCCATTTTAATTTTTAAACAGAGTTTCAGCTTCCCTCACATCTGCTTGCAGTGACCCTGTGATTCTGTGGTGATGTCCTTTGTTTATCATGTGGAGGAGCCAGGTTTGGACTGGTGTGGACATTGTTTATCTATTTCTCTGGCCATTATACCTGATAGAAAATACCGGAACCCATTTCTGCAACTGTTTTGCCTCCTTCGGCTCATCTGGACTTTCGGCAAAGGTACAACTATTATTCCAAATGAATCATTCCCCAGGAATAAATCATCGCCTTCCACAGGAAATTTCTTAGCTAACTGCTTTACCACTGGTCCAGTCAACAAGTCACACTCCAACTGGACTTTAAACAGAGAAAATGGGGGAGACTCTCCATCCATCCTACTTACCAACAGACTGGCTTCAGTAACCTCTCCGTGGTGAAAAGTAAATGCTAATCCATCAGGAGAGTTTGTGTCACTCCTGCATGGTTTAGTATAGTTATGCTGCCTTTGAAGAAATTGGAGTTATTTTCTTAGAGAAAAAAAAGACACTCATTTCTCTTGTCTACCGTATGCAATCCTTCTGCATTCACAGGAGTGTGTCCACCAGATTGTCCTTTGTCATTAATGTTACAATCTGATCCATGGCATTTATTTTATTCAATTCCTTTTCAGACTCATTCTTGTGAATTCCAATGTGTCCCATGGGTTTTCTTCTCAGTTTCCAACATTGTGAGTGATCGTGCCTCGTTTTGGAACAACGGGTACACCTTGGCTCCCAATTTTCACCTTGACCCTCAATAATTTGGCTTCTGATCTGACGAGGAGATCTTGGGGAATCTCCAGCTCTCTGTTCCTTACCTTGGCCATTGCCTTCATTTTCCTGTGCCATTTTCTAACTGTTTTGAAGTTGTGAGTGTGACTGAGGAAAGGTTTAATTTTATGGATTAGCTCCGAATCATTGGCCCTTACTGCTCCCGGGTGATCAGTTACGAGCCTTTGGCCCTCAACGTGGGATGTTTGTGAATATTTTAATTCTTCTAATGCTCGGATGCACCTGTCACAATTGCTTTGCTGAACTCTCTTGCATTCAATACAGGTTTGTCTAGGCTGTGTTCTTAAATCCTGACCCTGTGCCAATAGATTTCCTATTAAACTAGGACTGGCAGCTCAATATTCTGGGGTACAGATGTTACCAGAAGGATGGAAGGGGAGGCAAGAGTGGAGTGGGAGTTGTGTATTTGATGGGGAGAATATCACGGCTGTACTCAGAAGGAGAACAAGTCTTGGTAGGGCTCCAACAAGGATTAGCATTTCTGCACTAGCATTCAAATTGTTCAAAGTATTCAGATTCTCTACATCAGGGCCTGAAGTCTCTGGTTTGACGGTATCATTATAACCTGATAAACATATTTTCTCACATTGTCTCTCTCTACAGGTCTAATTCATCTTTACTCATTCCACTCTTTCCAACACCATTTCTCTTTCCTTATCTTTCCCTGCTCTTTCCTTTATTCTTTTCTGTTGTTCTTCTCTGTATTTTTCTGCTCTGTCCCTTTCTTGTTCTGCTATCTCTAGTTATCCCATTGTCTCCTCTCACTGAAGCTGCTATGATTATTGCTGAGCATCACCTGATTTGATATCTCACTCCCTGGAGGACCCAGCCTTTCTTGTATTTCCTCTCAACCCAAGTGCTGTGCCAGTATTTCAATTGTTGCTGCAATCCCCTCTCTGCCAGGCAATGCCACCTCGAGGTCACCCACCAAGTCAAGCAACATGGTCTTTGTAATTTCCCTGAAAACTGTGAGGGACCACTCTGCCAGCTGCAGGAAATCCTTTGTTTTAACAAGTGCCATCGCTGTAAGGTAATACAGAACCTGATGCTTTCCATCACCGACACATATACCATTCCCAAACCCTAATTCATTCTTTATCAAATCGATCTCACACGAGTGCCCAAATATTGTTGTAGCTCACTAAGGTAATACACTGTTAATCAAGCCCCACTATTTCTACACATATTGTCCACATTATGCATTTTGAAAGATATCCAAAATTCCCAAAATCACATTCCTTTCAGACCCAGATTGTCAGAAACTTGGTTTCTGCCACTGAACATGAATTACAATTTGTTTCAAGTAATACTGGAGTTTCAGGTAAACACATAGGAACAGTCAGCCTATAACTCCACTACAGTGTAGTTCACACTCCAGTAAGACGACAAGATGGAGCTGGAGTGGGATGCTCCAACTGGAGCTGCTCCAATCCATCAGTTTATTTCACTTTTTCTTGTCATTTTCTTTTCCCCTTTTCCCCATTTTGGTGTTTTTGCCTGATATAGAGCAAGCTGTACGCGCGAGGGGAGCTGGAACACCCGGTGAGTTTGGCAGTGGGGACAGCCATGGATGAGATGCCCGAGGGGAGTGGGGACGGCCAGGGGGTGAGATGCCAGAGGGAAGCAGGATGGATGTTATACTGGGGAATGGTGCGGGTGATCAGTAGTTTGTGAGTCTGGTCAGACCACGTGTGGAAGTCCCTGCATTGATCTACTGTGGCCCTTTGTAGAAAGGCTGTCATGATTATCTTTTTAACTTCATTTCATTTTTTTCCAACTGATACTGTGAATAAGTGTAAGTAATGTAACATTTTTCCTTTTATTCCCCTTTATTTCTCTATTTTGTATCTAAAAACTGTCCCTAGGTTATTTGTCCAGAAGGTCATGCCATTGCAAACTTTTCACTGTGCTCTTGTAATTTTCAAGTTGAGTACATGTGACAATAGACAATGGTCTAATTCTAATCTCTTAAAAACTGTCCCTTACACATAGATAGACGGACAGGAAATAACATGGGTGTGATGGATGGAGGGAAAACTGGGAAAGCAGTTGAGTGTTTTCTGTTCATGGGATGTGCTGAAATGGTTCTTCTGCTGGTCAGAACTCTGCTTCTCAGTCTTCTTTCTCCAGATGCTTCCACTGGTTTGCAACGAGCACAGTGTGGCTGGTTCACATCGAGAAGATCTCAGACTTAGTTATTGAAAGTCACAACTTACAGCAACTTTTGGAGAGGAAATGAATTGGATTTGTTCAGGCTTAAAGTGTTTTTTTATGGCAGAGAATAGAGAGAGCTCCTGAGCTCTACAACATCTGAAAATCTTCTCCCAAACCTCTTTACAACCTCAGGCTGTTTGGTTAACTGAGAAACAGACATATGCTGGTTGTGAGGCAGAAGGCCCGTACTGTACATATCTAATTGCTAGGCCACTGACTAGTCAGCTACATGTACAGTCTAAAGTTCCATCCGTATGTAACCCCTTAACTCCAGTTCATCTGCAATGACACATTAACCACTGCTCAATCAAGCAGCTTGTGTAACATTGCTCACAATGAGTGTCAGATTACTGGCTTTCAAAACATGCGGCAATCCTCCTGAAATCCTTTGGTTTATCAACTGTTGTTTGTTTTTAATTCCAGTCCATAATGAAAAATACAGAAAACAGAAAGAAACATGTTTGCCACATTCACCAGCCATAATAGTAGGTACTATTGTTGGGACACTCTCAGATACCCGCGACCCGGAGCATCACATTGAATTGCCAGCTGTACACCAGGAGGATTCCTATAAGCCAGGGGCTGCCCTTCAGAGTTGTAGTGTCAGAAGGTTTGGCCTACCATTGGCCAACAGAGGCAGATTTGACCTGACTTCTTGTGGACCTGGATGTCCTGATTGCCAGGGCGTGGGAGAGATGGACTGTGCTTTTTCTTCAGGGATAACAGTGGAGACCGTGGGACCAGGATCTGCCAACTTTGCTTTAAGTTGGCAGTTGGGTCAGTGCAATGTCCATGGTCCTGAGGAACACCTAGTGGTGAGGGGAGACGTTTCAGGAGCTTCTGGACTCAGCAAGGGTAAGTGTCACTATGCTCTCTCTGCTACCTCACACTCATTTGAGCACTGCTAATACATCCCACCAAGACTAATGACCATCAGCTCTTACTGGTGCATGCAGAATCTTCCCTCAAATAGTTTCACCCAAATCTAACTAAACTGTATCCCAGGCCCTACGCCACCCAGACTACTAGCTCAACAGCCCTCTACACTGCTTACTCTCTTACTCAGACCACCTCACTATCTTTTTCCCACTTGTACCAGCACTAACTGCTGTGCAAGTCACTTTCAGCAGATGTGATTGTGTTTGGACATGACTTGCTAAACAATCCAAAGTGTGCTAGTATCTACACCAACAACCGATGTAAGATAATACACTGAGTGCATTATACAGCTCAGTATCTGGCATATAGGGAATTGATCCTCTGCAAACATAAGATCTGTGTTCAAATCTTGCATCATTTTTAAACAAATTACCTTCAAACTTTGAAAATCAAGTGTTCTGCACTGTGTTCCCCATCCAAGATCTCAAATCAATTAGCACAGACTTATCAACCAATCAGCAGTCTTTCTCCCCATTGGGTTACATTGTTCTGATGGTTAGAAAATTGGTTTTCTTGCATTTCTCCCGATTATTGCAAGACCAAAAGCTTTGGCAACATATTGTCGTTTTAAACAATGTTTATGTATGGAATCTCTTTGGTCCTGTGTAACCTTCTAAATGGTGCAGCTCATTGTATATTCAATCCCTTCATTATCCTGACCAAAACTCTGTATCACTTCCCTGCTTCTCTGTCTTACATTTTATTTGTTATTTCACCAAAGTTTGTTTGTGTATCCTCCACACTGGGGAGACAGGACACCTCCTTGCAGAACATTTCAGAGAACATCTCTGGGACACACGCTCTAAACAAGCCCACCGCCCTGTGGCTGAATGTTTTAACTCTTCCTCCCACTCTGCCAAGGACATGCAAATCCTGGGCCTCCTCCACCACGAAACTCTAGCCACCTGACGCCGGGAGGATGTACGCCGCATCTTTCTTGGGACCATCCAACCACACGGCATCAATGTGGATTTCACCAGTTTCCTCATCACCCTTCCCCCCCCTTACCCCAGATCCAACTCTCCAACTCAGCACCGCCCTGTTGAACTGTCATACCCAACTATCTTCCTTCCCACCCATCCGGTACACCCCTTTCTCCATCCAATCACCTTCACCCCACCCTTCATATAGCTACAACATTCCCAGCTATTTTCCCCCCAATTCTCACCACCCCATCCCATTTATCTCTCAGCCCTCTTGGGCCACCCCCTCATTCCTGATGAAGAGCTTATGCTCAAAACGTCGATTCTCCTGCTCCTCGGATGCTGCCTGACTGCTATGCTTTTGCAGCACCACACTCTTTGACAATGCCCCCCTGAAGTCTAATCTTATCCTCCTCACTGAGTTTCATGCTCTCTGTAATGCTCAAATTATCTCCTTGAGATAGATTTTAACATTTTTTATTTGTATTGGCATATATCAAGAGAATAGTGCTTCGAATGCTGACTATGGACTGAATTTCCAAGTTGTTGACAAAGTGTATTTTTGTTTCAGTGATATTTTCCACCACGGCCCAGTGTTTTTCTGCACTGTCATCTGTACAAGAATAGAATAGAATGCCTTTCATGCAGAAAGAGGCCATTTGGCCCATTAAATCTTCAATAACCATTGAAAGAGCATCCCACCCAGCCATTGCTCACCTACCCACTAGTCACCCCCACCCTAAACCATAGCCCTGCATTTCCCACAGCTAACCCACATCCCTGCACATCCCTGGACACTACAGCACAATGTGGCACAGCCAATCCACCTAACCGGAACATTTTGGACAGTGGCAGGAAACTGGAGTACCTGAGAGAAACTCACGCAGACACTGGCAGGCTGTGTATACTCCACAATAACACAATCACCCAGGGCTGGAATTATACCCAGTTCCCTGGCACTGTGAGACAGCAGTGCTAACCGCTGAACCACCATGCCATCATGTTAATATTAGAGCCGGTCTTTATGGAATTGTGCAGCATGAGAGGGGGCTGTGCTTGTCGTTGCCAGGACGTTATTCCGTTTATGCAGCTGATCTCATAGTTAAACCTCATCTCTACAAATCGTCACATGTTACAGGCCGGGAACTGCCCTTATCCCATAGAACGAGGCCCAGAAAGCACAGTAACTCATCACTGTGCTGACCAAGTCCTGCAGGAGCTGATGGACAGGGTGTTTGACTAGAAATGTAGAAGCGTCCATCCTGGACAGACAGAGGCCGAGGCCTGTGTCAGTGTGGTTCCTGTGTGACATTGTTGCTCTTTTAACAAGGCGATGTTGCCATTGGCTTTATTTTCAGGAGGTCATAAAAACATAGGTTCCAAAAGTCTGGGCTTGGTTGGATTTTTGGGCCAGTTTGATTATAGCTGACAGACACTGCCTCAGGCAAAAGGCTTTTAAGATTAAAAGAAAATAATACAATAACAGAGGAGAGGCGAGTTCTCCCAGCTCAGCTGATCTCTGGTTTGGTTTGGTCAGTAAGCAGTCGTGTTGGGAAGCTGCTGGACCCAAGAGAAGCACATCCATGCTGATCCTCTCTCTGTCTCTATCTCTCTCTAACTTCTCTCCTGTAAGACCTTGTGTTGGATTTTATCTTTTGTGCCCACAGCTGTTTAGGGGATTTGTTGCAAATAATTGGAATAGCATCATTACATTGGGATGATCTTTTGGGTTTTTCGATAAGTTGTTATGCGGTATTTTGTTCCCTTTTATTTGTGTTTCATTTGGTAATCATGTAAAATAAAAAGTACTGTTTAAAGCGATGTGGTTTGACCAGCTGCATCCCTCCTGGAATATCCACGTTACACCTCCTTTAAAAAAAAACGGGCAAAGTTAGGGTCTGGGCTACTTTCTTGAAATGTTTTGAGGGGGTCTGACTTGGTCCAGAACAGAATGGGTCTCTTTGTAGGATTTGTTCTATAGTTCCAAATTGGGATTGAGGTTGATGGACTCGAAGGCAGTGACTGGTAGATGTTTGTGTCTTTTGTTCCAGGTGTTGTATTCGGTTGGTTTAAATAGTACTTGGGATAGCAACGGCCCTTTCAGTTAACGAGAGTTTTCTGAGGATGGAAGAAGTGACCTTTGGGGTTTTACAAAAGGTGATTAAGGCCAAGCTGCTGGAATTAGTAGACAAGCTGGGGTTGGAGCTGCCTCCTTCCGTGAGGAAAGGACAGATAATTACAGCAATACCTCAGCATTACAATTTGCTGGAAACACTGTCAGAATCTTTAGAGATGGCCAAAATTCAATTGAAAATGAAGCAGCTTGGGTTAGAGGCAAAAGACAAGGAAAGGGCAACAGAAATGAAACCGTTTTAATTAGGATTGAAAGTAGAGGAAAGAGAAAAAGAACAAATTGCTTTTACAGAACAAAAAGAAAGAGAGGGAGAGAGGAAAGGGAGAAAGAGAGGGAGCTTGAACTTCAGAAATTGGCACTGAGACAGCAGTTCAAAACTTCCCTTTCTGAAGCAGTGCACACTCATGTGGAAGAGCAGAGCGCTAAAATGGCAAGATTTGCAGCTAAAATGGCTGATGGATATGAGTTGGTCCATAAACCCCTGATGTGCATCAATCAGGGGTAAATATTGAGGAATGAGTCTGGGTGGATTATCGTTCGGAGGGTCAGTGTGGACTTGTTGGGCCGGAGGGCCTGTTTCCACACTGGAGGGATTCTATAATTCTGGATCAGATGGTTGATACAAACAAGGAACAGTTTGATCACAAGGTAGACATCTTTTGCTCAGATAAATTAATGGAGTTACAGCTGAAAGATGAAAATTAAAGCAATTGTATCAAAAGGCATTCACCGATAAAGAATCCAAATGTATCCCTGTGTGTTACTATCATAAAAATGCTTTCTTAATGAGGAAATGGAATGCGTTGTTGCATTCTTTCCATCTTCCATCATGTCATTTTTGTGTTCTTGCATTTTCTTTTATTCTGTCACTCTTGTGTCTTTGCAATTTTGCATTCTTGCATTCTATGATTCTTACATTCTTGCATTCTGTTCTTCTATTCTGTCATTTGGATCTTGCATTCTGTTGTTCTTCCATTCTGTCCTTTGGATGTCCATGCATGTTTGCATTATTAATTGTCATCCTTGCACTCTGCCATTCCAACATTCTTGCATTCTATCCTTGCTGCATGATTGCCTTGTTACATTCTTCAAACATGCAAATGTCATTTTCGCATTCTGTTATTCAGGCAGATGAGAAATGGGCAGAAGTTCATCGAGTTGTATTGCCAGTGGGTGAAGAGAAAGAGCTGCTGCGAGTCGTGCATGACTCCCTCTGGCGGGCGGCGGGAGGGAGGGTGCATTTAGAAGTGAGAAAATCTCAGGTTAAAATACAAAGTCATTTCTACTGGCCTGGACTGCACAAGGATGTTGTTGAATTTTGTCAGAAATAACATACATGTCACGTAATTGGAAAACTACAGTCAGTATTACAACCTGCAACTTTAATACTTGCACCAACATTTGGGGAAACTTTTACAAGAGTCTTAATTGATTTCGTAGGACTACTATCTAAAACAAAAAGAGGGAATCAGTATTTGTTAACAATAACGGAATTATCCAGTAGATTTCCAGAGACCATACCATTATGCAATATCACAGATAAAAGGATTGGAGAGGAGATACTCTCTTGGGCTATCCAAAGAGATACAATCAGATCAAGGGTTAATTTTTACATCAAAATGTTCCAAGGAAATTATGGACAGCTGAGAAATAAAGCAATTCAAATCTACTGAATACCGTCCAGAATGGCAGGGACTGTTGGAAAGGTTCAGTCAGAAAGTAAAGACCATGTTGAGAGCTTATAGTCAAGACTATCCAGATGATTGGGATAAGGGAATTTCATTTGTGCTTTTTGCGATCAGAGATGCACCAAATGAATTGACCAAATTCAGTCCATTTGAATTTGTTTTTGAGTATGAAGTGAGAGGATCACTAAAATTGATCAAGGAGAAATTAGTAAATCAGAATTCATATTAGGACTACGCGTCAAATTTTCAGAATCAATTAAATAGCACTGGGGAGTTGGTTAGACAGTATTTAAAAGTATCGCAGCATACATTGAAATGGAAGGCAGATAAGAAATCAAAAACTCACGATTTTACTATCAGGAATATACATTGTTCATGTTACTTCAAGTGAAAGGTGAAATATTCAAAGCAAGTTTTAATGGACTTTATCAAGTTGAAAGTAAATTGAGTGAGATGAACTATTTTATAATGACTCCAGACAGAAATCTGACAGAGTGTGTCCTGTGAATATTCCCAAAGGGGATTTTGACAGGGGGAAGGAAAACCAAAGGAGCTGAGTTACCTTCCAGAGGAAAATCAAAATGATCTAAAAGAGTTATTACCATCGCATGGGGAGATATGTGGAAATAAGCTGGGAAATACAAACCAAATTAACAATGAGATAGATATAGAAAATGCTGCTCTGATTAAGCAACATCCTCATGAACATAACCCTCGAAAGTTGGCACAGGTTCAAAAAGAGGTTGAACGCATGCTGCAAAATGACATAATCAAAGTGAGTTAAGTTTGTAGACAGAGGGTGGTGGTGGACGGTTGTTTTTCAGACTGGAGGCCTGTGACCAGTGGAGTGCCACAAGGATCAGTGCTGGACCCTCTACTTTTTGTCATTTACATAAATGATTTGGATGCAAGCATAAGAGGTACAGTTAGTAAGTTTGCAAACGACACCAAAATTGGAGGTGTAGTGGATAGTGAAGAGGGTTACCTCAGATTACAACAGGATCTGGACCAGATGGGCCAATGGGCTGAGAAGTGGCAGATGGAGTTTAATTCAGATAAATATGAGGTGCTGCGTTTTGGGAAAGCAACTCTTAGCAGGACTTATACACTTATTGGTAAGGTCCTAGGGAGTGTTGCTGAACAAAGAGACCTTGGAGTGCAGGTTCATAACTCCTTGAAAGTGGAGTCGCAGATAGATAGAATAGTGAAGAAGGTGTTTTGCATGCTTTCCTTTATTGGTCAGACTATTGAGTGCAGGAGTTGGGAGGTCATGTTGCAGCTGTACAGGACATTGGTTAGGCCACTGTTGGAATATTGCATGCAATTCTGGTCTCCTTCCTATTGGAAAGATGTTGTGAAACTTGAATGGGTTCAGAAAAGATTTACAAGGATGTTGCCAGGGTTGGAGGATTTGAGCTATAGGGAGAGGCTGAACAGGCTGGGGCTGTTTTCCCTGGAACGTCGGAGGCTGAGGGGGTGACCTTATAGAGGTTTACAAAATTATGAGTGGCATGGATAGGATAAATAGACAAAGTCTTTTCCCTGGGGTTGGGGAGTCCAGAAATAAAGGGCATAGGTTTAGGGTGAGAGGGGAAAGATATGAAAGAGACCTAAGGGGCAACTTTTTCACGCAGAGGGTGGTATGTGTATGGAATGAGCTGCCAGAGGATGTGGTGGAGGCTGGTGCAATTGCAACATTTAAGAGGCATTTGGATGTTTATATGAATAGGAAGGGTTTGGAGGGATATGATCCGGGTGCTGGTAGGTGGGACTAGATTGGTTTAGGATATCTGCTTGGCATGGACAGGTTGGACCAAAGAGTCTGTTTCCATGCTGTACATCTCTATGACTCTATGACTGGAGCTCACCCATGTTAATGGTGCCAAAGCCAGATGGTACCCAACGGTCAGGTGTGGACTATTACAAAGTCAATGCAGTTACAAAGACTGAAGAATTTCCGATTCCATGTTTGGAAGACTCTGTTGAAAAGATGGGGCAACTTACTAATTTGGGCTTGCTCAGAGAATATTGGCAGGTAACTTTATCAGAAAGAGCGAAGGCAATTTTGGCTTTCATAACGCTGAGTGGACTGTATCAGTTTGCAGTCACATCATTTGGTATGAAAAATGCACCAGCTACATTTCCGATTCTAACTGATAAGGTCATTGCTGGATTACCCAATTGTGTCATATATATAATAATGACCTTGTGATTTTTAGTCATAGATGGAAGGAACATTTCCAACATTTATCAAACTTGTTCAATTGACTGTGGAAGGCAGACCTGGTGATAGATCTGGTGAAAAGTGAATTTGTCTAAGCCCAAGTAACCTTCCAATACCATTTTATTGGACAGTGACACATGGCCCCATGGAATACAAAAACAAGGTTAATTAGGGAGTATTCCATACTTGAACAAATAGAGCAGTATTCCGGTTCCTGGGATTGAGTGGTTTTTATTGAAATTTCATACCAAATGTTAACAGGGTGGCAGCTCCACTCACTGAATTGCTGAAAAAAGGCAAGACGTTTCAGTGAACAGTGAACTGTCAGAGGTATTTGACAGCTTTGAAAGCCGAGTGAACGACTGTCCTGGTATTTTTCACAGCTAGTCATGCAAAGTCTCTCAAGATGGCTATCAATGAAAGTGGGGTAGTGATCAGTGCTGTGCTCTTGCAAGAAGATGACAGGTAGATAGAAAACATACCGGGCATTGCTCTCGCAGCTCCACAGCTTCCTGATGAAGGAGCAGTGTTCTGAAAGCTAGTACTTACAAATAAATCTGTTGGACTCTAACCTGGTTTTCTGTGAGAATGAACTTTGTTCAGGCAATTGAACATTCCTCAGAAGAAATATTCAACAGTTGCGAAGGAGACTTTGAGCTTGGTGTTGGAGTTACAACATTTCAATGTTTGTGTTAGCAATAACGTATCTGAGATAATCATATACGCTGATCATAACCCACTGAACTTTGTGGAGAAATATATGGACAAAGATGTCAGACTGTTTCGATGGAGATTGTTGGCACAGCCATTCAATTTCAAAATGGTGCAGGTGGCAGGACTAGAAAACATGATTACCAACGCATTGCTGAGACATGAATGAGAAATGGAGGTGTTCGGTGGCAGGAGTAAAACAGACTCAAACAAACTGTAGTCATGCATGTTTGTGTGGTTACTGTCTGTGTAATGTATACCTTTAGCATTAAGGATGCTTTAAAGTAAAGCCACCTTTGGATATGGATGGTTCATTTTTCTTTAAGGGGAGGGGGTAGCTGTAATGAGGCTGCTCCTTTAACAAGACTATGTTGTCCTTAGTTTCTTTTTGAGAAGTTTGGAAAAGCACAGGTTTCCAAAAGTCTCAGCTCAGTTGGGTTTTAGGGACAGTTTGATTATACCTAACAGATACTGTCTCAGGCAAAAGGCTTTCAGGTTTATAAAAAACACTTGTACAGTGAAAGGGATGTGGCAAGTTCTCCCAGCTCAGCAGATCCCTGGTTTGGTTGGGTCAGTAAGCAGTCGTGTTGTGAAGCTGCCGAACCCAAGAGAAGCAGCTCCATGCTGACTCTCTCTCTCTCTCTCTCTCTCTCTCTCCCCGATTTCTCTCCTGGACGACCCTGTGTTGGATTTTACCTTTTGTGCCCAGGGGTGTTTAGAGGATTTTTTATAAGTATTTGAACAGCATCATTATGTTGGGATGATGCATTGGCGTTTTGGTTAGGTTATTAGTCAGTATTCTATTCCTTTTTTTTGTTTGTGTTTTGTTTGGTAATCTTGGTAAGAAAGTCTGTTTTCTTTAAATCTAAGTGGTTGGGTCAGCTGCATCCCTCCTGGAATATCCACGTCACACTCGCTTAAAACAACTGGTAAAAGACAGGGTCTGGATTACTTACTTGAACTGTTTTGAGCGAGTCTGGCCTGGACCATAATACCTGAGCTAAAAGAAATGTCGAACAGTACATGGAGAAGGTCAGCGAGGGACTGTGCTCTGCAAGTGTAAGTGACACGATCTTCTCTCTGCTACCTCACACTCACAGGTCAGGGTCAGCACTCCCTCTAACGGTACCATTGCACATGCCTCTCACCAAGACTCATGGACCACAACTCTAACTGTTGTATGTATCATGGCCATTCATCGAATCTTACCCACCGCAACCTCCCAGACTATACATTACTTCCACCCTCTGTGCTTCCTACATACTCACTGGGGACTCCTCACCACCTCTCCTGCTCATGCATCACCAAGTGCCTTCACTTCCATTAGAACCAATCCTCCCTTTATCCCATTGGCAGGAACGAGATCTCTCATGGCCAGGTGGCCAGTGCTGGGTGGTGGGGATGGGGATCCTCTCCCCATTTGAGGAAAATGCGTTCAAGTTTAATGGAGATGAGGGGAACTGCTCAGCTGGGGAATGCAAGGGAGCAAGAGAGTTTTATTGTGCTGCTGTCCTGACCCATTCACTCATTCTTTTCTGAGCAGGCATTGAGTCCTTTTACACAACTCATTCCCAGTCTCCTCTTACATGGACAATAATGGGATCCAGGGATTCACTGAGAAACCACCCAGATCCCTGTGGATCTCAGAGCTGTTCGCCCTCTCTCCATTTAGATCATGAGGTTTTTTTTTATTCTTTCTTCCAAAATGGACAATTTCCCAACATCCCACATTGTACTCCATTTACCAGATCTTTGCCACTTATATCATTTTGTAGGTCCTTATGTACCCTTCACAACTCGCTTCCCTGTTTATCTTTGTGTCAACAGTAAATTTAATTTGATCCCTCAATCCAAATCATTTCTGTAAACTGGAAAGAGTTGAGAGCCCAGCACTGACCCCTGTGACATACCGCTGTCACATCCCGTCAGGCTGAAAATGACCCACTTATTCCTACTGTCTGCTTCCTATTCACCAGCTAATCTTCTATCCAGGTCACTACATTACCCACAATGCCATGAGCTTTTCTTTTCTGCTATAACTTTGATGTGGCACCTTATCAAATACCCTCAGGATTCACTGTCCTTCTGCAGCCTTTGTGTCCCATTTCCCCATCTGCCGCTCCTCCCTGTACATTCAGATGTGGTTCCTGATTGCTGACACCACGGGCTCCTCTCCTTATCCTGAGCAGCTGCCTGGTCTCTGCCGGTCCCTCCGAGTGCCAGCGGCCTGGGGCATTTCTTCCTCAGCCAGCTGCAGAGCTGTGGCAGTGAGGTGCTCACCAGCTTGTGCTCCCACACTCTCTAAGTCTAACCTTCCCAACGAGATCTCAGAATCTGAGCCTGTGGGGTTTGTAAAAGGCAGCCTTGGTGACCATTCCTCTGAGCCCTCAGGGAGCGAGTTGGTGGCTTCTACAGGAGCTGGGCCTATCTCTGCAGGCCCCACAGAGAGGCTGGCTTTACCTGCAAGTCATAGAGAGAGAGAATGACAGTGTCATGGCCACTGGTTGGAAATGGTGTGCTCTGAATGAAACCAACAATGCACTTCACAGGAGAGTGGGAGAAAAGCACAGCACAAGCTTGAGGAACAAACCCTCATTTTCCGCTTTACCACCTTAAGGACTCAATACTGAATTCCACAACTCAGTCCTTGACTTTATGATGGGTCTGGGTAGGTTACTCTTCGGCGGGTCAGCGTGGACTTGTTGGGCCGATGGACCTGTTTTCACACTGTAGGGAATCTAATCTATCTAATCATGTCTCTTCTGCATTTTTCTTTAATTCCTGCAATCTCTTACACAGTCCCATTAGGCACACAGCTTTGTTGTTTGTGTCTTATTTGTGTTGCTCTGAGTAGAGTGGAACCACCCACTTATTTTCACACCTTAATTTCGATGCATTTTACACCTTTTCTTATCCTCATTCAACACCATTAATAATAGTCTTGTCTTTTAAAAGGGGTCTCAGCAATATCTCCCCCATCTTCTCCCTCTGTAATAACAATAAAATAACCCATTTTCACACCCCTTTCAGCTCTGAGTTGAAGCATTAACTCTGTTTCCCTCTCCAAGGATGCTGCTTGATCTGCTGAGTCTCTGCAGCATTCTGTGTTTGTTTCAGTTTTGCAGCATGAGCAATATTTTGTTTTAAATGATCTTCTGATGTCTGATCCTATCCTCCTCACTGTTCACTGTCTTTCTGTCTAACCTTGAAATCTTCTCCTTTCTATGTAACATATTTGTCTATGTAATTTATGTATGTATTACAAAGATCAGTGGTCCTAACACTAGCCATGAGGGAAGAAGAATAATGTATCTTCCTGCAGTCTATCTACCTTCTCATCAACCTGTCTCAGGGATGTTATTACTCATCTCTGGAACAGTCGGGATTTGAACCCAGGATCACTTGCCTGGGATAAGATCACTGCACCAGAAGAGCCCTCTCCCTGCAGCTAATCATTACATGCACAGCATTTCTCTCTGAGGTATGTCCCTCAGCCAATGACATTTCTCCGTCAATCGCATGTTTACATTTTCCTAATAAGTCAATCAAATAGCATCTCACCTTTTTGAACGTTTACGTATATAACATGAAGTATGTGAAACTCAGCTAATTCCAGTTACTTTATCCAAGAACTCCATCAAGTCTCTAATACCTGTCATTTGTTAATCTCTTCTTCAAAGAACAAAGTCACAATTTATCTTGGATCATCAGGCTGCACTATTTGTAAACTTCCACGCCTCTTGGCCAACTCCCATTTTCTCATCGTTCCTTTACTCAGCAACCCTCACACATTCTATCCAGACCAGGGAAAAGTTTTACTTTATTCTGGTACAAAGTCACTGGATTGAAAGAAGTTCAATGAACCTGTTTGTTCAGTGACTGTAACTAATGTCAATCTCTGTGGGCCCTAACTGAGTCTCTGGATGGATTCCTCCTTCTATTAATAAATGAGTCTCAGCTGCAACATTCCTCGAAACAGGGAGAGATGACAGATCAGAATCTGAGGAGAGCAGACTACAATGTTACCACAATGGGCCGGAGTCTGTCTGGGACAATTGACTATTTTTCTGCAAATTATCAACAGATGAATTTGGAACGTCGGATCCGATACATACTTCTGATTATTCAACACATTTACTATCCGACTCTCGCTACTGTTGGTATTCCTAGTAAGTGTCTCTGTCTGGCTAGTAATTCTGTGAATCATGATGTAACTTTATTACTATTCTTTTCATTTCCTATTCCCCAACTTTCATCTTTTAGAATGGGTTTCCTACACTAACTCTGCCTTTCCTGCAAGCACACCTTTCAGTTTATGGAATGAATCTGTATTGCAGAACTATATTTTATTTTCCTCAAAAAATGCATAACCTCCAATCAATCCATGTAAGATGCTGTAAATATCACTTTAGAATGAGAACCAGTCCGACAGCCATACTGGGACACCGACAGACTTTAACCTCACACCTTTAATGCATTGTCTGAGCTGAGGTGACACCTTTTGTTGGAGAATCTGTATTTATCTTGAGAATGTGATTTAAAAGGAGTTGTGGGATTTACCTAATCATGAAGTGAAGTTAGGAAACCCATTCTAAAAAAAATGAAAGACTTAATCTGAGATTGATTAAGATATTCGAGCTGCATGACACTGCAAACCTTTGCGAAAATTTCTGGATCTTCTGGTCTTGCTCCATAACCAACTGATGAAGAAGCAGTGCTTTGAAAGCTCGTGCTTCCAAGCATGTCACTTTACCTGGGATCTCATTGGCTCTTACTGTCTTGACCAACCTGCATGAGGAACTTTACTAAACGCCTTGCTGAAGTCCATGTAGACCACATCAAATGCACTGCCTTCATCAACACACCAGGTTACCACTACAAAAGGTTATCAAACACAAACTTCCTGTAACAAATCCTGGGTCTGATTAATTATTCTCTCTTCAGTTGCAGATATAGTCTCCCTGCACTGTCCTTTTGGCCTCCTTTGCTGATGCATTTCTCTTGCAGCTGCGAGACTGAAAGGGAACCGAGATTGTCGAGCTTGCCGTTCTGAAACCACATTGGGAATTGGGGGCAGATGCCTTAAGCCAGTGTCTGCAGCCTGACAAGGCCACATGGGGAAATCCTTTTACAATGCAGGGAGGCTTAGCAGGGAGACACCTCGACAGTTATGGCAATCTCTGCAGTTGCTCTTGTTCATGTACAGGGTCACAATCCTTGCATCACACACTCCCTGTGGAAATGTCCCCCCCCCTCCAGAAGGAACAGAGAGGGTAGTGCAGAAGCTGCAGGAGTGGGGTTTTCTGTGTTTGATGAGGACAGTGAAAAGTGACTGGAGTTTTGTCCATAAGTGTGTGTCAATAGCTTTGCTAAAGCCCTCCACTGTGGGTTTGATTCCCAGCTCTGCCGTAACAGAGAGGTTTTTTAATGGTGTCTAGAGCTTCCTCAGTGACAATGTCCTCCCTGTGTTATAGCTCAAGGTGAGGATCTCCACATCTCTCCAACTATTTGTTACAACTATATGATGATCTCTCCTGCCTTTGTTTCAGTCGAGCTGTTTCTTTTCCTTATGCATCTTTCATCTTTCCCATCCCTTCATCCATACACTTCCCTGTGATGAAGTAGCTGTGGATATTCCTGCAAGGTTAGAAATGTTATTATTGGATCGTTGCTCAGCATTCTCTTGGACTTTACTTCAAATGGCTCTTTCTGAATTCTCACTCAGATCTCTCTTGTAATCAATGAGAGTGGAAATCTTGCCTTCAATGACAGGCTCTATCACAGTAATGTTAGCCTCAAACCAGTCTGTGATATTTTACTGTTGCTTCTAGTCTCTTCAGGATGATGGTGTCTCACAGAATGTGCCATTTCACTTCTGCTCTCTGAAAGGGAATGCCACAAAGTGCCTTTTAGTCAAGTTGTGGAAAAGTTGCTTTTAAATTGAGAAAGCAGTGTGTCTGATGTTAACATGAGGGCAGTATTTCTGCTTTGAATGAAAAAGACCTTTAAGAGCTCTATAGTTAATTTGATACATATCAGAGAGATGTGTGTCTCAAAGCACAAAATATTTATGTTTTTCAGCTCCTCTTGAGTGTTACATTTTGGTTTTCAGGGCTACCCTTACATTCTCGCTAACTCCTTTATTAAATGATGCAGTCAACATGTCGCATTACCTTCCGTGTATGTCTTATGGATATTTTCATTCATGAACAGAACTCAGGAAACTTATTAATATTATCAATAGCCACAATGTTAACCCACAATAAAGCCACAATATTTCGGGAAAACATTAATTTCCTGGATGGATGCTGTAGTCAAATTGACACTAAACAAAAGGCATAAGTTTGCAAAATGTTTTTCCGCAAAATAAGTGACACATAATTCAAGGGACAGAGAAAGCTACAACAATAGACATGTTTCCTGCAGATTGAGGGAGTGACCGTTCATGTGTTTCCAAACATATTCACAAAGTTGGAATAGGTTTTAAACCAGTTTGTTGCTACCTACTTTTACTGAGATGTGAGAAAATAAATATTTATTTGTTATTTATTATTCAATCAAATAAAAATATCAGATGTCAATTTCTGATTTAAATATAACAATTGGCTCCATGGACATGACTATAGCATCTACTGAAATTCTCCCAAAGAGAAGGCCACATACGCTCAGGGACTAAAGCTAGAAATACAAAGTCTATTTGCAAGTAATTCATCAGCTCAATGATTTCATCTTACCCTCATTCCTAGTTAGTGGAAGTTTCTCTTGTTAACAGATCTGAATCCAGTCTCTGCTGTTTGCAAAGTCCCCCGTCTCCCACTTCAATTGCAACCTCTCTCTCTCGACCATCCTCTTGAAATTTTTATTTTCTTCCTCTCTCTCTCTTTCCAATCTTGCTCGCTCTCTATCTCTCTGTCTGTCTGTCTGTCTGTCTCTCTCTCTCTCTCTCTCCCTCCCTCTGTCTTGCAGTGTCTTTCTCTTCCTTCCACCCCCCTCCTTCCTGTCTAACCTCTTCTCTTGTTACCTCTCCATGTTCCCAATCCCACTGGTTTCCCAGTGGCCCCTCAGCCGTGTTGTGGCCTCCCCATAACATCCCAATCCCCTCACGGCCTCATTGTCACCTCCCAGGTTCCTTGCAGTTTCTCTCCTGCCTCTACACCACCCTTTGACCTGTCTGCAATGACCGGCTTGGCTCCTCCCTCTGGCCTCTCCTGCCAGACCTTTCCTCCATCCACATGCTCCTAGCCCTCAGGCCACCTTCCCTCACAGAGAACCTCCCTGCTCACACTTACCTTGCTGCATGCTTCCCCAATCATAAGTTGTTTCACTCTTGTGTTCATCATTGACAGGCACATCAGTAAACCTATCAGCAGCAATCATGGTTATATGTAGCTTGTGACTGGAGGAGCAGCTGCTCTCCATTCTCACCCGCTTCTGGTTACTCTTGGAAAATGATAAACTGCACAACTGCTGTCTCATCCAGCATTCTTTTGACAAGTGTTGGATGCATTTCATCTGAACCAGGGACATGTCAGCCATTGATTCTAAGAATTTCCTGAGCAACATTTCATTATGATTGTAATTGAGTCTAATTTGTCCCTTCCTTTCAACTTGATTTTCATGCTCATTTCTCAAAAGATATTCAAAAGACAGGCTCAAAATATATGTTCAATGAATCCACTCTTTCTTTATGTCCCATTATTATATCTTTACTGAATACAATAACACAGTTGAAAATCTCAATACGTACTGTAACATATTAACTGTGTCTATAATAAGGTGGAACTTTACGCTTGGCTTAACATAATGTGTTCTTGTTTATTTTCCTTTCTCATAGTTAACACAGTGACAATAGTGATTCTGTCACAGAGAAAGTGTGATCTTTCTAAATGTATCACTCGCTACCTGGTGGCCATGGCAGCAGTGGACTTACTGCTCATAATCATAGATCTGATTTTGAGACACATTCCAATTATTTATAGAAATGAATTTAAATTTCAGAAGACCGTCCCCGTGTGTAACATCCATGCTGTCCTGGTTTTTACAGCTATGGACTGCTCTGTCTGGTTCACGGTCGCTGTCACCTTTGATCGATTTGTGGCCATTTGTTGTCAAAAGTTGAAAGGCAACTATTGCACTGAGAAAACAGCAGCCGTGGTTCTGGGAACAATAACTGTGTTCAGCTGTTTAAAGAACATTTCCTGGTATTTTATGTTAACACCTTGGTATAGTCTGAGGAACCAGCCTTGGTTTTGTTTGGTGAAAAAATACGTTACATTATCTCTGATCTGGGGATCGATTGAGCTTATTCACTACATTCTGACCCCAACGGTCCCATTTGTTTTGATTCTGCTGCTCAATGCTTTCACTGGGAGGTATATTTTAGTGGCCAGTAGAGCCCGCAGGAGACTCCAGTCTGACAGCAGGGGGCAGCATCCCAAGGACCGACACTTGGAGAGCCGAAGGAAATCCATCATTTTAATGTTTGTTATCTCAGGGAATTTCATCCTGTTATGGTCAATGTTTGTGGTGTATTCTACATGGAGGCGATTGTATCAGTTGGGTTATAAGGCTGTATTTTTACATTACTTTTTACGAGATATAGGATTCATTCTCCAGCTCCTGAGTAGCTGCACAAACACGTGTATTTATGCCATGACCCAGACTAAGTTCAGAAAACAGCTGAAGAACATGGTAAAGCAGCCTTTTGCTCAATTAGTCATATTTATGAAACGATGAGATGGATTGAGTCATTCTGGGATCACAATTGAACAATCCAGATTCCTTAAGTCAGTGATAAAGACACAGTGAGGTCAGTCTGCTCTCCCTGACGTCTGTGAGACACACAGAGTAGGTTGAGTCATCACTCCCCATGATCCTTGAAACAGACACAGTACAATCGATCAGTCCTTCCTGGATCAGTGAGACAAACACAATGCTTTCCCTGGTTAAGTGACAAAAGTTGGCCCCTATAGACACTGTGCATCACTCCTTATGTTGAGTAACAGTCATATAATATGGAAACAGACCCTTCAGTCTAACTCATCCATGCCAACCACCTTCCCAGCTAAATTATTCCCACCTGCCTGCACTTGGCTCATATCCCCCCAAACCTTTCATATTCATGTACATAGCGGAATGTCTTTTAAACCTTGTAACTGTACCTCCACCCACCACTGTCTCTGGCAGTTCATTCCACACATGAACCACTCTCTGTGTAAGAAAGTTACCCCTCTTGAAATCTTTTGAAATCTTTCTCCTCACAACTTAAAGGTATGCCCTCTAAATTTGAACTCCCCCTACCTGGGAAAAGACCATTGTCATTCACCTTGTCTATGTCTCTCATGATTTCCTAAACCTCAATAAAGTCACACATCAAACTCCTGTGCTCCAGTGAAAAAAGGTCTCCATCTCTCCAGTCTACTTTGATACCTCAAACACTCCATTCCCGGCAACACCCTGGTAAATCATTACTGAACCCTCTCCAGTTTAACAATATTCTTCCTGCAACAAGGCAACAAGAACTGCACACAGTACTCCAGAAGGGACCTCACCAACATCCTGTACAAAATCAATATAATGTCCCATACTCAACAGCAGATATCCCTGTGCAAAGATCCTGAACTGCACTTCAAAAAATCCAGCAAATATCTCTATAATTGTCAACACGGATGAAACTTTACGTGATTACAGTGCATAACAAAAAGCAAAATTACGATATAAAATGGCGACAGCAAATGTTACTGAAATCATTGCAGCAAATATTGTTTAACATGCTCACAACAAGGACCATTTAAACTGCTCACTCTGTGTAATGATTAAAAGACAGGGATAACAGTCACTGATGTGACCCCATTTGAACTTGCTCCTTCCTTCTCAGAGGCAATTCAGCATCAGCAACAAATACTGACTTTCCCGATGATGCCCACATCAAGTGAATGAATGTCTGTGAAAAAATTCTTGAAGAATTGACACAGATAAAAACTGATATAAAGCATCATAGTGATATTCAGTTCCATGTTTTAAACTTCATGTACCACAAATAATACCTGATAAAATAAGAGCAAGTACTTGGTGAAATATTATTTGATAGTTATTTGGAATTACAGAACTTGAGCATTGCTGGAAAAGACATTTTGTCAGAGTTTACTGTTTTACACACATTAGGATAATTTGCAAGAATACAGTTGAACAGGAACATTTATACTCTACAAGGGAAGAGTGCTGATTGCTTGGCAAGTAGACTCTAATGGAGATATTGCTGTCAAAATGCACCAATCACTGATAATTGATAGTTGACCCCTGGGGTTTGTTTAAACCAAGTAGATTGACTCTGATTAATTACAACATTGGTCTATAAATAAGGAGGCTGGGAATGGCTGTGTGCTTTTTTGCTGAATTCGAACAGTTAATGAATGTTTCTACTCTTTTCATCTGCAAAGAACAGGTTTCTGTGTATTAAACTTTGTATCTTCCAGTATGCACAAGTATCCTACACTGTGAGCTCAATTAACAATCCTATAAACATATGAAATTGGAGTAAATATAGACTATTTGGCTCCTCAAGTGTGTGCGTGTGTGTATGTGCAATGTTAAGTCCCACTAATGTCCCACCAAACTTCTAACCTAACATCAATGTATCTGTTTTATTGGATGGTATTCAATTAAAGAAAAAAGATAAGCACTGCAGATGCTGGAAATCAGAAAGAAAAGCAGAAATTGCTGGAAAAGACTCAGCAGGTCTGGGTGCATCTATGGGGTGAACACAGAATCATCGTTTTGGGTGAATGAACTTTCTTAAAAACTGATTGCTGATGACAAAAGGTTCATATTTATGCTGAAGGTGGGCTGGGTAGGGAGCTGTGATAGAGCCCATGGAGGGACAGAGAGAGAGAGAGACAGAGAGACAGAGAGAGAAAAAGCGATCAAAGGTCTGTGTAAAAGTCAGTCTGGGAGAATGGATAGCTGCTAATAGGGATCATGAGAGGCCGACAATGGGTTGCATGTGATCGTATCCTGTTGGGAAGCGATGCCAAAGAGGATCAGCCAAAGACTGCCACAAACCTTGCTTTCGTGTGGGCCAGTCACCCATTTGCCCAGCTCAGTTTAGAGGCAATGTCAATGATACTCCGGCTTCTCCAGTGAGACACAACATTTTCCTACTTTTCGTGTTGGAATAATTACAAGCAACGCTGATGTCAGTATTCCTTCTCCTTTACTCTATACTTCCAATCCTGTGAAACACCTGATCAATGATGGACATCTCAATGGACAGCCTTAGGTTCACAAGATCTCAAGATATTTACCAGAGTTCGTTATCATCAGGCATTGGATTCTCACAACATACCCCATTGATCTACATTCCACAGTTAATGGCTATAGTCTTTCTCAGACATGTCCCAGACTTGCATATCTCAAAGGGCGCCTTGAGTTCTGTTATTCATTGTAGTCATTGACATCCCTATTAAGTTCTGTTCCTCATCTTGTATTTCCCCCGGCTTCACCACCAGAGATACAAAGAAATGTTAATTCCTACTAATTGCTGTAAGATTCATAATATTAGTTCTAGTATACATTTAGTTAGATGTGAAGTTGTATGTTCTCACCTGTTGCTAGAGTTCCTTCGCTAATGCGTGTTGACAGTTTCTTTCTCTCCATGTTATAATTGCCTATCACTTAAGCACCTTTTAAATTCTGTTATACAGTTTATTAACATGATTACTTGACAATCAAAAGGATATTATTTCTTATTAATTGCTCTAAAAGTTGTACTATCATTTCCAATAAAATTATTTGGTCAGACATAGTGCTGGAGTTCTTTTGCCATTAGGTTGTCAGCAGCTTCTGTCCCATTTGATCCTGGATGGTCCGATAAGCATGGCCCCACTCTCTTACAGCGGCACTATAGCTCATTCTAGTCACATCCTGTCATCTGGGAATGAATTTACTGAGCCTACTCTAAATATTTCGACTCTAACTCATTTACCTAAGAAGGCAACATTTATGTCATTAATGAGATGACAAACTCAATCACACTCCATCAATGTGGGGTCATGTTTTTCTTTCTTATGCTTGTTAAAATCTTCAGAATTACAGATATCTGCAATTGTTATGTTTCCAGAACTCCTTGCATGTTAATTTGTAAGATTCTTTCTACAGCACAGACCCTGTTACCTTGGGTTACCTCCTTCTCAAAAGTATCTCTGTGCTCCGCTATGACCTCACTTTAATGCTGGACCAGGCAAACTAATTATGGTATTACAGCCATATTTATACCGGCGGACGGACATTTTGTGCCATCTCTGACCATGGGATGCCCCAACAAAAATACAGCCCATGTGATGACAGTGCCCAATGCGTTGGGTGTTTGGATAAGGACATTGGAGAAAGTGCTCAAGTCCAAGATTTGTTGAACTCAGTACAAAGTTCAGAAATCTGCAGGGTCCCCAAGCAGAAATGTGTTCTCCCAGTTCACACTGAGCTTCGCTGGAGCACCACAGCAAGCCCAGGCTACACACAATGGCCAGGGAAATGTGGTGGTGTGTACAAGTGGCAGAAAGCGCAGGGCCATTTCTGTGGACAGTATGGAGGTGTTCTGTGAAGTTGTGAACCAGTCCATGCTTCATCTCCCCAGTGTAGAGGAGACCACATTGTGAGCAGCGAATACAATAGGCTCGATTGAGTGAAGTGTTGCTTCATCTTGAAGGTGGGTCTGGGGCCTTGGAGAGTGAGGACGGGGGGAGTAAAGGGACTAGTGTTGCAGGGGAATTTGCCATGTGGGTGTAGGGAAGTTTTGGGAATGGAAGAGGGTTGGACCAGTTTGTCCCAGAGTGAATTGTCCCTGTGGAAGGCTGAGAAGGGAGAGAAAGGGAAAAAGTGTCTGGTGGTGGTATCCGCTAGAGGGGGTGGAAATGGCAGCTAATGATCCTCTGGCTGTGGATGCTGGATGGGTAGTAAGTGAGGACAAGGGGGTCTCTATCAGTGTTGTGGGAGGTTGTGTCACATCCTCTAAGAATTCAATAAGAATTGTGAGGCAACACCTGCCCCTCACAAAGTCGTGCTGACTATCGCGAGTCAAATTACACTTTTCATAATAATCATAAATCATATCTCTCAGAATGCTCTCCAATAATTTGGCTACTCCCGACATAAGACTGACTGGTCTGCAATTGCCAGGATTATCCCGATTCTCTTTCTTCAACAAGGAAACAACATTTGACACTTTCCAATCATCTGGTACGACCCCACCAAAGGTGCAGCAATCTCTTCCCTCACTTCCCGTAGTAAACTTGGGAAAATGCCATCTGGCCCAAGGGACTAATGTATCCTTATCTTTTTCAAAATTTCCAGTACATCCTCCTTCTTAACATCAACCTATTTGAGCATATCAGCCTGTTTCAGACTGTCCCTTTCACTAGCAAATACTGAAGCAACGTATTCATTAAGGACTACCCCTACCTCCTCCGACTCCAGGCACAAGTTCCCTCCACTCTCCCTGATTGGCCCTGCGCTCACTCTGACCATCCTCTTGTTCCTCACATAAGTGTAGAATCCCTTGGGATTTTCCTTAATTGTACCCATCAAGGCTTTTTCATGCACCCCTCTCGCTCTCCCAAGTCCATTCTTCAGTTCCTTCCTGGCTACCTTGTTACCTTCTAGAGCACTGTCTGACCCTTGCTTCCTTAACCTTCAGTAGTCATGATTTGCCTTGGAGCCTTGGAGAGTGAGGACGGAGGGAGTAAAGGGACTAGTGTTGCAGAGTAAGATGCCATGGGGTGTGGAGAACTTTTGGGAATGGAGGAGGGTTGGACCAGTTTGTCCCAGAGTGACAAGGCTCCACTACATGCCTTTAAACAACCACCAAACCTCAAACTTACTGTTTGTAGCAAGCTGCCCGGCTCTCAGGACAACTCCGTACAACTTTGTCACGGTAGGCGCTGCAAGACGTGTCAGAGTATGGACATAGATACCACCATTACGGGTGGGGACACCTCCCACCTTGTACATGGCAGGTACTCATGTGCCTCAGCCAACGTTGTCTGTCTTATACGTTGCAGGCAAGGATGCCCGGAGGCATGGTACATTGGGGAAACCGAGCAAAGGCTACAACAACGGATGAATGGGCACCGTACAACAATCAACAGACAAGAGTGTTCCCTCCCAGTTGGGGAACACTTCAGTGGTCCAGGACATTCAGCCTCAGACCTTCGGGTGACCATCCTCCAAGGTGGCCTTTGGGACAGGCAGCAGAGAAAAGTGGCCGAGCAGAGGCTGATAGCTAAGTTCGGTACCCATAGGGAGGGCCTCAATCGGGACCTTGGGTTCATGTCACATTACAGGTGACCACCATTGCACTATATACACACACACACAGATACTCCTACACACACACACTCTCTCACACACACAGGCACTCCTATACACACATACACACGGACACACATACACACACACACCCACACACACCCTTACAGACACACACACTCCCACACTCACACATGCACCCCCTCACAGACTTAAGACACTCTGCACTCACTACACACACATACACACACACACACACTTTCTCACACTCACAACCCCCAACCCAGACAGACACACACACATACAGACAGACAAAGACCCACATGCACACATATATTTTGTGAGGTGAATTTGTCCTTGCAGGGTTACATTGTACTTTGCTCAAAACCTGCATGCATTCATGTAGAACTCTGAGCTCAAAAACTGCATGAATTTATGTAAAACTCCATTATCTAATTTTTTAGATTAGAATCAATCTAAATATCATTGCATAGACAGAGAACACAGGGGGCTAACACCTTCAACATATTGTCCAGCTACCACCATTGTTAACAGCTAACCCGAGAATGCAACTTAAAAAAAAAACGGTTTTGTGATTTACACATGAAAGAAGTGAAACTATCACTGTATTCTAACAGATGAAAGGCTTAACAGACAATCAATTTTTCAATGTATAATTTCAGTTACATCACACTGTAAATTTTTGCTATAAATTCTGTGTTAGGATTGAGCCCTCCACTATCACCTGATGAAGGAGCGACGCTCCGAAAGCTAGTGTGCTTCCAATTAAACCTGTTGGACTATAACCTGGTGTTGTGTGATTTTTAACTTTAACCTTCAGTAAGTTCCTTATTCATCTTGATAGATGCTACACATTGCTTGTCATCCAAGGCTCCTTCACCCTACCAACCCTTCCTTGCCTCAACTGGACAAACCTATCCAGCACTTGGAGCAAGTGCTCCCTAAACGACCTCCATATTTCTGTCATGAATTTCCCTGAGAATATCTGCTCCCAATTTCTGTTCCACAGTCCCTGCCTAATAGCATTGTAATTTCCCCCTTCCCTAATTAAATGCTTTCCCATACTGTTTTCTCCTATCCCGTTCCATGTCTATAGTAAAGGTCAGGGAGTTGTGATCACTATCATCCAAATGGTCTCCGACCGAGAGATCTGACACCTGGCATGGTTCGTTGCTAAGCACCAAATCCAATATGGCCTCCCCTCTAGTTAGCTTATCTACACACTGCATCAGGAACCCTTCCTGAACGTAACTGACAAAAACTGCTCCAACAAAATTATTTGGACTAAGTACGTTCCATCAATATTAGAGAAGTTATTGTTACCCATGACAACAGTCCTGTTACTTCTGCACCTTTCCAGAATTTGCCTCCCAATCTGCTCCTCCATGTCTCTGTTGCTATTGAGGAGCCTGTAGAAAAACCCCAATACAGTGACTGCTCCTTTCTTGTTTCTGACTTTTTTAATTCATCCAAACTCAATAGACCAACTCTGCTCGATGGTCTCCCTTTCTGTAGCTGCGATGCTATCCCTGATTAGTAATACAACTCCATCATCCCTTTTACCTCGTTCCCGATTCCTTTTGAAATATCTAATCCCTGGAACATCCAACAACCATTCCTGCCTGTGATATCCAACTCTCCGTAATGACCACAACATCAGCTCCAAGTACTGATCCATGCTCTAAGTTCATCCAGACACTTCTTGTTTTAAAATAGACAACCCATCACACCAACTGCAACTTTACTGACCAACTGTCTATCCCTCCTCACAGACTCTCTGCGTACTGTATCTGACTGTTCACCAGCTAGACCATCCTCTTATCTGTAGCTCTGGATCCCATCTCACTGCCAAACTAGTTTAAACCCTCCTGAAGAGTTCTAGCAAACCTCCCACCCAAGATGTTAATGCTTCTCCAGTTCAGATGCACCCTATCCTCCGACATTCCCCAGAACGTATCCCAATGATCAACATATCTAAAGCCCTTCTTCCTATACCAGCTCTGCAGCCACATGTTCAGCTGCACTTGCCATCTGTTCCCAACCTCTTGAGACTTTGGCACTGGCAGCAATCCTGATATTATTACTCTGCTTGTCCTTCCTTCCAACATAATTCCCTGTGCTCACTTTTCAGGTCCGCATTCCTTTCCCTACTGATATCATCAGTACCCATGTGAACTATGACTTCTAGCTGCTCTCCTGCTCCCCTACCCTTAAGAATCCTGCAGACTCGATCAGAGACATCCCTGATCCTGGCACTGGGAGGCGACATACCATCCGGGAGTCTCGCTCATTACCACAGAATCTCCTCTCTATTCCTCAAACCATTGAATCCCCTATCACTATCTCTCTGCCATTCTCCCGCCTTCCCTTCTGAGCCACAGAGCCAGGCTCAGTGCCAGAGACCTGGGCACTGCAGCTTTCCCCTGGTAGGTCACTCCCACCCAACAGTATCCAAAGTGGTATACTTATCATTGAGGGGAATGGCCACAGGGGATTCCTGTGACAGAGAGGGAGGAGCTGGGAGAATGGAAAAGAGTCTCTTCTGGAAGCAGGGTGTAAGGATGTATAATCCAGGTAACTGGGAGTTGGTGGGTTGAAAGTGGATAGCGACAGATTCACAAAAAGAATATCTCAGAGAGATACAGAGATGAGATGAGCAGCTGTTTTCCCAACCTGCCGTTCCTCACCTACAAACAAAGACCATCTCCACTGTCCTCAAAATAGTGTTCAAACAAGACACTAGCTCTCTCTAGTCAGAAAACAACAAATGTCTCCAGCATTTCACTGAAACCATGCGATTTTAAAAAATGCCTTTATAAAAAAATTCCGAAACGGTTCTTGCCAGGGTTGGAGGATTTGAGCTATAGGAGAAGCTGAATAGGCTAGGGCTGTTTTCCCTGGAGCATCGGAGGCTGAGGAGTGACCTTATAGAGGTTTATAAAATCATGAGGGGCAGAGATAGGATCAGTAGACAAAGTCTTTTTCCTGGGGTAGGGGAGTCTAGAACTAGAGGGCACAAGTTTAGGGTGAAAGGTTAAAGATATAAAAGGGACCTAAAGGGCAACTTTTTCATGCAGAAGGTAGTACTTGTATGGAATGAGCTACCAGAGGGAGTAGTGGGAGCTGGCACAATTACAGCATTTAAAAGACATCTGGATTGGTATATGAAAATAAAGGGTTAAGAAGGAAATGGGCCAAGTCCTGGCAAATATGATTTGATCAGGTTAGGATATTTGGTTGGCATGGCTGATTTGAGCCAAAACGTCTGTTTCCCTGCTGCACTTGTCTGTGGCTCTATGTTGCTATACATGGACGTCGTGCCTGGTGATTAAGGAATAGTATTCAACTTGGTGGAATGATCAACAGCCATCCTGAATTCTGACCTTATGATGGAGGGATTGTCCACGATGAAGCAGTTGAAGATAACTGGGCCGAGGACACTTCCCTGAGGAACTCCTGCAGAGTTGTCCTGGAGCTGAGGTGACTGACTTCCAACAACCACACCCACCCTCCAATGTGCCAGGAATGACCACAACCAATGAGATTTTCATCTTATTTAGCATTATTTTAGATCTCCTTCAGATAAGACTTGGTCACTTACAGCTTTGATGTCAAATGCAGTCTCTCTCACCTCACCTCAGGAGTTTAGCTCTCTTGTCCTTGTATCGATAATAGTTGTTATGTGGTCTGGTGCTGAGCAACCCTACAGAACTGGACACCAGTGAACAAGTTATTGCTGAGTGAGTGCAGATCGGTTGCTCTCTAGATGACATTTTCCACCATGTCATTGTTAATTTAGAATAGACTGATAGAGTGTTAATTATTTGGATTTGCTTTGTTGCTTTTCTGAAAAAAAGATTTATCTGCTTAAATTCCTATGTTTTCAGAAGGTTGCTAGTATTGCAACTGTACTGGAACAGTTCAAATCAGGACACAGCTAGTGTTGGAGCCATGTCCCAAATACAAAATATTTACAGGACCATTGCTTTATATAGTGTCTTAGCTGCTTCTTGATGACTGGCTGTCGAAAGTGTGATAATAAGGCAGTTCAGAGTTGTTACGTTCCTGTTATAGTGAAAGGTTAGGCTGGTAGGTTTAGAGAACAATGGATTAATGAGGGCATTGATGTCTGAGTCAAGAATAAAGAATTGTGTCTTAGATATAGACAACTGGGTTGAAATGAAACTCTTGAGCAATATAAAGAATATAGGAGCATTCTTAAGAGGGGGTTCATGAAGGTAAAGATGATACCCTTGGCAAATAAATGTAAAATAATTGAAAAAGCTTTAACAAGTCCATTAAGACCAAGAGAGCAGTGGTGGCTCAGTGGTTAGCACTGCTGCCTCACAGTGCCAGGGACCTGGGTTTGATTCCAGCCTCTGGTGATTGTCTGGGTGGAGTTGGAGCATTCTCCCTGTGTCTGTGGGGGTTTCCTCCCACGGTCCAAAGATGTGTGGGTCAGGTGGATTGGCCATGCTAAATAACCCATAGTGTTCAGGGATGTGTAGGTTAGGTGCATTAGTCAGGGGTAAATATCAGATAATAGGGTCGGGCAATTGGTCTAGGTGGGTTACACTTCAGAAGCTCAGTGTGGACCTGTTGGGCCGAAGGGCCTGTTTCCACACTATTGGGAGTCTATGAACTAGAGAGAGTGCTACTCCTTTATGGTTAAAGAGGTCGTCTTTGGTTTGAACCTTAGGAGATGGGAGAGATATTGAATGAATATTTCAGATCAGTTTTTACTGTGCAGAAAGAACTGGACGCGAGGGAATTCAGGGAAATGAATGTTTTAAAACAGTTCACATTACATCAGAGGAGGTGCTAGAGATTTTAGAAAATATAAAGGTAGTGAATCTCCAGGACCTGATCGACATGTATCCCAGGATATTGTGGGAATTTAGGGAGGAATTTGTGAGGCATATTGTAGAAGTAGAAGTATTATCTATCAGACATCCAGAGTATTATCTATCACTGCAGGTGAGGTGCCAGATGACTGGAGAGTAGCGAAGGTTGTGCCTTTGTTTAACAAGAATGTAAGGAGAAACCTGGGAACTATCAACCTGTGAACCTGACTTCGGTATTGGAGCTGTTGGAGGTGATTCTGAAAGCTGAATTCATATACATTTGAAGAGTCAAGGAATGATTGGAGATAGTCAACATGGTTTTATGCAAGGGAAAGTGTGTCTCACAGACTGGGTTGAATTTTTGAGGAATTAATTAAAAAGATTGATGAAGGCAGAGCAGGCGATATTGTTTACTTAGACTTAAGTAAAGCCTTCGACAAGGTTCCACATGGTAGACTGATTGGAGATGGTTCACATGGGATTTAGGGTGGGCTTGCCACTTGGACACAAAGTTGGAATACACGTGTTTTATCAGGAACTCAGGAGCTGGAGAACGAATCTTCATAAAAAGTGGTGTAAATACGCAGCTTATACCCCACATAGAATACACCAGAAACATTGACCATAACACGGTGAAATTCCCTGAGATAACAAACATTAAAATGATGGATTTCCTTCGGGTCTCCAAATGTTGGTCCTTGGAATGCTGTCCCCTTCTGTTAGATTGGAGTCTCCTGTGGGCTCTGCTGGCCATTAAAATGTAGCTCCCAGTGAAAGCATTGAGCAGCAGAATCAGAACAAATGGGAGTGCTGGGGTCAGAATATAGTGAATAAGCTCAATTGATCCCCAGACTGGAGACAACATAACATATTCATTTGCCAAACAAAACCAGGGCTGATACAGCTTATACCTCAGCTTATACCAAGGTGTTAACATAAAATATCAGGAAATGTTCATTAAACAGCTGAGCACAGTTATTGTTCCCAGAACCACGGCTGCTGTTTTCTCAGTGTAATAGTAGCCTTTCATCTTTTGATAACAGATGGCCACACATCGATCAAAGGTGAAAGCGACAGTGAACCAGACAGAGCAGTCCATAGATGCAAATAAAGGGATGGCATGGATATTACACACGGGGGTGGCCTTCAGAAATTTAAATTCAGTTTTATATACAAATTAGAATGTGTCTCAAAATCAGATCAATCATCATGAGCAGGAAGTCCACTTTTGCCATGGCTGCAAGGTAGCGAGTGATCTATTTAGAAAGATCACACTTTCTCTGAGACAGAATCAGTATTGTCACAATGCTAACTATTAGAAAGGAAAATTGAAAAGAACATGTTGTTTTTGACTGAGAGTAAACTTATACCTTATTATAGTTACAGTTAATAAGTTACAATGTTTATAGAGATTTTCAGATGTGTTATTGTATCCAGTAATGATTTAATAATGGGAAATGAAGAAATAGTGGATGCATTGAACAGATATTTTGTGCCTGTCTCTCAAATTGCATTCCAGAAATAAGGATTTGAAAGAACATAGAACATACAACTATACGGCACAATACAGGCCCTTCGGCCCAAGATGTTATGCTGAGCATTTATCTTCATCTAAGGTCAACCTAACTGACACACCTCTCAATTTACTGCCATCCATGTGCTTGTCCAACAGTTGCTTAATGTCTCTGACTCTTCCACCAAAACTGGCAGTGCATTCCACACACACACTACTCTCTGCATAAAGAGCCTACCTGTGACATCTCCTCGATACCTTCCTCAAATCACATTATTATTATAACCCCTCATGACAATCATTTCTGTCCTGGGGAAAAGTCTCTGGCTATCGACTCGATCTATGTCTCTCACTACCTTGTACACCTCTATCAAGTCACGTCTCTTGCTTATTCTCTCCAGTGTGAAAAGGCCTAACTCACTAAACTGCTCTTCATAAGACATGACCTCCAATTTAGGCAGCACTCTGATAATTTCCTTTGCGCCCTCTCAAAACCATCTACGTTCTTCCTGAAATGTGGCAACCAGAACTGGGCACAATATTCCAAATGTGTGGTCTAATCAGGGTTTGAAAGAGCTGCAGCAAAACCTCACGGCTCTTAAACTCAATTCCCCTGTTAATGAAAGCCAGTACACCATACACCTTCTTAACAATCCTATCAACTTTGTGGGATCTATGTATGTGGATCCCAAGCTCCTGCTGTTCTTCCACATTGCCAAGAATCCTGTCTTTAACCCTGTATACAGCATTCAAATTTGACCTTCCAAAATGAATCACTTTGCATTTATCCAGGTTGAACTCCATCTGCCAATTCCCTGCCCAGCTCTGCATCCTGTTAATGTCCTGTTGTCGGCTGCAACAGCCCTCAATCTCAAACACCATTGACATTTGTGTCATTGGCAAACTTAACCTTTCACTTTTTCATCCAAGTCAACTATAAAATCTACAAAGAGCAGAGGCCCCAGAACAGATCCCTGTGGGACACCAGTGGTCACTGACCCTCCATGCGGAATACTTTCCATCCACTATCACTTGCTGTCTTCTTTCAGCCAGCCAATTCTGTATCCAGACAGTAAAATTTCCCTATATCCTTTACCTCCTAACCTTCTGAATGAGGCAATCGTAGGGAATCTTATCAAAGGTCCGACTGAAATCCACATATGGCACATCCACTGCTCAAACTTTGTCAACTTGTCTCGTCACATCCTCAAAGAACTCAATAATGTGTGTAAGGCATCACCTGCCCCTCACAAAGCCTTGCTGACTATCTTTAATCAGACCATGTTCTTCCAAATAGTCATAAATCCTATCGTTCAGAATCCTTTTCAGTACCTTGCTTACCACAGACGTAAGGCTGACTGGTCTGTAATTCCCAGGGATTTCCCTGTTCCCTCTCTTGAGGAGAGGAACAACATTCTCCACTCTCCAGTCATCCAATACCAGTCCCGTGTGGATTGAAGATGCAAAGGTCATCACCAGAGGCACAGCAATCTCATTCCTTGCTTCCCGTAGTAACTTTGGATATATCTGGTCTGGCCCTGGGAACTTATCTGTCTTGATGTTTCCCAGAATTCCCAGCACATCCACTTTTGTAATATCAATCTGTTCAAGCCCATTGACCTGGTCCACAGTGTTCTCACTATCAAAAAGGCCCCTCCCTCTCTCAATAATACTGATACAAAAAGCTCATTTAGGGCCTCACCGACCTCTGCAGACACGAGGCACAGGTTCCCTCCACTATCCCTGATCAGCCCTACCCTCTTCCTGATCATTCACTTATATCTCAGGTAAGTGTACAATGCCTTTGGGTTTTCCAAATCCTTCCATCCAAGGCCTTTTCGTGCAATTAAAGCAAAATATTGTGAATGTTGAAGATCTGAAATAAAAAAACCCGAATGGAAGGAATGAAGTAAAAGCAATTATAATCATTAGGAATGATTGCTCAGGAAATACCAGATATATCCCAGGTTCTGACAAAATACATCCAATGGTTTTCGAAGGAATGCTGGATGAGATAGCAGATGCACTGGTTTTAATTTCTAAACGTCCTGAGAAGTTGGTGAGAATGTAGAGCAACTTCTCCTCCAATCACAGGTTTGTTCTCTACATGCTTGCTGCTGATAGGTTTATGATGAGCCTATCAGTGACAAATGCAAGAGAGAAACAACTTGTGATTGGTGACTGGGGTTTGGAGACGGTGGCAGCCTGCAGCTTGGTAATTGCTGCCAGTGAGGGTCTCTCTGGGGGAAGGTGGGCTGAGGACGAGGAGCAGGTGGATTGAGGCCAGGTCTGGGACGGAGAGCCAGAGGGAGGAGCCAAGTCAGTCATTGCAGACAGGTCCAGGAGTGTTGTAGGGGGAAGAGGGAAGCTGCAAGGAGACTGGGAGGGGACAACAGGCCATATCGGGATTGGGAAATTGTGGGGAGGCTACAAGAAAACTGTTAAGAGTCAGTGCTGACACAACGGGGCTGAGGGAATACTGGGAAACCAGTGGGATGGGGAAGGTGGAGAGGCCACAACAGGACAGGTGAGACAGGAAGGAGGGGAATGGAAGAGAGACTGACACTGCAAGAGCTTTGGGGGGGCAGGGGAGGGGGGGAGAGAGTGAGAGGGAGAAAGAGGGATAAAAGCTACGAGAGGTAAATAGAGAGAGAGGGAACTTGCAAGTGAAGTGGGTGTCAGAGGCACATTGTGGACAACAAAGACTAGTTTCAAAGCTGTTAACAAAAGAAACTCCAGTGAACTAAGAATGAGGAAAACATGAAGTCACCGGGATAATGAAGTAAATGGACATGGTATTTCTAGCATCAGGCCAACGATGCTCAGAATCTACTCTATATGAACGATATCAATGGATTCTATTGTAATGGACATTGTGGAGATTGTTACATTTAAATCTGAAATTGACATCTCAGATTTTTCTTTGACTTAATAATGAAAAAACAAGTAAACATTTATTTTCTGACATCTCGGTAAAAAACTGTAGCCACAACGTTGTGAAACAATATTACAAATTTATAAAAAATCTGTGGAAACAGATGAAAGGTCATTTCTCCAGTCTACAGGAAGTACACTGATTGCAATAACTTTGTGTGAGTAGTGAAGTATGTGTCAGGTCTCTCGGGGATTAAAGCATTTTTGCAATTTATGACTGTTATCTTTTGCCAAATGAAGTGCAGCATTCATCCAGGAAATTAATCTTTTTCCCCTGTACATTATCGCTTTATTGTGGTTTGATAGTTTCTGATAGTATTGGTTATTTCTTTGAACTTCACTTGTGAATACAAATATCCACTGCATCAAGACATACACAGCAGGTAACGTGGTGACTGCATCAATTAATAAATGAGTTGGTGAGAATGAAAAGGCAGCCCTATACACCAAATGGTAACACTCAAGAGCAGGTATCAAACATAACTGTGCTGAAAGAACCACATCACTGATATGTACCAACATACTGATATAAGCCTTGAAGTCATTTTTCATTCAAAGCAGAAATGCTACACTCATGTTAACATCAGACGTACTGCTTCTCAAAGAAAAAGCAACTTTTTCACAACGTGACCAAAGGCCACTCAGAGAGCAGAAGTGACATGGCACATTCTGTGAGACATCATCATCTATAATATCACACACTGAATAGACAAGAAGCAACAGTGAAACATCACAGACTGGTTTGAGGCTAACGTTACTGTGATAGAGCCTGTTATTGAAGGCAAGATTTCCACTCTCCTTGATTACAAGAGAGATCTGAGTGAGAAATCTATGAATGCAGGAAGAGCCATTTGAAGTACAGTCCAAGAGAATGCTGAACAACGATCCATTAATAACATTTCTAACCTTGCAGGAATATCCACAGCTACTTCATCACAGGGAGGTGTATGGATGAAGGGATGGGAAAGGTGAAAGATGCATGAGGAAAAGAAACAGCTCGACTGAAACAAAGGCAGGAGAGATCAGCACCCACTGTAACAAATAGTTGGAGAGATGTGGAGATCCTCGCCTTGAGCTATAACACAGGGAGGACATTGTCATTGAGGAAGCTCTAGACACCATTAAAAAGCCTCCCTGTTATGGCAGAGCTGGGAATCAAACCCACAGTGGAGGGCTTTAGCAAAGCTATTGACACACACTCATGGACAAAGCTCCAGTCACTTTTCACTGTCCTCATCAAACACAGAAAACCCCACTCCTGCAGCTTCTGCACTACCCTCTCTGTTCCTTCTGGAGGAGGGGACATTTCCACAGGGAGTGTGTGATGCAAGGATTGTGACCCTGTACATGAACAAGAGCAACTGCAGAGATTGTCATAACTGTCGAGGTGTCTCCCTGCTAAGCCTCCCTGAATTGGAAAAGGATTTCCCCATTTGGCCTTGTCAGGCTGCAGACACTGGCTTAAGGCATCTGCCCCCAATTCCCAATGTGGTTTCAGAACGGCAAGCTCGACAATCTCGGTTCCCTTTCAGTCTCGCAGCTGCAAGAGAAATACATCAGCAAAGGAGGCCAAGAGGACAGTGCAGGGAGACTATATCTGCAACTGAAGAGAGAATAATTAATCAGAGACAAGATTTGTTACAGGAAGTTTGTGTTTCGTAGCATTGGTGAAATTTTTGAGGAGGTAAATTGCCGTGTTGATGAGGGCAGTGCATTTGATGTGGTCTACATGGACTTCAGCAAGGCTTTTGGTAAAGTCCCTCATGCAGATTGGTCAAGACAGTCGGAGCCAATGGAATCCCAGGTAAAGTGACATGCTGGATGTAAAACTGCAGGAAGGAGAGGGGAATGGTTGAGAGATGTTTCTGTGACAGGAAGTCTGTTTCCAGTGGGGTTTCACAGAGCTCGGTGCTGGGAGCTTGCTCTCTGTGGTGTAGGTGAATGATTTAGACTTAAATTCAGGGGGATATGATAAAGCCATTCACAGATGGCACAAAACTCGGAAGGATAGTGAAAATTGAGGAGGATACCTGTAACCTGCAGGACGATATCAATAGACTGGTCAGCTGGACAGAGCAGGACCAACAGCAACTCAACCTGGAAAAGGGTGCACTTTCCTTTGAGAAGGGGCTAACAAGGTAAAGGATTGCTCTGTGAATGATAGGGTCATAGAAAGGACTGAAAATCAGAGGGACATCGGATGCATATCCACCAATCACTGATGAGAGCAGGTCAGGCAGATAACAGTATAAATAAAGCATTAAGATACTTGTCTTTTATGAGCTTAGGCATGGAATAAAGGAGCTGGGGTTTTGTGCTGAAACTGTATAAAACATTGGTTAGGCCACAACTGGAGTCCTGTCTGTAGTTCTGGTCACCACATTATAGAAAGGATGTGATTGCACTAGATAGGAAACAGAGGAGATTCACCAGGACGTTGTCTGGGCAGGAGGAGTTAAGCAATGAGGAAAGATTGGGAAGGCTGGAGCAGTAAAGTCAATAGTCAGGGTGACATGAATATATTCGGATTTGGAATACACTGTTGGATAGAGTGACACATTTTAGACTCAGTAGTATGGATTTGGAAAAGTATGTGAGGCAGAAAAAGCTAAAGGATTTGCAACCAGACAGACAGTCTCAGACGGAGCTGTTGTAAAACGTAAACACATAGAAATGGAGAACTATTTACAATAACATCTTGACTGTGCCACAAGGACAATCAGTACTGCTGATTGAGCTGGTTGGGTCCTAAAGAACTTAGCTATAATTCTGGGACTGCGGCAGGTGGTGAGGAAGCCGACAAGAGGGAAAAACATACTCGAACTCATCCTTACCAATCTGACAACTACTGATATATCTGTCCATGACAGTATCAATAAGAGTGATAACCATGCAGTCCTGAAGGAGACAAAGTCCTGTCTGATTGAGAATAACTTCCATCATATTGTGTGGGACTAAATGTGTATAATAAATCAGACTGACTTCAAGCAGGTCTCGCAACTGAAGACTTGGCATCCATGATGTGATGTGGGTCATTACAACAGCTCATGGTCTCATCGCTCCACTCAACCATGACCATCAAGCCAGGGGATCAATCCTGGTTCAATGGAGAGTGCAGGGGAACATGCCAGGAACAACACCAGGCTGAGCTGAAGATGAGGTGTCCACCTGGTGAAGCCACCAAACTGAACTATTTCCATGCCAATCAGCATAAACAGCAAGTAATAGACAGAGATAAGCGATCCTACAACCAACTGATCAGATCTAAGATCTATAGTCCTGTCACATCCAGTCGTGAATGACTCACTGGAGGAGGAGTCTCCACAAACATTGCCATCCTGAATGATGGAAGAGCCCAGCACATCGGTGCAAAAGATAAAGCTGAAGCATTTGCAGCAAGCTTTACCAAAAGTGCTGAGTGGCTGATCCATCTCATCCTCCTCCAATGGGCCCCATCATTAGCGATGCCAGTTTTCATCGAGGCTTTTGCCCGAAACGTCGATTTCGCTGCACTTTGGATGCTGCCTGAACTGCTGTGCTCTTCCAGCACCACTAATCCAGATACCAGTTTTCAGCCAATTTGATTCCTTCCACGTGATCTCACAAAATGGTGGGAGACACTGGACACTGCAATGGCTACGGCCCTGACATCATTCCAGCAATAATATTAAAGAAATATGTTCCAGAACTGGGTAGCATGGTGACACAGTGGTTAGCACTGCTGCCTCACAGTGCCGGAGACCTGGGTTCAATTCCTGCCTCAGGCAACTGTTTGTATGGAGTTTGCACATTCTCCCCGTGTCTGCGTGGTTTTCCTCTGGGTACTCCCAGAAAACTTGCACAGTCCAAAAATGTGCAAGGTAGGGTAATTGGCCATGCTAAATTGCCAGTAGTGTTAGGTGAATGGGGTAACTGTAGGGGAATGGGTCTGGGTGGGTTGTTCTTCGGAGAGTCGATGTGGACTTGTTGGGCCAAAGGGCCTGTTTCCACACTGTAAGTAACCTAATCTAAAAAAAAGTTTTCGCTTCCCTGGCCAAGCTGTTCCAGTACAGTTGCAAACTTGGTATCTAACTGACAATGTTGAAAATTGCCCAGGTATGTCCTGTACAGAAAAAGCAGGTCAAATCCAAAACAGCCCATTACCACACCTTCAGTCTATTCTCGATCACTAGTGAGGTGATGGAAGGTGTCATCAGCCATGCTATTGAGCTGCTCCTGCTCAGCAATAATCTGCTCTCTATTGCCCAGTTTGGGTTCCACCAGAACCACTCAGCTCTTGACCTCATTACAGCCTTGGGTCAAACATGGACAAAAGTGCTGAATTCCAGAGGGGAGATGACAGTGACAGCCTGTGACATCAAGGCCAATTGGACTGTGTGTGGCATCAAGGAGTCCGAGCAAAATTTGAATCAATGCGGTGGTTGTGGGGAGAGGGTGGTGTTTTTTGAGAGATAGGTGGCGAACCCTTCAGTGCTTGTAGTCAGACCAGAGACGTAGGAAGATGGTTATGGTTGTTGGAGGTCTGTCATCTCATCTCCAGGACATCTCTACAGGAGTTCATCAGAGTAGTGTCCTTGGCGAACACATCTCCAGCTGATTCAGCAAAAGGTCCCCATAAGCACCTTCCCTCCCACATAAAGTTAGAACTGAGGATGGACACTGATGATTTCACAAGGTTCAGTATCATTCATGACTCTTTCGATATTGAAGCAGTCCATGTTCAAATGCAACAAAGTCTGGTCAATGTCCAGGCTTGGGCTGACAAATGGCAAGTGAGGACTGCAGATGCTGGAGATCAGAGCTGAAAATGTGTTGCTGGAAAAGCGCAGCAGGTCAGGCAGCTTCCAAGGAACAAGAGAATCGACGTTTCGGGCATCAGCCCTTCTTCAGGAATGAGGAAAGTGTGTCCAGCAGGCTAAGATAAAAGGTAGGGAGGAGGGACTTGGGGGAGGGGCGTTGGGAATGTGATAGGTGGAGGGAGGTCAAGGTGAGGGTGATAGGCTGGATTGGGGTGGGGGCGGAGAGGTCAGGAAGAAGATTGCAGGTTAGGAAGGTGGTGCTGAGTTTGAGGAATTAGATTAGATTAGATTAGATTAGATTAGATTAGATTAGATTACTTACAGTGTGGAAACAGGCCCTTCGGCCCAACAAGTCCACACCGCCCCGCCGAAGCGTACCCACCCATACCCCTACATCTACATCTACATCTACATCGACCTCTTACCTAACACTACAGGCAATTTAGCATGGCCAATTCACCTGACCTGCACATCTTTGGACTGCACAATTTGACTGAGACAAGGTGGGGGGAGGGGAAATGAGAAAACTGGAGAAATCTGAGTTCATCCCTTGTGGTTGGAGGGTTCCCAGGCAGAAGATGAGGCGCTCTTCCTCCAACGGTCGTGTTGCCATGGTCTGGCGATAGAGGAGTCCAAGGACCTGCATGTCCTTGGTGGAGTGGGAGGGGGAGTTGAAGTTTTGAGCTATGGGTTGGTTGGGTTGGTTGGTCCGGGTGTCCCATAGGTGTTCTCTGAAACGTTTCGCAAGTAGGCGGCCTGTCTCCCCAATTTAGAGGAGGCCACATCGGGTGCAGCGGATGCAATAGACAAATGGCAAGTAACACTCTCAGCACACAAATGCAATGTTATGACCATCACCAATACGACACAATCGCACCACTGCCCCTTGATCTTCAATGGTGTGACCATCACTGAATCACCCAAAGCCAACAACCTGGGGGTTATCATTGACCAGAAACTCCACTGGACTCACTACATAAACACAGTGACTACAAGAGCAGTTCAGAGGCTATTTATATTATGGTGAATGACTCACCTCCTGAATTCCCCAAGGCACAAGTCAGGAGTGTGTTAGAATATCCCCATCTGCTTGAATGAGTGAAGTTAAAACAAAACTCAAGAAACTTGACACCATCCAGGACAAAGCAGCCCGCTTGATTGGCACCACATCCACAAACATCCACACCCCCATCTCTGTCACTCAGTTGTAGCTGTGTGTCGTGTCTACAAGTTGCTCTGTAGAAAATCACCAAAGATCCTTTGACAACAACTTCCAAATCTGCAAACACTTCTATCCAGAAGGACAAGAACAGGAGATACATAGAAATGTCACCACTTTCAAGTTCCCCACCAAGCCTCTCACCATCCTCACTTGGAAATACGTTGCTGTTCCTTTAACATCGCAAGGTCAAAGTCCTGGAATTCCCTCCCTAATGGCATTGTGGGTCAACCCACAGCAGGTGGACTGCAGCGGTTCCAGAAGCTAACTCACTACCACTTTCTCAAGCAGCAACTAGGGATGGGCAATAAATACTGGCTCAGCCAGCGACGCCCAGATCGCACCAACGAATAAATAATGTCCTCTACACACCTCCATACTGCCTTCTTTACAGATTCATCCCCTGCACTGTGTGATATTCTGACTTGACTTTCCTGACTAATTCACAACGTCTGAAGCTCAAACTCTACCTCCTTTTCTATTTCTTCTCTCTCTCTTTTTCTTTCCTTTTGCTCTGCTAAGAATCATTTCTCCCTTTCTTCCTCCTCTCCCTCAAATTGCTTCATCTACAATTGAATTTTAGTCATTTCCAAAGACTCTAATTGCCTTTGTAGCACATTTAAATGCTAAGTTATTTCGGTAATAACCTCATTTTTTTTCAGAGACTCAGGCAACCCCAGCTCCAGCGTGTCTGCCAATTGCAATACCTTTTCCTTGCTCACCTTTTCCACAACTCCCAAAGTCACGTCTTCCACCTCCGGAAAACATTTAGTTAGATTAGATTACTTAAAGTCTGGAAACAGGCCCTTCAGCCCAACAAGTCCACACCTACCATCTGAAGAGCAACCCATCCTCACCCATTCCCCTGTATTTACCCCCTCACCTAACACAATGGGCAATTTAGCATGGCCAATTCACCTAACCTGCACCTAACCTGGACTGTGGGAGGAAACCAAAGCACCAGGAGGAAACCCACACAGACACGGGGAGAATGTGCAAACTCCACACAGTCAGTTTGCCCGAGGCAGGAAATGAACCCAGATCTCTGGCGCTGTGAAGCAACAGTGCTAACCAATGTGCCACTGTGCCACCCCAAGTTACCAAAAGTGCCATTTCTATCACTTTTTAACCGAAGCACTTATAAGTATCCAAAAATACATAGATTTTCTCACCTAAATTTTATTTAAATATCTAAGACAATAATCTCCAACTGTGTTTAAATCTATGCAAATCCATTCAAATGCATTCAGAGCCCATACTTTATCTATGCAAATCCATTCTAAATCCACCCAAACCTGTCCAAACCCAAACCCCCAGATTATTATGACATGGAAGTCGAATCCCTCTTCTAATTAAAACAGAAACAACCAAAGAAGTTTGTCTCACTTCGTAATCTGATCAAAATGTGAAGGAGTGAAAGAAAACGCATGATTTTCATGGTGTGAAGAAAAGGTAACAATTTATTTTCCTAACTCTAACTGTGAACACTAAACAAAAACTATGAACAAACCCAAGCCTCTTTTTTCTTAGTTAATGACTATCTGACCCCAACCCTGTTAAAATGCTTCTCCAATAACACAGTTACCAAACATTAAATTAAATTAATATCTCAAAGTCCATACAGTTGTGCATGCTGTCTTCCTTCTGCTCTTCCAAATCTGCTGTTTCCTTACATCCTTCTCCTTGTGCCATCTTGTAATGATTTTCTTTTTTATTGTGAGTTATCTTGATATAACATTCCTTGGTACCTTTACCAAATGGTGCTTTCTAAGATTTCTATCAGAGCTGTTCAGAGCTGTTGGCTCTCTTTTGCTGGAAGTTGCTCAATTTACCTGATTTTCGAAAACACTTGTTTTTATTCCCCTCATTCCACCTGAAATATCTATCATCGGATTGGTTTCAGGGTGTCAATATCATTAGTATTTAAATTCGATTAGCTTTGAAGGGCAGAGTATTTGGTCTAAATCAATTTGAATTGTTGTCAAAACAGCAATCAAAACTCAGATATCGACTTAACAGCCAATTGTTCCATATGTCTGCTTTGGAACAGCCTATGTCCCAGCTGCTCTGTATACTAGCAACAATACCTGAATCTCAAAAGAACATGTTCTCTCTTGAACTCATTATTATTTGAACTAGCATTGTAACAGATGACAGCAAACACACACACACACACACACACACACATAGTTGGCACACACATAGATAACTATGCACAAACACAGACCGCGGTGCACACATGCACACAGATATCTGTATACGTAGAGATAACAATACACACTCCCTGGCATACACACACACACACACACACACATATATAGGGAGAGAGAGAGAGAAGCATACACATACACAGATACATATACACAGAGATACATATAGATTTGAGGAGCTAATTGGTCTACTTTTGCTCCTGTTTTGTATGTTTATATGTACATTAGGATTGTCAAGTGGACTCACAGTGGAAGATACTTTTGCATACTGGAAGATACATAGTTTAATAGACAGAGCCCTGTTCTTTATAGATGAATAAATCATGTACCTGTACTAAACTGTTTCAATTCAAACAAAATAGACCACAGCCATTAATTAAGGGCAATGCCCCAATAGTCAGAGACAATCTACTTGGTTTAAAATTTAAACAAAGTCAAATATCAATCATCAGTAATAAACAGTATGAAGGTTCCCATTGAATTGTATTCTTGCAGATTGTCCTGATGAGAGTCAGGGAAAAAATGCTCTAACAGACATCTTTTCCCACCAATACTCAAGTTCAGTATTACCAAATAATGATCTAATAATATTTTTCTTTCCCAAGTACTTTCTCTTATTTGTATCAGGTATTATTTGTGGGACATATATTTTAAAATATGTAAACTCAACACCACCAAGATGGTTTCTATCAGTTTCAACTCACAGAATCATAGAGTCATAGAGATGTACTGCATAGAAACAGACCCTACGGTCCAACCTGTCCATGCTGACCAGATATCCCAACCCAGTCTAGTCCCACCTGCCAGCACCCAGCCCATATCCCTCCAAACCCTTCCTGTTCATATACCCATCCAAATGTCTCTTAAATGTTGCAATTGTATCAGACTCCACCACATCCTCTGGCATATCATTCTATACACATACCAACCTCTGTGTGAAAATGTTACCCCTTAGGTCTCTTTTATATCTCTCCCATCTCACCCTAAACCTATGCCCTCTAGTTCTGGACTCCCCCACCCCAAGGGAAAAGACTTTGTCTATTTATTCTATCCATGCCCCTCATAATTTTATAAACCTCTATTAGGTCATCCCTCAGCCTCCGACGCTCCAGGGAAAACAGCCCCAGCCTGTTCAGCCTCTCCCTGTAGCTCAAATCCTCCAACCCTGGCAACATCCTTGTAAATCTTTTCTGAACCCTTTCACGTTTTACAACTTCTTTCCGATAGGAAGGAGACCAGAATTGCATGGAATATTCCAACAGTGGCCTAACCAATGTCCTGTATAGCCGCAACATGACCACTCAACTCCTGTACTCAATACTCCTGTACTCAATAAAGGAAAGCATACCAAACGCCTTCTTCACTCTCCTATCTACCTGCAACTCCACTTTCAAGGAGCTGTGAACCTGCACTCCAAGGTCTCTTTGTTCAGCAACAATCCCTAAGACCTTACCATCAAGTGTATAAGTCCTGCTAAGATTTGCTTTCCCAAAACGCAGCACCTCGCATTTATCTGAATTAAACTCCATCTGCCACTTCTCAGCCCATTGGCCCATCTGGTCCAGATCCTGTTGTAATCTGAAGTAACCCTCTTTACTGTCCACTACACCTCCAATTTTGGTGTCATCTGCAAACTTACTAACTGTACCTCTTATGCTTGCATCCAAATCATTTATGTAAATGACAAAAAGTAGAGGACCTAGCACCGATCCTTGTGGCACTCCACTGGTCACAGGCCTCCAGTCTGAAAAACAACCCTCCACCACCACCCTCTGTCTTCTACCTTTGAGTCAGTTCTGTATCCAAATGGTTAGTTCTCCCTGTATTCCATGAGATCTAACCTTGCTAATCAGTTTCCCATAGGGAACCTTGTCGAACGCCTTACTAAAGTCCATATAGATCACATCTACTGCTTTGCCTTCATCAATCTTCTTTGTTATTGCTTCAAAAAACTCAATCAAGTTTGAGAGACATGATTTCCCAAGCACAAAACCGTGTTGACTATCCCGAATCAGTCCTTCCCTTTCCAAATACATGTACGTCCTGTCCCTCAGGATTCTCTCCAACAACTTGCCCACCACTAAGGTCAGGCTCACTGGTCTATCATTCCCTGGCTTGTCTTTACTGCCCAACTTAAACAGTGGCACCACGTTTGCCAACCTCCAGTCTTCCGGCCCCTCACCTGTGACTATTGATGATACAAATATTTCAGCAAGAGGCCTAGCAATCACTACCTTTGCTTCCCACAGAGTTCTAGGGTACGCCTGATCAGGTCCTGGGGATTTATCCACTTTTAAGCATTTCACGACATCCAGCCCTTCCTCCTCTGTAATCTGGACATTTTGCAAGATGTCACCATCTATTTCCCTACAGTCTATATCTTCCATATTCTTTTCCACAATAAATACTGATGCAAAATATTCATTTAGTATCTCCTCCATTTTCTGTGGCTCCACACAAAGCCACCTGGCTGATTTCTGAGGGGCTCTATTCTCTCCCTAGTTACCCTTTTGTCCTTAATATATTTGTGAAAACCCTTTGGATTCTCCTTAATTCTATTTGCCAAAGCTATCTCATGTCCCCGTTTTGCCCTCCTGATTTCCCTCTTAAGTATACTCCTACTTTCTTTATTCTCTTCTCAGGAATCACTCAATCTATCCTGTCTGTACCTAACATATGCTTCCTTCTTTTTCTTAACCAAACTCTCAATTTCTTTTATCATCTAGCATTCCCTATACCTACCAGTCTTCCCTTTTACCCTGACAGGAATATACTTTCTCTGGATTCTTGCTTTCTCATTTCACAAGGCTTCCCATTTTCCTTCCGTTCCTTTACCTGTGAACATCTGTCTCCAATCAGCTTTTGAAAGTTCTTGCCTAATACTGTCAAAATTGGCCTTTCTCCAATTTAAAACTTCAACTGTTAGATCTGGTCTATCCTTTTCCATCACTATTATTTGAAATAAATAGAATTATGGTCGCTGGCCCCAAAGTCGTCCCCCACTGACACCTCAGTCACCTGCCCTGTCTTATTTCCCAAGAGTAGGTCAAGTTTTGCACCTTCTCTAGTAGGTATATCCACATACTGAATCAGAAAATTGTCTGGTACACACTCCAGAAATTCCTCTCCATCTAAACCTTTAACACTAAAGCTGTCCCAGTCGATGTTTGGAAAGTTAAAATCCCCTACCATAACTACCCTATTATTCTTACAGATAGCTGAGATCTCCTTACAAGTTTGTTTCTCAATTTCCCTCTGACTATTGGGGAGTCTATATAACAATCCCAATAAGGTGATTATCCCTTTCTTATTTCTCAGTTCCACCCAAATAACTTCCCTGGATGTACTTCTGAAATAAATGTAGTTTAATTTATTAGTCCTACCTTATCCCTGCCTGTCCTGACTGTTTGACTCACTTCTGCTCTCAGCTGTACCTGTCTCAGATCGATCTCTTTCCTCACTATCTCCCTGGGTCCCATCTCCCCACTTTACTAGTTTAAATCCTCCCAAACAGTCCTAGCAAATTTCCCTGCCAGTATATTAGCTCCTTTCCAATTTAGGTGCAATTCGTCCTTCTTGTACAGGTCACTTCTACCCCAAAAGAGATTCCAATGATCTAAAAATGTGAATCCTTCTCCCATACACCAGCTCCTCAGCCATGCATTCATCTGCTCTATCCTCCTATTCCTGCCCTCACTAGCTCGGAGCACTGGGAATAATCCAGATATTACTACACTTGAGGACCTCCTTTTTAAATTTCTGCCTAACTCTCTGTAATCTCTTTTCAGAGTCTCAACCTTTTCCCTTCCAATGTTATTGGTTCCAATGTGGACAATGACCTTCTGTCTCCCCGTGAGAACATTCTGCGCGCTCTCTGAGACATTCTAGATCCTGGCACCAGGGAAACAACACATCATTCTACTTATTCTCTGCTGGCCACAGAAGCGTCTGTCTGTACCTCGGACTACAGAATTCCCTAACACAATTGATCTCTTGGAAGCCAACATACCCCTCGTTGCATTAGAGCCAGTCTCAATACCAGAAACTTGGCTGTTCATGCTACGTTCCCCTGAGAATCCATCACTCCCTACATTTTCCAAAACAGCATACTTATTTGAAATAGGCATATCCACAAAAGACTCCTGCCCTAGTTGCTGACCTCACTTTAACAGATATGACGTGTCCTTGAAACAGATACGATGTGTCCTTGAACAGATACGACGTGTCTTTGATATGTATGTACCTGTCAGGCAGGAAAGAGATGGTCGTGTGAGGGAACCTAGGTTGACGAGGGAGGTTGAATGTCTTGTAAAGAGGAAGAAGGAGGCTTACATAAGGTTGAGGAAACAAGGTTAAGACAGAGCATTGGAGGGATATAGGATAGCCAGGAGGGAGCTGAAGAAAGGGATTAGGAGAGCTAAGAGAGGGCATGAAAAATCTTTGGCGGTAGGATCAAGGATAACCCCAAGGCCTTTTATGCGCATGTGAGAAACATGAGAATGACAAGAACGAAGGTAGGTCCGATCAAGGACAGTAGTGGGAGACTGTGTATTGAGTCGGAAAAGATAGGAGAGGTCTTCAATGAGTACTTTGCTTCAGTATTTACAAATGAGAGGGACCGTATTGTTGAAGAGGAGAGTGTGAAACGGACTGGTAAGCTAGAGGAGATACTTGTTAGGAAGGAAGATGTGTTGGGCATTTTGAAAAGCTTGAGGATAGACAAGTCCCCTGGGCCTGACGGGATATATCCTAAGATTATGTGGGAAGCAAGAGAGGAAATTGCAGAGCCATTGGCAATGATCTTTTCGTCTTCACTGTCAACGGGAGTGGTATCAGGGGACTGGAGAGTGGCGAATGTTGTGCCCCTGTTCAAAAAAGGGAATAGGGATACCTCCGGGAATTACAGGCCAGTTAGTCTTACTTTGGTGGTAGGTAAAGTAATGGAAAGGGTACTGAGGGATAGGATTTATGAGTATCTGGAAAGACACTGCTTGATTCGGGACAGCCAGCACAGATTTGTGAGGGGTAGGTCTTGCCTTACGAGTCTTATTGAATTCTTTGTGGAGATGACCAAGCATGTGGATGAGGGTAGAGCAGTCGATGTAGTATACATGGATTTTAGTAAGGCAGTTGATAAGGTTCCCCATGGTAGGCTTATGCGGAAAGTCAGGAGACATGGGATAGTGGGAAATTTGGCCAGTTGGATAGAGAACTGGCCAACCGGTCGAAGTCAGAGAGTAGTGGTAGATGGTAAATATTCAGCCTGGAGCCCATTTACAAGTGGAGTTCCGCAGGGATCAGTTCTGGGTCCTCTGCTGTTTGTAATCTTTATTAATGACTTGGAAGAGGGAGTCGAAGGGTGGATCAGTAAATGTGCAGACGATACGAAGATTGGTGGAGTTGTGGATAGTGAAGAGGGCTGTTGTCGGCTGCAAAGGGACTTAGATATGATGCAGAGCTGGGCTGAGGAGTGGCAGATGGAATTCAACCCTGTCAAGTGTGAGGTTGTCCATTTTGGAAGGACAAATAAGAATGCAGAATACAGGGTTAACGGTAGGGTTCTTAGTAAGGTGCAGGAGCAGAGGGATCTTGGGGTCAATGATCATAGCTCTTTGAAAGTTGCCACTCAGGTGAATAGAACTTGTAAGAAGGCCTATGGTGTATTAGCGTTCATTAGCAGAGGGATTGAATTCAAGAGTCGTGAGGTGATGTTGCAGCTGTACAGGACCTTGGTAAGGCCACATTGGAGCACTGTGTGCAGTTCTGGTCACCTCACTTTAGGAAAGATGTGGAAGCTTTGGAGAGGGTGCAGAAGAGATTTACCAGGATGTTGCCTGGAATGGGAAATAGGTCGTACGAGGTTAGGTTGAGAGTGCTAGGCCTTTTCTCATTGGAATGGTGAAGGATGAGGGGTGACTTGATAGAGGTTTATAAGATGATCAGAGGAACAGATAGAGTAAACAGTCAGAGACTTTTTCCCCAGGTACAACAGAGTGTTACAAGGGGACATAAATTTAAGGTGAAGGATGGAAGGTATAGGGGGGATGTCAGGGGTAGGTTCTTTACCCAGAGAGTGGTGGGGGCATGGAATGCACTGCCTGTGGGAGTGGCAGAGTCAGAATCATTGGTGACCTTTAAGCGGCTATTGGATAGGTACATGGATAGGTGCTTAAGCTAGGACAAATGTTTGGCACAACATCGTGGGCTGAAGGGCCTGTTCTGTGCTGTATTGTTCTATGTTCTATGTTCACACTTCCTGGAGTTAATCCATCCATGTGACTGTATCTGAGACTTTCCCCCTTTCCTATAACTGCCATCCATCACATACTGTTGCTGTTGCAAATTCCTTATCGCTTCTATCGGCCTCTCCAACCAATCCACACGATCTGATAAGATTTGCATCCAACAGCATTTATGGCAGATATAATCCGCAGTAACCCTTTAAACTCCCACATCTGACAAGAAGTACATATCACTGCAAAGGCCATTTTTGCTCCTTCACAATCTACAGACCCAGAAAATAACACCGTCTTATTCCTCTACAAACACTGCCCCAGGTTAAATTAATAGTTATGGCTTATATTTTACGTTTAATCAAGAGACTTATCTCCAAAAACATATAATTAAGAAAGAATCCTCTATACTCACTACTGCAGCCTTTCTCTTGGACAGACTTACAACAACAATTAATTTATCTGATTCTGTGCTGTGAACTTCGCTCAACAGTTCCTCCAAGACTGGTTGTGAATTTCACTGTTTGTTATTTTAAAAAAAATTCCTGGATGCACTCGGATGTCTAGCAATACACGAAGTCAAACAGCAAAGGTGGTAACTGTGCAGGTTCTCTCTCTCTCTCTCTCTCTCTCCTGCACTGACCTCACCATATGCTTCCTTTGTCTGCTCTTCTCCCTTTTAAACTGCTGTTGTTTTGACTTTTTTTTCCCACAGTTCCAAAACAATGCAACAGCATCTTCAAGATTTTTTTCACACATTCACTCACACGATGTGGGCATCATCGGTAAAGATGGTATTTGTTGCTGATGCTGAATTGCCTCTGAGAGGGACGGAGCAAGTTCAAATGGGGTCACATCAGTGACTGTCATCCCTGTCTTTTAAATATTACACAGAGTGAGCAGTTTAAATGTTCTTTGTTGGGAGCACGTTAAACAATATTTGCTGCAATGATTTCAATGGCATTTACTGTAGCTATACTGTAACATAGCTTTGCTTTACATTGTGCACTGTAATCACTTAAAGTTACATCCATGGTGATGATTTAAGAAGTATTTAATGGAATCTTGGTTTCTAACTGTACTGCAGGGACTTTACAGAGGGACATCTGCTGTAGAGTGTAGGACGTCATATTGAGGTTGTACAGGATGTTGATGAGGCCTCTTCTAGAGGACTGTGCCCAGTTCATATCACTTTGTTATAGGAAGGATATTATTCAACTGGAAATGGATCAGAAAAGATTTCCCAAGGTTTGCCGGGCTTGGAGGGTTTGAGATACACAAATCAAGTGGAAAGACTGGGATTTTCTTCACTGGAGCACAGGAGGTTGAGGGGTAACCTGATGGAGGTTTATAAAATCAGTCGGGATGTGGATAAAGTGAATGACAGGGATGAGGGAATTCAAAAGCGGAGGTTGTATTTATTATGGTGAGAGAGGAGAGATTGAGAAAGGGCATACGGGGCAACTTTTATTTACCTAGAAAGTTGTTCGTGTTTGGAATGCACTGTCAGAGACAGTCATGGATGCTGGTACAGTTACAACATTTCAAAGACATTTGGAGGTTTATGGGCCAAGTGCTGGCAGTTGGGAATAGTTTAGTTTGGGAACATTGTTGGCACAGACTAGTTGGACCGAACGATCCACTTCCATGCAGTACGACTCCAATTGAACACAAGGAGTGATGCACAATGTCCAATGAGGATAATGTGTGTCATTTATCCAGGGAAAGCATTGTATTTGTCTCACTGATCCAGGAAGGACTAATCAATTGCACTGTCTGTTCAAGGATCATTGTAGTGTTGACTGAACCTACTCTACATGTCCCACAGAGGTCAGGGGGAGCACACATATTAATATGTCTTTACCACTGGCCCGCAAGAAGCTGGGATTGATGGTCTGAGAGGGAGAATGTTTGAGTAGGTTTAAAACACAATGTCTGCAGCTGCATGCATATTGCATAAGTTAAAATGGAGTTTGTGGGTGTGCGTTGAGTGTGGCAGGGGAAGCCATGAGAGAGTAAAAATCGTGTGGAAAACCAACAGACAGAAGATTCTAGTAAGAAGAGGGTCTAGTCACTAAATTGTCAAACACCCTGTTGTTTGAATGAACTGATTGGAGGAAGCTGAGGGGTGTGGGAGTGAGTATAAAATAGTGAGAATGGGAGCCTGGGGCGGGCAGTTCGGGCAACTTCAGGCCAGTCTGGGCCGTTAGAACCAGGAGAGAGTGACTGCTTGTGTTACATGTGAAGTTTGAATAAAATGCAAAACCAACCATTCCCGGTGGCCTCGTGTGTGCTTCATTATGAAACCTTCCAACCCAATAATTCTCAAGTCAAATTGTTTGTGATCCCAGAATCATCAATCCATTGCATCATTTCATGCATATCAATAATCAAGCAAAAGGGTATTTTATCATGTTCTTCAGCTGTTCTCTGAACTTACTCTGGGTCACAGCATATATACACGTGTTTGTGCAGTAACTCAGGAGCTGGAGAATGAATCCTATATCTCGTAAAAAGTAGTGCAAAACGACAGCCTTATAACCCAAGCAATACATGCGTCTCCACATAGAATACACCACAAATATTGACCATAACAGGATGAACTACCCTGAGGTAAGAAACATTAAAATGATGGATTTCCTTCGGCTCTCCAAGTGTCGGTCCTTGGAATGCTGTCCCCTGCTGTCAGACTGGAGTCTCCTGCGGGCTCTGCTGGCCACTAAAATGTACCTCCCAGTGAAAGCATTGAGCAGCAGAACCAGAACAAATGGGACCGATGGGGTCAGAATATAGTGAATAAGCTCAATCGATCCCCAGGTCAGAGAAAATGAAACATATTCTTTTGCCAAACAAAACCAAGGCTGGTTCCACACCTTATACCAAGGTGTTAGCATAAAATACCAGGAAATGTTCTTTAAACAGCTGAGCACAGTTATTGTTCCCAGAACCATGGCTGCTGTTCTCTCAGTGCAATAGTTGCCTTTCATCTTTTGACAACAAATGGCCACAAATTGATCAAAGGTAAAAGCGACAGTGAACCAGATAGAGGAGTTCTTAGCTGCAAAAACCAGGATGACGTGAACATTACACACGGGGATAGTTTTCAGAAATGTAAATTCAGTTTTATAAACAATTGGAATGTGTCCCAATATCAGATCAATGAACATGAGCAGTAAGTCCACTGCTGCCATGGCCACCATGTAATGAGTTATACATTTAGAAAGATCACACTTTCTCTGCGACAGAATCACAAGTTTACCAGAATGAAGCGGCCGCAGAATGCTCCGAGAATTCATCAATGACGCCGACCACAGACTCCGAAAATACAACCGGGAAATTGCGCGCCAAAAACCGTTATTCAAACAAGCAGCAAATCAAGAATGGACTGACGCGGTAGAATGAGCCATAAACATCAATCAGCGACAAATACTGATGAAGAAAAATCGGGACCTGAAGAAAATACTTGACAGACTCACAAACAAAGACAAAACTATTAACACAGGGGCATGGATAAAGAACTTATCAGACCGGACCCTATCAGACACAGAAAAAGCAGTACTAGTAAAAGGATTAAATTTCAATTACCGAGACGCTGACAAGAAGGATTTCCTCGTGGCATTAGAAACCACATTGAAGGGCAACAAACTCACGGAAGAAACTCAACAAATGATCAGACAGACAGTTGCACCTACTCTGAGACGAAAGTGGGAAGGAAACAAACTGAACACACAAGAAAAGAAAGCCAGAGAAAACCTCAAAAAAGACATATTACCTGCAGACAAGGGTAGGCTCACAGTCATCCTGAACAGAGGGGACCACATAGAGAAAGCCAATGCACTACTCGCAGACACCAACACCTACCAACAGGTGGCGCTAGACCCGACTCCACAATTAGGAAACAAAATTACATATCTCTGAAGAAAATGACACAATTCCGGACAATTAAGCAAGATGGAATTCTAGAAAATGCAACCAGACTGGACCAACACCCCACGATTCTATGGACCAGGAGCCCCCCCCCAGACCCATAGTCTCACTACCCGGAACACCAACTTACAGACTGGCCAAAGAACTACACACAAGACTGAAATACCTAGTAGAAGAGTCACATCACTCCATCCACTCCACCCAGGAATTCCTAAAAATCATCAAAAACACCAAAATAGAGGAAGACGAAACAATGATCTCATTCGACGTAACAGCACTGTTCACCTCCATCAACATTGACCTGGCAAAGGAAACACTTACCACACTTTTAGAAGAGACCATCACACACCCCCCCCCCCCCCCCAACCACTATCAATCACATTACCAACGAAAACATCATGAAGCTAGTGGACCTGTGCCTCACCACCCACTTCACCTTCAACAACATAGTCTACAAACAAACCAACGGCACATCCATGGGATCTCCACTATCAGGATTCATAGCAGAAGCGGTAATGCAAAGACTAGAACAAACAGCCCTACCAACCATCAAACCAAAAATCTGGGTCCGCTACGTAGATGACACCTTTGTCTTCCCAAAACAAAACAAGATAGAAGAGATATTTAACATCATCAACAACACCCTGACAGGCATAAAGTTCACCAAGGAGGAAGAAACCGACAACAAACTCGCATTCCTGGATGTCACAGTCGAAAGAAAGGACAACGGAGAACTACAAACCTGTGTGTACAGAAAACCAACAAACACTGACCAAATACTTAACTACACCAGCAACCATCCCAACACACACAAACGAAGCTGTATCAGAACACTATTCCAACGAGCCAACTCACACTGCAGCACAGACGAACTTCGGAAGACAGAGGAGAACCACCTATACAACGTATTCAAGAAGAACGGATACTCAAAAAATACAGTGCGCAGATTCCTCAGGAACAAACCATGACAAGCAGACCAAACACAGTCAGAAACTCTAACCACCTTACCATACATCAAAGAAGTCTCAGAAATGACAGCCTGACTACTAAGACCCCTCGGAATCCTAGTAGCACACAAACCCACCAACACTCTCAAACAAAAACTAACAAACTTAAAAGACTCAGTACAACCCATGGACAAAACTAACGTCATCTACAAAATTCCATGCAAGGACTGCCACAAACACTACATAGGACAAACAGGAAGAAAGTTAGCCACCAGGATACATGAACACCAGCTAGCCACAAAAAGACACGACCCTCTCTCCCTCGTAGCCCTACACACAGATGAAAAAAACGCCATTTCGATTAGGACAACACATCTATCCTGGGACAGGCTAAGCAAAGACATGCCAGAGAATTCCTAGAATCCTGGCACTCCAACCACAACGCCATAAACAAGCACATAGATCTAGATGCCATCTATCAACCCCTCAGAAAACGAACTGGGAATGACATCACCACAAACCCCAGGAACCCCATCCAGGAGAAAGATATAAATAGAAAGCAGGAGACAACAGTATCGCTTCACTTGGAGGTTGCCACTGATGATGTTACCTCACCAGGTAATAAAATGTCTGGATATCAAACCTACAGCTCAGCGAGCAAACCTACACCCTAAACAGTACCACTATTGTCAGTACGTTAACTATGAGAAAGGAAGATAGACAAGAACATTTTATGTTAGGCTAAAGTAAAGTTGCACCTTATTACAGAAAAAATTAATAATGTATGGGAGAAATTGGGATTTCCAAATGTGTTCATGCACCTAATAAAGATATAATAATGGAACATAAAGAAACATTGGGTGCATTGAACAGATATGTTTTGCCTGTTTCTTGAATAGCATTCCAAAAATAAGTATAAATAAGGCATTGAAAGGAATGGATGAATTAGAAAACAATTATAATCATTGAGAATGGTTGCTCAGAAAATTACTAGAAACAAAAGCTGACATGTCCCGGATTCTGATGAAGTGCACTCAATAGTTTTCAAAGGAATGATGGATGCAATAGCATTTGACTGGTTTTAATTTTCCAAAAGTTCCTGGAAGCTGGTGAGAAGGGAGAGCAACTGCTTCTCCAATCACAGGCTGGTTCTCTCCATGCTTGCTCTTGATAGGTTTATGGATGAGCCTATCAGTGACAAATGCATGAGAGAAATAATTTGTGATTGGTGGTAGTGTGTTGGAGGTGGTAGTGTGTTGGAGGTGGCATGAGCATGCCGGTCGGTAATTGCAACTAGTGAGGGTCTCTCTGGGAGAAGGTGGGCTGAGGGCTAGGAGCAGACAGATTGAGGTCAGGTCTGGGAGGGAGAGCCAGAGGGAGGAGCCAAGACAGCCTTTGTAGACAGGTCCAGGAGTGTTGTAGGGGCAAGAGGGAAGCTGTAAGGAAATTTGGAGGAGACAAGGAGGCCATGAGGGGATTGGGAAGTCTTGGGGAGGCCACAAGAAAACTGAGGGATGGGCAGCATGGAGAGGCCACAAGAGAATAGGTGAGACAGGAAGGAGGGGGGCGGAAAAGAGCAACAGATGCTGTAAGACGTTGGGAGGGAAAATAGAACAAGCTTGGAGAAAGAGAGAGAGAAAATCTATGACAGGGAGGAAGAGACAGAGGGAGGCTGCAAGACAGGGTGACATTGTAAACAACAGAAACTAGTTTCATACCTGTTAACAAAAGAAACCACAGCTAACAAGGAATGTGGAAAACATGAAATCATTGAGGTAATTAATTACTTGCAAATGAATGTGGTATTTCTAGTTAATGGCCACGTAATGCTCAGTGGCTATTCTATGGGGAAGATTTCAGTGGATGACATTGTCATTTACACCATGTAAGTTGTTATATTTAAATCTGAAATTGACACCTAAGATTTTTATTTGATTAGTAAATAAACAAATATATATTTATTTGAGATAATAATGACTGTGAAACTTGAAAGGGTTCAGAAAACATTTACAAGGATGTTGCCAGAAGCAGAAGGTTTGAGATACAGGGAGAGTTTGAACATGCTGGGATTGTTTACCCTGGAGCATTGGAGGCTGAGGGGTGCCCTTATAGAGGTTTATAAAATCATGATGGGCAGATATAGGGGAAACAAAAAGGTATTTTCCCTGTTGTGGGGTGTCCAAAATCAGAGGGCATTGGTTTAGTGCGAGAGGGGAAAGTGTTAAAAGAGACCGAAGGGGCAACTTGTTCCCACAGAGGGTTGCGCATGTATGGAATGAGCTGACTGAGGAAGTGCTGGATGTTGATACAATTACAACATTGGAAAAAAAGCAGCCTGATGGCTCTATGAACAGGGAGTGTTGAGAGACACAGGCCAGGTGCTGGCAAATGGGACTAGATGAATTTTTGGTATCATGTTGGCATGGACAAGTTGCACCGAAGGGTCTGTTTCCATGCTGTACCTCTCCATGACTCTCTGACTGCAGATGTTAGAATCAGAGAGGATGAAATGTGGACTGGAAAGACCCAGCAGGTCAGACAGCATCAGAGGAGCAGGAAAGGCGATGGTTTCGGTCAGGATGCCTTACCAGGAACTTCCTGCTCCTCTGGTGCTGTCGGACCAGCTGGGCCTTTCCAGTTTTATATTTTATTGAACTAAATATTTATTTTCTCGCATCTCAGTAAAAAAAAGTAGCAACAATCTGGTGATAAAATATTCCAGCTTTGTGAATATGTGTGGAAACACATGAATCGTCACTTCCCCAATCTGTTGGAAGTGTGTTTATTGTTATACCTTTTTGTGTCTCGTGAAGCCTGTGTCAGATATAATGGGGAAGAAAAACATAGTTTGCTAAATTATGCCTGTTGTCTTGTACCAGTTTAGGTGCAGCATCCACCCAGGAAATTAATCTGTTGCCTGTACTTTGTGGCTTTATTGTGGGTTTATAGTTCTTAATAGTTTTGATAAATTCCTCAAATTCTGCTTGTGAACACAAATATCCAACACAGCAAGACATACACAGAAGTGATACTGTATGTTGACTGCATCAATTAATAAAGGAGTGAGTGAGAATGTGAAGGTAGCCTGAAATCCAAAAGATAGCATTCAAAAGGGGGCATCAAAAATAAATACTTTATGTTTTGAGATCCACATCTCTCTGATTTGTATCAAATTAACTATAGAGCCCTTGAAGTTCTTTTTCATTCAAAGCAGAAACATTGCCCTCATGTTAATATCAGTTATACGGCTTTCTCAAATAAAAAGCAACTTTTCCACAACTTGACTAAAAGGCACTTTGTGGCATTCCCACTCAGAGAGCAGAAGTGAAATGGCACCTTCTGTCAGACATCATCATCTATAATACCACACCCTGAACAGACAAAGAGCAACACTGGAACATCGCAGACTGGTTTGAGGCAAACATTACTGTGAAAGAGCCTTAGGGAAGCCTGCTCTTGCCTTCCATCCTGCTGTGACTCAGAAATGAAGATGGCTGCACCTGAACATGAGGCCAGCAGGGTAAGTGTTTGGATGTGCAGCCTCGGGTGGGGGTGGGGAATCTACAAGTCCGTGCAATGCGAGGCCCCTTCAAAGGGCAAGGTCACTCGGCACACACCCAGACACTGAAGGGCAGCCCCTTTAATATTGTACATTGCAGCTCATTCCGCAAACAGCTCAGATCATTTAGTGTCATACAGGTTGACAGCATGGAAACAGGCCCTTCAGCCCAAATTCTCCATGCTACCCGGTTTGTACAATTAAACTTGCCCAGTTTTTATACATTTAGTCCAAATCCCTCTATACCTGCCCTAACCATGTAACTGTCTAAATATTTCTTAAGTGACAAAATTGTACTCACTTCCACCGCGACCTCTGGGATCCCACTCCATCCACTCACCACCTTCTGTGGGAAACAATTGCTCCTCTGGACCTATTTGTGTCTCTCCCCTCTCAGACTAAACCTAGTTTTAGACTTCTCTAACATGGGGAGATGCTGTTGGCTATCGACCTTATCTCTGCCTCACATGATTTTATAGACACCTAAGGTTACCCCTCAGTTTCATGTTCTCCAGGGAAAACACTCCCAGCCTATCTACACACTCCTGAGAGCTCAAAACTTCCAGCCCGGGAAGCATCATAGTAAATCTTTTCTGGGCTCTTTCCAGTTTAATTGTATCCTTTCTACAGGAGGGTGAACAGGACTGCATGATGTAGTCCAAATGTGGCCTTTCCAACATCTTGTATAGCTGCACCAAGACATCCCGACTCTTGTATTCAATGCTCTCCGCAATGAAAGCAAGCATGACCAAAGCCTTCTTGACCACCCTGCCTACCCGTGACTTCAGTTTCAAGGAGCAATGAACCTGTACCCCTAGATCGCCTTGTTCCATAACACTCCCCATGGCCTGACCAATGACTGGGTAAGTCCTGCCCTGGTTTGAACCAACAAACTGCAACACCTCGCATTTATCTAAATTAAACTCCATCTGACATTCCTCAGCCCACTGGTCCAGTTGATCAAGATCTCACTGTATTCCCAGGTAACCTTCTTCACTGTTCACTGTACCAGTAATCTTAGTGGCATCCATAAACTTACTAATCATATCTCCAAATTTCTCATCCAATTTCTTTAAATACATGATGAATAAAAGTGGATCCATCACTGAAACCTGTGGTATACCACTGGTCACAGCCATGTTTCTGTTATAGCTGTAATGTCCCAGTCCCATGTATCCATTCGTGCCCTGAATTAATTTCCCTTCCCTGTCAGGTATCTTGCTTTGAAATAAATGCAGTCTAACCCTGACTTCCCTTGCTTCCTGCATACTCTTGTCTGCCCTGTCTCGTACAAGGATTACCAACACTGCCTCGACTGTTTTACTCACTCTCATTAACTTCTGTACTGTCATCAACCTTCTCTTATGTCTCTCTCCTGCTTTGGATCCCCCCCAGTACTCATCCTCCCCTCCCTGCCAGACTCATTTAAACCCTTCCAAGTGGCTCCACCAAATCTCCCCACTGGGAGATTGGCTGCCTCCAGTTCAGTTACAACCAGTCCCTCTTGGGTAGCTCACCTCTGCCCCAGAACAGATCCCAATGATCCAAGAATCTGAATCCCTGCCACTGCACCAGCTCTCAGTCATACATTCATCTGCTAAATCTTCCTTTTCCTGTTCTCGCTAACACGAGTAGTCCCCAAAACACTCCCCTTGTGATCCTACATTTTAAACTTCTGCATAACTCCCTTTCATTACTCTTCAGGACCTCATCCCTTTTCCTCCCTATGTCGTTGGTACCAATGTGTACAATGACCTCTGCCTGCTCATCCTCCCCCTTAGGAAGTCAATGCAATGTTCAGAGATGTCCTCAGCCCTGACACCAGGGAGGGAGCACACCATCCTGAAGTCTCGGTCACAGCCAAAGATACCCTGTCTGTGACCCTGACTAGCGAGTCACCTCATGCTCTGTTTCAATTGCCTTCCCGAAGGTTTGCAGCTAAGCCAGTTGTGATGCCATAGGCCTGTCTGCTGTTGTTGTACTTCCCTGAGAGAGGTTATACCCCCCAACAGTATCCCAAACGTTATCCCTGTTAGAGAGGGGAATAGCCACTGGAGACTCCTGCACTACCTGCCTCCCCTGGCGGTCACCCATCTCCCTGACTGAACCTGCGGTGTGGCCACATCACTGTAACTAGTGTCTATCACACTCTCTGCCCCCTGTATGCTCCTCAGTGTGTCCAACTCCCTCTCCAACTGAACCACATGGTCTGTGAGGAGCTGCAGCTGGTCACACTTCCTGCAGACACAGTCGTCAGGGACTCTAGACTGTTCCCTGATCTCCCACATCTGGCAGGAGGAGCATACCACTGCCCTAACTGCCATCTCTGTCACCTCACAGTAAGACAGAGGACAGAACCTTACCCTCACCTCGTTGCAGATCACCCTCCTCACCGAGTATCCCAGTATCCACCAAAACCCACACTTAAACCTCCAGCAGTACTTCAACAACAAAGCAGCCCTTCAGAAAATGGCCGCTCCAACAATGGCCACTCAGCTGGAGCTTGCCTCCTTTGTGTTCACTCCTGGTGGCTGAACTGATTCCTCCCAGAATCCTCCTCAGTCACTTCTCAGCAGCCCCTTATTGTTAACTTGGGAATAACTTGGATAACTCGGGAAGTCCAGTCATTTCTGCAGCACATTGGTGTCTCTAAAAAGTGAGAGCATACCTGCCAGTGTGACAGTGACCTGTGATTTCCCTATTGCCTGGATACGGTAGCTATAGGTTACCTCCCACTTGGGGCGATGGACTGGTGTGCAGTGACAGGGATGGCTGGCTCCAGTCCCTGTAACATCAGATTCGCAGCTGGTCAGAGACTCACAGACAGAGCTGATTGTAGACGGTGAACACATAGATGTGCAAAACTATTGACAATAAAATGTTATTTGTGCCACCAGGACATCTTCTTTCTCGCTTGACCGCCATCTTCCAATCCAGTGCCTTTGTCCCAGAGTACAGCAAAACTTTTCCCTGATCTGGATAGAATGTGTGAGGGTTGCTGAATGAAGGAGCGATGAAAATATGGGAGAGGGCCAAGAGGACTGGATGTTTGTAATGACCTGATGATCCAAGATAAACCATATCTTTGTTCCTTTCAAGAAGAGTTTAACAAGTGACTGCTATAATGTGCTTAATGGAGTTCTTTGATAAAGGAAATTTCTTTGGAACTGCTGAGTTCACCGTGTTTCATGCTCCAAAAGGAAATTCAAACATGTGAGTTGTAGGACCAATGGCATTCTGAGTTTCACATTGACCAAGGGACATAACCCAGAAGTGCGCAGGAAGAGGGTTCTTGGTGATGCAGTGATAATGTCCCAGGCAAGAGATCTTGGGCTGAAATCCCACCTGTCTCAGAGGGGTATAATAACATCTCGCGGACAGGTTGATGAGAAGGTAGATAGACTGCAGGAAAACATGCTGTTCCTCTCTCATTCCCATCTGCTAGGACCAGAGATGTTTATAGTATATATAAATGACATTAGCTAATGTGTTTTTTCTAAAGGACATGACTTCAAGGTTTGGAGACAGAAAGATAGTGAACAGTGAGGAAGACAAGATCAGACATCGGAAGATCATTTAAAGCAAAATATTTCTGATGATGCAAAACTGAAACAAACACAGAATGCTTCAGAAACTCAGCAGATCAGGCACCATCTGTGAAGAGGGAAGCATTCCCACGACACCACACTCAGGGCGGTAATTCGAGAGCAGTAACTCGAGACCAACCATCGAGAAATGAAGATATCCCTGAAATCATCGGGAGAAGACCAGGCGACATCACGACGTAGAGCACGGCCTACTTCTATTGTGACGGTTTATGATCATCCAGAGTTAAGGTTAAAGCAGAAGATAGAATTTGTTGTGTAAATGGTTAATTTGTAGTGTGTCTTGTTATGATCATCTTAATTGTGTCAAATAAATGAATAATATTATTTATTATTATTAAGAGCCGTCTCAGCGCTTTTGCTCGATTTAAAAGTTTAAAAAAAACATTGTGTGTCAGGGGCAACAAATTGGCTATCCATGATGGGACCTCGATAAAAAGTGACTTTGTCACTCTTGAGATCGAAGCCCGTGGAACCTAATATTCCTTGAGATTTTGCCTGAGATGGTTGTTAAGAGGACAGTTTTCCCACCCGATGACCAGGAATTCAAGCAAATCAAAGAGAACAGATTGGTCTCAACTGAATTGTTCTTTCATAGGGGTGTGTGTGTGTGTGTGTGTGTGTGTGTGTGTGTGTGTCTGTGTGTGTGTGTGTGTGTGTGTCTGTGTGTGTCTGTGTGTGTGTGTGTGTGTGTGTGTGTGTGTGTGTGTGTCTGTGTGTGTGTGTGTGTGTGTGTGTGTGTGGTAACACACTGAAAGTCTGTAAATATTCGGTGGGATTAGAACTGGAACATAGTGAATGCTGTACCCTCAGTCTGATCCACCCGCTATACCCCGTAGTTTAATTGAAAATGGCAGAGAATGGCACCACAGTAGAGTATGGGAAACAACACTGAGACAGGATATTAGTTAGAAAAAGTGGTCGACATGGGCAGAATTTTGTTCAAACGATGAAATGGGCCCAGGATCCCCAGGGCAGAAGTGTTGGGATAATTTTAGCAGAGCTCAAGGGAAGTGGGTTTCCAAACTTGAGAAGGTCACAGCGATAATGTGCTGTCTAGGGCAATTCTTAGGGACAGAGCAGAACGGAAAATCCATCCGTAAGGAACTAGGGGACGCAAAAAGGGAAATCCCGGAGTTTGAAAAGAAAAATGCAGCTCTCGTCCAGAGAAATCAAGCAAACCTCCTACCCATGGGGCAATACCATACCCAGTGTGAATGAACATACTGAGATCCCCAACACACAGTGTCAGCTAAAGAAGCTGCTGAGAAGGCAGGAAGGGAGTTGGGAAATAAATGGACGGATTTAATAGGGTGGTTATGGGAGGGGATTTTAATTTTCCAAACAAAGACTGGGACTGCTGTAGTGTTAAGGGTTTAGACAGAGAGGAATTTGTTAACTGTGTACAAGAAACTTTTCTGGTTCGGTATGTGGATGTACCTACTAGAGAAGGTACAAAACTTGACCTATTCTTGGGAAATAAGACAGGGCAGGTGACTGAGTTGTCAGTGGGGGAGCACTTTGAGGCCAGCGACCATAACGCTACTAATTTTAAATTAGGGATGGAAAAAGATAGACCAGATCTAAAAGTTGAAGTTCTAAATTGGAGAAAGATTTATTTTGGCGGCATTGGGCAAGAAATTTCAAAAGTTAATGGGGCAGATATTCACAGGTAAAAGGGCAGCTGAAAAATGGGAAGCCTTCAGAAATGAGATAATTTGAGTCCAGAGACAGTATATTCCTGTTAGAGTAAAAGGAAAGGCTGGCAGGTGTAGGAAATGCTGGATGACTAAAAGGATTGATGTTTTGGTTAAGAAAAAGAAGGAAGCATATGTCAGATATAGACAGGATTGATCTAGTGGATCCTTACAAGAATAGAAAGGCAGCAGGAGTATACTTAAGAGGGAGCTCAGGAGGGCAAAAGGGGGACATGAGATAGCTTTGGCAAATAGAGTTCAGGAGAATCCAAAGGGTTTTTAAAAAACACATTAAGGACAAAAGGGTAATGAGGGAGAGAATAGGGCCCCTCAAAGATCAGCAAGGCGACCTTTGTGTGGAGCTGCAGGAGGTGGGGAAGATACTAAACGAGTATTTTGCAATAGTGTTTACTGTGGAAAAGGACATGGAAGATAGAGAAAGTAGGGAAATAGATGGTGACACATTGCAAAATGTCCATAATCCAGAGGAGTAAGTGCTGCGTGTTTTGAAATACATAAAAGTGTATAAATCACCAGGACTGGATCGGTGCAGCCTAGAGTTTCGTGGGAAGCTCAGGGAGTGATCATTGTGCCCCTTGCTGAGATATTTGTATTATTGATAGTCACAGGTGAGGTGCCGGAAAACTGGAGGTTGGCTAATGTGGTGCCGCTATTTAAGAAGGGTGGTAAGGACAAGCCAGGTAACTATAGACCAGTGAGCCTGATATTGGTGGTGGGCAAGTTATTGGTGGGAATTCTGAGGGACTGGATGTACATGTATTTAGAAAGACAAGGGCTGATTAGGGATAGTCAACATGGCTTTGTGCGTGGGAAATCATGTCTCACGTACTTTTTTGAAGAAGTAGCAAAGAGGATTGATGAGGGCAGAGCAGTGGAAGTGATCTTTATGGACATCAGTAAGGCACTCGACAAGGTTCCCCATGGGAGAACAAGGTTAGAGCTCACGGAATACAGGGAGAACTAGCCATTTGGATACAGAACTTGCTCAAAGGTAGAAGACAGAGGATGGTCGTGGAGGGTTGTTTTTCAGACTGGAGGCCTGTGACCAGTGGAGTGCCACAAGAATCGGTGCTGGGTCCTCTACTTTTCATCATTTACATAAATGATTTGGATGTGAGCATAAGAGATATAGTTAGTAATTTTACAGATTACATCAAAATTGAAGTTGTAGTGGACAGCGAAGACGGTTACCTCAGATTACAATGGGATCTTGATCAGGTGGAGTAATGGGCTGAGAAGTTGCAGATTGAGTTTGATTTAGATAACTGCAAGGTGCTGCATTTTGGGAAAGCAAACCTTAGCAGGACTTCTCCAATTAATGGGAAGATCCTCGGGAGTGTTGCTGAACAAAGAGACCTTGGCGTGTAGGTTCATAGCTCCATGAAACTAAAGTAACAGGTTGATAGGATAGTGAAGAAGGCGTTTGGTATGCTTTCCTTTATTGGTCAGAGTATTGAGTACAGGAGTTGGGAGGTCATGTTGCGGCTTTACAGGACATTGGTTAGGCCACTTTTGAAACATTGCTTGCAATTCTGGTCTCCTTCCCATCGGAAGGATGTTGTGCATCTTGAAAGGATGCTACCAGGGTTGGAGGATTTGAGCTATAGGGAGAGGCTGAATAGGCTGGGGCTATTTTCCCTGAAGCATTGGAGGTTGAGGGGTGACCCGATAGAGATTGATAAAGTCATGACGGCAATGGATAGGATAAATAGACAAAGTTTCTTCCCTGGCTGGGGGAATCCATAACGAGAGGGCATAGGTTTAGGGTGAGAGGGGAAAGATATAAAAGAGACCAAAGGGGCAACTGTTTCATGCAGAAGGCGGTACGCATATAGAATGACTTGCCAGAGGAAGTGGTGGAGGAAGGCACAATTGCAACATTTAAAAGCCATCTGAATGGGTACATGAATAGGAAGTGTTTGGAGGGATATGGGCCAAGGGCTGGCAGGTGGGACTAGATTAGGCTGGAATATCTAGCCAGCATGGACGAGTTGGACCGCAGGGTCTGCTTCCGTGCTTTACATCTCTATGACTCTGTGGCTCTATTTGCAAGCAACAATCACATACAGCGCCCCGTTAACACCTCGACAACTTCGAACACCTCGGGACTTAATGATCTATCCTGGCGGGTCACAGGGACTATTGCTTTAATTGAGTTTACTGGCCATATACAGCAAGGGTATATTACAGAACTAATAGAGTTTAATCTGCACAATGTGACATGCCAGCACCCTACTATCTTAGTTAACCTTCCTCCAGATGTAGAACACATTCTCAGTGTCGATTCCATGACTAGGTGCTCTCTAACCTTTGACCCAGTGAATGTCTGCAAATGGCAACTGTTTCTGGCTAGCACTGTCCCGTCCATCATGTCAACAAAAATTGATACAAATCAGATCAGCTTAATAGGGCAGATTGGGTTCAATGCCCGAACAATGACCAAGGATCCAGCTATGACAGAGCTGTTGGCGAAACACAAAGGGCTATTCGCCCAGTGTAAACGTGACTGAAGGGGTATCCTGGGAGAGCTGATAATCGAGGGGCCAGACCCGAAACCACAAAGACAATACAGTTTCCCAGACAGGCAGAGGGGGTGGGGGCCAAGGTGACTGACAGTCACAGGACATGATATCAGGAATGGTTCCAGCTCCATCACCTTCAATCAGTCCTGTCAGTTCAAATTCACATTTCCCTTCCAGGAACAGCAGTATACCGGGACTTGGCTATCCAAAGGGTTCAAGATCAGAGTATTGAGTACAGGAGTTGGGAGGTCATGTTGCGGCTGTACAGGACATTGATTAGACCACTGTTGGAATATTGTGTGCAATTATGGTCTCCTTCCTATCGGAAAGATTTTGTGAAACTTGAAAGGGTTCATAAAAGATTTACAAGGATGTTGCCAGGGTTTTAGGATTTGAGCTATAGGGAGAGACTGAACAGTCTGGGGCTATTTTCCCTGGAGTGTCGGAGGCTGAGGGGTGACCATATAGATGGTTACAAAATTGTGACGGGCATGGATAGGGTAAAGCGGCAGCGTCTTTTTCCTGGGGTTGAGGAGTCCAGAACTAGAGGGCGTAGGTTTAGGGTGGAGGGGAAAGATATGAAAGAGACCTACAGGGCAATTGTTTCACACAGAGTGTGGTACATGTATGGAATGAGCTGCCAGAGGAAGTGGTGGAAGCTGGTACAATTGCAATATTTAAGAGGCATTTGGATGGGAGATGATTAGGAAGGGTTTGGAGGGATATGGGCCGGGTGCTGATAGGTAGGACTAGATTGGGTTGAGATATCTGATCGGCACGGACGGGTTGAAACGAAGGGGTCTGTTTCCATGCTGTACATCTCTATGACTATATAACTCTAACTCACCCTCGATTTTTCACAGATGGTTATCCAAGGGACTGGAAAGGCTTTCCCGGCCGGACTGTCTCATCCAATATGGAGATGACCTACCCCTCCAGATGGAAACAAAGAAGGAGCACGTTCAGCTCCTGGACGGATAACTCGATCTGACACACAAACTAGGATGGAAGGTAAATCTGAAAATGGCACACATTTTTCAGCCCAGGGCGACACACATGGGAACCATGGTCACCCACAGGAAAAGGGAAACAGACTGAAAGCAAATACAGACCATTGAACGACTCCCATTCCCCGAGATGTTAGTGTGCTCTGACCTTTCCTCAGGTTAGTGAGATACTGCAGGAACCACATTGATGAGTTCACTGCCAAAGCAGCTCAACTCTCAGCGTGCTGAAAAAGAATGCTATCTGGTGTTGGACATCTCAAAACACTGAAACAGTAACTATTTAAAACATGCCCTTCACAACAGCATCTGCCTTACTAGTACCGCACCCTGATATAACATGCAGCCTAGAAATTGCGGCCACAGACCGGGCAATAGCTGCTGTTCTACTGCAGGAGTGGCACGGTAGGCCAGACACAGTGACCTACCCCTCCAGGGTCCTACATCCCATGTAACAAGGGTTTTCCTTGTGTGAACGACACTCCCTTGCAGTCTTTTGGACAATCCAGTAATTCGACGATATAATTAGTTTAAACCCACTGACCGTACTGACTGAGCACACTTCAATCCAGCTCCTGTTGGATGGCCAAATCAAAGCCAGCTCAGTGAGCCAGATTCGAGCCGAATGATGGACTCCAATTATTCCTGGCTGGGACATCAAGGTCAGATATACCAAGGTGCCCACCTTCCTGACAGATAACCTCAATAATGGGGGAGACCCACATGCCTGCCAAATCATAGCCACTAAACAGCCCCACCTGTCCTTTTATACCTAAACAGCAGGAAAAAAGATTAAGGATGAAACAAGAAGATAACCAGGCAGACACGGCTGTCAGAATTGATGGAGATGGATCCTCCACAGTAGAAGAAGGCAGTCGGATCACCGGCTGTGGGATATACATGACCAACACTCAAGGACAGCAGCCACTATTGGGACTAGCTTTAAAATGAGGCAGCCATTGAAGTGCCCAGGCTGTGGAAATAGCAGCTGGAGCTGATGTGGTCAGCCCCCCTGATCTGTTCCCTTCACCCACAGATATATACCCCGATAGCATTGTCTGTGTGCAACATCCTCACAGAATTCTCACCATTATGGGAAGCTCGAGGGTTTAGTTCTGCTGCTGGGAATCCCCTACCTTCAGTCCCCTTATCAAAATACATACTGCAGGCCGCTAGTGGAAGGAAATGCAGCATAATTAAAGTTAATAGCCACCACAAAACAACTCCAGAAGTTAACCTCAGAGCAGATGTCAGCTGAGATAAGTGCTGATGTCGGAGAATTCTGGCAGCCCCCCCCATGGGTGAGCAGGTCAACGCAGTCGCTGTCAGCCAGACAAACATGGACAGGCCCAGTACCACAATGATTCCTTCAAACACATTGTGGGAGGGGTTTACCCAGAGGCTTATGTCAAATGGAGAGATTCCCTGCAGCTATGGGACAGATTAGTTTTCAAAACAGGAGTCTATATCGCTCTGACTCAGGAAAGGAACAAATCATATATCAGTCCCATGATGGACACGGGCACCAGGGAATAGAGGCCAGTACCAAACGATTGAAAGAACTGTGTTGGTGGCCCGAGTTACACAGGACTGCAGCACACTATGTAGGGAACTGTCTGGTGAAAGCCCAAAATAATCCAGACAGTTATGCTCGAAAGGGCCTACCCGTCCCATGGAAGTGTGCCATGGACCTCCAAACATTTCAAGAAGTTAGCCCAGACCCTAACTTTGCTCATTGTTTTAAGTAGGTGTAGAGCGGATATTCCAGGAGGGATGCAGCTGGCCCAAACAGAATTAAACAAAACAGAATTGATTTGTAAGATCACCAAATGAAACAGAAACAAAAGAGAACAGAATACAGATTAACAAATATTTTAAAAGCCAATCGACTATCGCAACTTAATGATGCTGTTCTAAATATTTGCAACATCCCCATAATCAGCCCCTTTGTAAAGAAGTCAGTTCAAACCCAGGTTCTTACAGGAGAGATGTTAGAGAGAGAGAGAGAGAGAGAGAGAGAGAGAGAGGAGGATCACCATGGAGCTGCTTCTTTGACCAGCAGCCTCAAAAACCTGACCACCAGCAGCAGAGCAGCCAGACAACACACACCAAACCAAACCAGATGGACGCTGAGATGGGAGAACTGGTCACTGCTCTTTTATTGTGCACGTAGTATTTTTTTTTAAACTTGAAAGCTTCTTCAATTAGATAAAACCAAACATTTCAGTACCTCTGCCTTTACAACCCCTCTGAATAAAAACCAAGGACCACATAACATTGTTAAAGGAATAGCAACATCACAAAAGCCTTGGACGAATCTACAAATTGACTATGTAGGTCTTCTGATATCATGTAGGAATGGGTTTACCTACATTCTGGTCATCGTACAGATTTGCAAAAAATGTTTCGTGGTTTTCCCGTTCAGGCAAGTACAGCCAAAATAACCGCACAAATACTAACACAACAGGTATTTACAAGATGGGGTCCACCCTGCAGTATTGAGGCAGATCAGGATCCCATTTCACCAGCTGGGTCATGGAGAATGTGATGGCTGTTCTTGGTGTCAAGCAGAAATTCCAGATTGCATACCACCCACAATCCAGTCGGATCGTGAGAAGGATGATTCGCACCTGAAAAGGGAAGATCAGGATGACGGAACAACAGGACAATAAAACCAATAAAACCTGGGACATAGTACTTCCATTTGTCCTTATGATGGTACACAACACCATCTCCCGATCTACAGGGTATACCCCCCATATCCTGATGACAAGCTGACCCATGAAAGGATTCGACTACCTGTTCAGTCTCCAACCTCAGTGAACCCGTCCTCACTGCCCTCACCCACGAGAAAGCAATGCAGCATCTCACTGGAATATCACCGTCACTCAGCTGGCAGCAGCTGGCAGGTTCGAGACCAAAAGGAAAGTAAGGCAGGCCTCCCTCCACAGCAATGTTAACCCTGTTGAATGTGCTATACAACAGCAGCTGATCCGACAGATATACAACCCTAGCTCCTCTCTTTCCCCTAAATACTCAGGCCCACACACTGTGGGTGATAAGGTAAACCCCCTCAGAATACAAGGTTCTAGTCGCCACAGGAAAAAACGGCTGGTCCCTTGTCAACCAGTTAAAAGCCAATGTCACTGCCTTGGAACGAATGGAAAGGACGAAGGACACCTGCTGACACATCCTTAAGGACCTGCCACTGCACTGCCCCCTGATGAAATCTATTCCTTCCCATCACCAACTGCAGCTTCAATGTCCAAGGGAACCCAGACAATTTGATTGATTCAATGCAAGGCTCCCAAACAAATTGGAGTGACTGACTCGTAACTTATATCACAGATATGTTAAACACCTCCCGATGGTCTAAACATGACTGGATTCCCTAATAACCCCCTGACAAATAGGGAAACCGAACATCCCCAACTCACTATTCCTCAGACCCCTAACAACGTACCCGCACCATGGACATGTGACTATGCAAAAGGCCTAGTACAGACAATGGAAAAACAGGCTGACCCAGATCACCAAATGGTAATTCCAGGTGTCACCACAGGAGGGAATGACAGGAAACGGACACAGGAACCAGGAGGATGCAGTATTGACAAGCCGCAGAGACCAAGGATACACAACACACTGAGAAGTCTCTGTTAGGCAGCTATTTGACAAATAGCAGAAAGTGAGGACTGCAGATGCTGGAGATTAGAGTCAACAGTATGGTTTTGGAAAAGCACAGCTGGTCACACAGCATCCAAGGAGCAGGAGAATCGACTTTTCAGGCATAAGCCTTTCATCAGGAATGAGGTTTGTGGGTCATGGCTGACAGATAAATGGGAGGGGGTGCTGAGGGAAAGGTAGCTGGGAAAGGTCATAGGTCAGAGATGTAAGTGATGGATGGGTCCGGCAGGTGGTGCTGAGTTGGAGGCTTGGGACTGGGAAAATGTGGGGAGAGAGGAGGTGAGCATTCATACCATGTTGTTGCAGAGTCCCAAGCCAGAGAATGAGGCATTCCTCTTTCAGGTGTTGGGTAGTAACGGTTTGGCAGTGGAGGAGGTCCAGGACCTGCATGTCATTGACATAATGGGAGAGGGAGTTGAAGTGTTCAGCCACGGGGCAGTGGGGCTGGTGGGTGCGGGTGTCCTAGAGCTGTTCTCTGATACGATCTGTAAGGAGGATCCTGTTTCCTGATGTACAGGAGATCACACCGGGTACAATGGATGCAGTAGATGTCATTGGGAGAGGTGCAGGTGAATTTCTGATGGATGTGGAATGATCCCTTAGGGCCTTGGACGGAGGTTAAGGACTGTTGTGTTCGCAGGTTTTGCACTTCGTGCAGTGGCAGGAGTGGGGTGTGGGCTGGTGGTGAGAGTGTATCTGACAAGGGACTTGTGAAGGGCATTGTCTTTCAGGAGTGCTGATAGTGGTGGGGAATGAAATATGTCTCTGGTGCTGGGGTCCATTAGGAGGTGTGGCAGTGGTGGAGAATGATGCGTTGTATGTGGGGATTGGTCGGGTGGAAGGTGAGGACCAGGGGTGGCTATCCTTGTTGAATTGGGAGGGGTGGGATTCCAGGGCGGCAGTGCATGAAGTAGAGGAGATGAGCTGGAGGGCATTGTCAATGTCGTGCATATTAAATTGACTCAACTCAAATGCTAGCAAGAGCAAAGAAAAAGTTTATTTAACCACTGCAGGGGAGCCAATACAATTGGCAAAACGCCTCATGTAAGGGGAACTGAATAGCTTTCACATATTCTCTTTATACGATACATCACTCAGCATTATCATACCTGAAGGACAAGAGCTGGCAACATTCAAGCTCATTTCCACATATAGAGTTGTTTTCTCATTCCTTTGCTGTTGATATAATTGCTTACTGCCCTCGTCTTTTCCCTGACTCTGCTGAATCGACTGCTTCCAAGACTTTTCAAGGCCAGGCTGTCTGCCTGCAAAATTTAGCAAAGTATTCTCTTTCAGATTTCACAATGAATGTTAATTTTGTTAATTTTCAAATACAGTCAACCACGTGGGAAGGGAAGTTGTGATTCTGGAAGAAGGAGGCCATCTGGCACTGCCTGAGGTGGAATTGGTCATCCTCGGAACAGATGTAGTGTAGGTGGAGGAAATGAGAATAAGGGATGGTGTTTTTACAGGAGATAGGGTGGGAGGAGATGTTGTTGAGGTAGCTGTGGGAGTGGGTGGGCTTGTAGTACTGAGGAAACCTTGATTAACCGAACACCAATTATCCGAAGGAGATCTTGAGGTCCCAACAGAAACATTACATCAAAGACGTGTTTCCGACAGTGATCTTGTCTTTTGTTTACAGTTATTAAAAGTGCTGCCGAGAACAGTGCTGGACTGATGGGAGCACAGACACCATCTCTTAAAAAACTGACCTTCTACCCTCCCTCGCTGTCCACACTTACTCTGGAGTTCTACACTGGCATGTACCCTAAACCCCTCTTCCCCAGATAATCTCTCTAACATTGTCCTGTACAGGACAGAGGTGGACCTGTCAAAAAGTTGCAGGAAAATGTTGTGTATATGTATGTGTGCATGTGCGCTATTCAGAGAGTCACTCTCCAAAAGGCGTTAGCAGCAGCAGTCTTGTTGGTATCATCCAATCCAACGGCCCCCGAGAGGGGACAGGGGCAGGCAGGGGGATGGGAGTGGGGGTGTGGGCGGGAGTGGGTAGTACAGGGAGTGGGAGTGGAGACGGGTGGGGGGGTGGTGTTGGGGCGGGATGAGGGGAGGGGCGTGGAGATGGGTGTGGGGACAGTGTTGGGGCGGGCGGGAAGGGGCGTGGAGATGGGTGTGGGGACGGTGTTGGGGCGGGCGGGGAGGGGCGTGGAGATGGGTGGGGGGACGGTGTTGGGGCGGGCGGGGAGGGGCGTGGAGATGGGTGTGGGGACGGTGTTGGGGCGGGATGGCGGAGGGAGCAGAGCCTCACGGGTGCTGTGCAGCTGCTCATCTCCTAAACGGGGAGCAGACTTAATTGAAAACTCTGAGCCCCAGAGGAAAGGCATGGAATTGATTAACCAAATAATCAATTGTCTGAGTAAAAGAGTGCCCGCTCATCTCATTTGGATAATCGAGGTTCCTCTGTGGATCATTTAAGTGAACAATTCTGGGACACCTGCACCCTCCAACTCCACCGCCCTGTGGCTGAACACCCGACGCCTGGAGGAGGAATGCCTCATATTCCGCTTTGGGACCCTGCAACTACACAGGATCCATGTGGATTTCAACAGTTTCCTCATTTCCCCTCCCCCCACATTATCCCAGTCCTAAGCCTCCAACTCGGCACCGCCCTCTGGACCCGTCCATCACTGCCCCTTCTGAACTATCACCTTCTTCCTCATCTTCAGCCAACTATCGCTTTTCCAGCACCACACTCTCGGTGCCTATTTGACAAATGCACTTATTCACTAATCCAGGCAATGAAACAGTCCCTGACACCCACACAAAGCAAGGGGCAAATGTTTCTGATATTCCAACCGCACAGGTATCTCACACATCTTCCAATTCATGTTCCTGTACGCACTGATGGGATTAATCACATTACAGTTCTTCAGTTTTCACATATATTTATATCATTGGTCATAACAAAAGCCTTGATTCAGTCTTTCTGACCACCTCATGGTCAGGTCATTTAAAACCACGGCAACCGTTACTACAAGAAACCGAGGATGGAGCCTAACAGGCCTCTCAACCCAACTTCACTTTCCACGTGGGGTTCACATTCTGATGTTTTCTTTTATTATCTTTTTTTTTAATAAAGTGTGCTCAGGCTAGGGCATATGCATTATATTAGTTCGAATCTATTCAGATATTTGACAAGGGTAATTCGAGAAACAACCTAATCTCTCTCCAGGACAATGATGACTGTGCAAAATAGAATCAAGGTACATTTCATTTGGATGGTCATCGTGATCATCAGAAACAACACAAAATAAACACCAAACAGACCAGGAACAATATTTGTTAGCCTCCTAAATATTAGTTATCCTATTGTTTGTTCAAATGATGTTTATGATGTTTATTTGATTTTTGTTATGAATATTTTTTCTTGTTAGGAATTAGTTTTGTATTTGCTTATTTCTGCAATGTCTTACTTATTTTAATTAACTATGTTTGCTTGATCAGACATTAAGTACAAGTTTTTTAAATATATTTTCCATTTAGATATAGTCAGCTATCATGTTGTTGATGTAATATATTCCTGGTATTATGAAGTTGGATTTTCATTATGAATTTCTTTTTCTGCACTGGTGCATTTACTGATTTTAATTTACTATGTTTTTTGAAAGAGCCAATTGCTTAATTGTATATTGTGCTTTATTTGAGACTACATGACCATGTAGTCGCCGCACAGAGATTGGTCTTCGATTATGGGATCCAACACATCACAGAACCAAGAGGAGGGACAGCTCAAAATGACGAATTTCAGATGGTTTCACAAAGTTTGGACAATAACTGAGGCATGCTGGGAAGCCTTACCCAAAGTGACTGTGCTAATAAACATGCTGCCGAATCCAGACTGGCTGCAGCTACCAACGGAGAGTCTGCAATCAACCTGGGAGCTGCAGACTACACATTGCACACCCGGATTTGGGTTTGAATAGAGTTGACTGAAATGCCCTGCTCAAGGCAATCAGAAACATCAGGGAATGTGCCAGACACAGGGGCGCCTCACACCCTTATTTGGAGGGGGTTACATGGACCCAGCACCCCCAGGAATGGATGCCTAAGGCCCCCACTCCCATTGACATGCCAATGCCTGGTTGGATCAGGGCGATCGAGCCCTAATCAATCTATTGGAGGACATTGAAGACCCTCCCAAAAGGGCATGAACAACTCCAGAGTGTACAAACCCGCTGCAATACTACTCAAGGCAGTGGTAATTTCAGACCAACCAATGAGAAGAGAAGACAGCCTTGAGATCAGCAAGAAAGAAGACCAGGTAATCATCCCCACGTGGATCAAGGTGACGATCTCGTGTGGTGGTGTATGATCATCCAGAGTTACGCTAAAGCACAAAATAGAGTTATTGTGTAAATTGTAAGTTGATACTGTATTTTGTTATTTTAATATTTATTGTTTTAAATAAATAAATATTATCCTTCATTTTTATTATTAAGAGTTTTGTTGCAGTTTCTTTGCTCAGTATAAGAGTCAAAACACACTATGTGGTGAGCACAACACAACCATTCATTTCTATGGAACCACTTCAATATCTTCAGAGAAGTGAAAGATTATGGTCAATGCCTCTATTTCTGTTTCTCTCAGAAACTCATGTCCATGCAGTACAAGGTACAAGTCCTATTCCATTGGGGGAATAGTGTACTGGATTGAAGAGGGTTAACTGAACGTGTTTGTTTAGTGACTGTCTTTAATGTCAAACTCCATGGACCATAATTGTGTCCCAGGAGGGTTTCCCTCTTCTATAATGACAACTTCCTTACAATGTACAAAGGTATAGTTTCAGTGACAGCATCACCTCTAGCATCACTCCCAGCACTAACAGGGACTGGCAGCTCCAGAGACTGGGAGCTCGGGGAAGAGAAATTCGAATCTGAGAACAATAGATTGGAATTTTACAACCATGGGTTGGAATCTGAACACAGAAGATCGGAATTTTACAACAATGGGCAGGAGTTTCTCAGCGACAGTTGATTATATTTCTGCAAATTACCACTTGATGTCATTAACAACTCGGATCAATTATATAGTCCTGGTTATTCAACACATTTACTATCCCACCCTTGTTATTGTTGGTGTTCCTGGTAAGTCTCTAGCCCTTCTATTAACTCTAAGAACTATCTTTAACTGCATCACTTTTCCTGCCAGTTCCTCTCTCCTCCTCGCTGCTGTTGCTGTTGTTCCTGCTAAGACCCTATGTTTCTATACCCATTAGATCTGACTGTGTGGAGGTTGCACATTCTCCCTGTGTCTGCGTGGGCTTCCTTCAGGTGCTCCGGTTTCCTCCCACAGTCCAAAAATGTGCAGGTTAGGTGAATTGGCCATGCTAAATTGCCCGGAGTGTAAAGTGAAGGGGTAAATGTAGGGGAATGGGTCTGGGTGGGTTGCGCTTCGGTGGGTCGGTTTGGACTTGTTGGGCCGAAGAGCCTGTTTCCACACTGTAAGTGATCTAATCTAATCTATAAATCATATTGCACTCTCTTCATGGTCTTGTCATTTCCAATTGGAAAGACCGAAGTCAGTGCCTTTGGTTCCTACTTTAACCTTATAATCCTATCCATTGACTCCAGCTTGGCCTTGGCCAAGTCATCAGAATCAGTGAGAGTGTTCAGAATCTTACCGATCCATTGGACTCCGAGTTGGGTCAAACTCATGTTCGTTTTTGGCACTTGATTCAGGTGGCCACTGTTCCCAAAATGTATCTCATCACGGGGACCTTTTCAGGCAACTCATCTTCCAGTTCCCCTTCCTGACTGACATTGCCCACACTCCCCATTCCCTCTATATCAGGAATGTAAAAATACTCTCGCAAAACTGGCTGCCAAAAAAATGCAGATTGTCTGAATACCAGAGATTTTTAGAATGTGCCTTGCTTTGTTTCTGAGACGTGCTGCTCAATTACGATTAACTTGTCTGGACAATGTCTGGTCATGGACGTATTATTCGTTTCACTACTGGCATGTCAATCTACTCGCATGCTCCAGGTGACCCTTGACCCTTCTTGCCCATCAATTTGTTCACACTGCCCCATGACAAAATCCAAAACCAAGCAAGGTCTCTGTGCCATAACTGTTGGCCATGAGAGAGTGTTCCTGTATTTGTACTGGAGAAGGTCTACTCCCCCACAAGCTTATTCAATGACCTGCTCAACCCCACCTGCCACACACCTTCTTCCACACCACCCCCACGTCGTTTACCACACCAAGGAGTCAGCACTGTTAGTGGTAGGGCCCTGGGTAGAATTAAAAACAAACGAGGCAGAAGTGAGTACTGTAGATGTTGGAAACCAGAGTCTAGATTAGAGTGGTGCTGGAAAAGCACAGCAGGTCAGGCAGCATCAGAGAAGTAGGAAAACTGATGTTTCAGGCAAAAGCCCTTCATCAGGTCTGCCTTACCTACTGTGCTTTTCCACCACCACTGTAATCCTGCCTCGTGTTATTGAAAAAAGAGTCTGAGCTGTGCAGGTACTTTGTACCTTTGAGTTGGTGTCACAGGTTGACAGGGTGTGAAAGTAGGTGTTTGGCACATCCCCTCAAAACTAGAGGGTAAAGGTTTAAACAGGACCTGAGGGGCAACCTTTTAACACAGAGGGTGGTCTGTGCATGGAACAAGCTATAGAAGTGCTAAAGTGTTAGAGTCAGGTTCAATGACAAATTTTGTAACAAATTGGACAGGTATATGGATAGGGGAATAAAAACAAATGGATAGGAAAGGTTCAGCGGTATATGGGTCAAATACAGGAAAATGAGACCACTTCAGATTAGGAAACCTGTTTGGCATGGATAAGTTGGACCAAAGGGTCTGTTTCAGTGCTATATATCTCTACTGGACTCTACGGCTCTAAGTACAGACACTGAATCATCACTGTGCCACGATAAAACCATGGGTCAGCATTCCTCATCTGACGTTATTGAACTCGCATCAATTGCAAACATTGCCCTATTTTTTGGGAAGCATCTGTGTCAATGATTTTGGATTTTCCTATTTATAATTTTTGCTCCCTTACTTGTCCTGTTACAATCTCGTTTTGCTTTTCGGTTTCATCCCTTCTCCCATCTAATGTCTCCTGTCTCCCGGGTTACCACAGATCTTTTCATTTGTTGTTCCTTCCTTTCCATGACTGGTTTAAATCCTGTTTCAGTACATTTCCAGTTCTGACAAAGGGTTAGCAGTCTGAAATGTTAACTCTGTCACTCCACTGGCACTGCCAGAGCTGCTGAGAATTTCCCACATTTCCTGTTTGCTTTCTATCATCTTTAGCGTTTCCTTCTTGCCCTTACTGTGAAGATTTTTATTTGATTGAAATTGATATATTTTCTGACCTTTGCTATCATGTCATTGCAAGCCTAAGGTCAATTGAGTAAAGCGCTGTATCTACTCAATAGCACACCAAGTTGGCAGCGCTAATCGGAAGGGACTTTCAGTTGGATTAGCTTCACAACCCCATGAGTATAATGAATGTTTACAAATATCTCACAGTCTTGATTACATTTCCCACAATAAAGACAAAGTGGTGATACTGAGCAAAGGGCAGTGGTCAGTTGTCTCATTCACAATGGAACACCCGTCCTCAAGCTGCAGTCCTCAACCTTGTCCCTTAACTGCAGCCTATTAGACCATAAGACATAGGAGTGGAAGTAAGGCCATTCGGCCCATTGAGTCCACTCCGCCATTCATTCATGGCTGATGCGCATTTCAGCTCCACTTGCCAGCGTTCTCCCCGTAGCCCTTAATTCCTCTAGACAACAAGAACCTATCAATCTCGGCCTTGAAGACATTTAGCGTCCCGGCTTCCACTGCACTCCGTGGCAATGAATTCCACAGGCCCACCACTCGCTGCCTTTCCCTCGGGATATATGTTTAGTGTCTTACAAAACATTACTTTATCCACAATTTGCCACCTGGTTCGGTGTTATATTGAGTAAAGCTCTGTATCTACACAATCAGTTGATTAATTTGTTACATAGCTGTCCTTTCCGTGATAATACTCTGGTTTTGAAATACATTTCTCGTTGCTTTTTATTTATTAAAATGACCAATTAGTGAGACTATCATTCAGTTGTCCCTCTTCATGACTGTTTTGGCTGTTCCAGTCTGCAGGTGTCACTGGTTAATATGCAAATCCATGTTCTACCAACTTTGAAATAAAGTATCTTTACATCTTCTGAATTAATCTTTTCCAACATCTTACCCCATCACAAGACTTGCACAGTTGAGCCGATCGATCTCTCTTCTCTGGCTATATTACACATAGAATACAATTTTATACTGAAGAACAGGATTACTAAATTCCAATCGTGCCATAACAAAATATATCCTACACTGGGGTACAGTAAACGAAGACAAGTTTCAGATGTTTTGCCATCTATGACTCTTTCAAAACCTGTTCATTTACACAGAATTGAGAAAACCTTCCCAGAGTCATATTGAGGTCACTTGAATCAGTTCCTGAGACTTCAGAGATATGGACCATTCTGCCAATATTAATGAAAAGTTAGAAAATGAATGAACGAAAATAAAATACTGCAGGTGCTGGAAATCCGAAATAAGAACAGACAAGGCTGGGAGTGCTGATGGAACAGCATCAACCTGAAATGTTCACTTGTTTCTCCAGGTTAACCTTGATTCAATAAAATAACAAAATGTAGCTGTAAGTTTGGATCACGAGGTATCCTGTGAAAGAGAGTACGTTGAGCAGATGGGTTCCATTTCTGACAAATAATACATTTTCAGGTTCCATTCCTAATAGGTAAATAACTTGACAGTTGATGGAGAAGGAGCCTTGGTCAGGTTGTATTGAGACAATGAAGAGATACTTGAATGATTATTAAAATCGAATCAATGTGAAGGTTGATTGGGAAAAGGTAAGTGCTCACCACTGTGTCAATACATATAGACAGCCCGTGCAGATCGGATGGGCTGAATGGCTTCCTTCTGATAACTGTATGATTATTAAACCTGATCTCCATTTTCCTTTCCTGGGTGTGCAGTCAACATGCTGAGTTGTGCTTCAGTAGAGGTTCTCCAGTCCTCACCAGGAGCTAACACAAGAAACAGCTAAGGTACTGTATATAGCAATGGTCCTGAAAATATCTTGATAATGGTACACGGCTTCTGAGTTGAACAGTTCCAATGAAATTACGATACCGATAACTGCCTGATAACATAGGAGGTTTTACAAGTAATTCTCAAAGAGTAGAACAAAGCAAATCCAGTTAATTAATACCCTATCTGTCTCATCGTAATGAACAGCAATCTGGTGGAAGGTATCATCAAGAGAGCTACCGAGCTGCACTCACTCAGCAATAACTTGTTCACTGGTGTGAGGTTCTGCAGAGTTGCCCAGCAGCAGACCTCATAACAACTATTATCCAAACAAAGACAACAGAGCTGAACTCCTGAGGTGAGTTGAGAGGGACTGTACTTGACATCAAAGCAGCAGTTGACGAAGTCTGAGCTGAAGGAAACCTAAAATAATGAGAAATAAGATGAAACTCTCATTGGTTGGAGTCATTCCTGGCACATTGGAGGATGGGTGTGGTTGTTGGAAGTCAGTCACCTCAGCTCCAGGACATCGCTGCAGGAGTTCCTCAAGGACGTGTCCCAGGCCCAGTTATCTTCAGCTGCTTCATCATGGACAATCCCGCCATCATAAGGTCAGAATTCAGGATGTTTGTTGATAGTTCCACAAAGTTTTTTTCCCATTCCTGACTTGTCAGACACGATGCCTATATTTAGCAACACTTGGGCAGTATTCAGGCCTGGACTGACATGTCGTGTTTATGCCACACACGTGTCAGGTATGTCTGAATGGAGTGAATGTAACGTCTTCTCTCAACAATGATTGGCCTTACCTTCACTGAATCCCCCACATCCAACACCCTGATGGAGAGAGGGGTGTTACCATTGCCACAGACTGAGACAGCCCCAGTTATATGAATACCATTGTTCCAAGACCATTTCAGAGACTGGTAATTCTGTGATACATATCTCACATACTGACTCCCCAAAGCCTGTCCACTATTGACAAAGGGTAAGGCAGGAATGTGATGGAATACTCCCCGCCTGTCTGGGTAAGTTCTGCTTCAACAACACTCAAGAAACTTAACAACATTCAGAATAAAGTGCCCTTGAATAAAGCCCCCACAAACATTCCTGGTTTCCACCATCAATGCACCCCAACAGCAATGTGAGGCACGTGGAAGATGCACTGCAGTTACTTTGTAAGAGCCCTGTCACAACATCTTCCAAACACGTGACCTCTACCATCTGAAATCAATCGACCATCAACTCCATCGGAAAACTAACTCTAAGTTCATATCAGAGAGAATAATAGACTGAGATATCCCCATATAATCTGGCTTTATTGGATAATGATCAGGAGCAAGATATGTGTGCTGATATCCACCATGGACACCAGATGCTAAAGAAGGGGAACTTGGGCTGATCCTTCCACACTAATTTTGAATGACTCTGTGGTGATGAACAGCAGGAATCTGGACGTTTTGTCCACCCTAAAACAGGGTCACTGATCTCTGTTCCACTTCAGAAACTGAAACTTTGGTCTTTGTCCCATGGTCTTTGTGATGGTTCCTATATTCCTTTGTTTTCACTTCAATAATCTGTCAGCCAAGTGTCAATCTTTACATCATCTCCTCATTTTCTGTTTCAACCCAAGTATGGATTTCTACCTAATTGGTAATTTTACTGATTTCTTTTTGGAACCAGCAGATTACATGACCATGGGTATAAATCAATTATATTCCGTACAGTGTGGAAGCAGACCTTTCAGTTCAATAAATCCACACCAACCCTCTGACGAGTAACCCACCTAGACCCATTCCCCACTGACTAATGCACCTAACACTATGGGTAATTCACCTGACCTGCACTTCTTTGGATTGTGGGAGGACACCGGAGCACCCGGAGAAAACCACCACAGACATGGGGAGAATGTGCAAACTCCACACAGACAGTGACCTGTAGCAGGAATTGAACCCAGTCCCTGACGCCGTGAGGCAACAGTGCTAACCACTGAGCCACCATGCCACCCTACTTTAATACATTTTCAGGAAGTGGGACACATTTAGAAATCAAACGATGTACTGTGTGTAATTGGTAATTTTTCAACCAGCTTGATTAATTTTCCTGTTTATTTTCTTTCCTCACAGTGAACATCATAACAATTCTAATTTTGTCGCAAGGAAAGTGTGGTCTTTCAAAATGTATTACTCGATACCTGGTCGCAATGTCATCAGCAGATATCCTAGTTATTATCCTTGATGTGCTACTGAGACACATTCCAATTGTTTTTAAGAGAAAGTTGCGTTTTATACGGGCCATCCCCATCTGTAATATCCACGCTGTCTTCCTTTATGCAGCCACCGACTGTTCTGTCTGGTTTACTGTCACTTTTACCTTTGATCGATATGTGGCCATTTGCTGCCCAAATCTGCGAATTAAATTTTGTACTGAGAAGACAGCAGCTGTGGTTCTGGGAACAGTGACTGTGCTGAGTGGTTTGAAGAACATTTTCTGGTACTTTATGTTTACATCTCAGTATTTGCTGAGAAATCTCCCCTGGTTTTGTTCAGTACCAACTGATGTTCTGTCATCTCCAGTCTGGGGAACAATTGAGTGTCTTTATTATATCCTGAACCCAGCAGTGCCATTTGTTCTAATTCTGCTGCTCAATGCTTTAAGTGTCAGGTACATTTTAGTGGCCAGCAGAGCCCGCAGGAGACTTCAGGCCCACAGCAGTGGGGAGAATCCCAGTGACCCAGAAATGGGGACTCGAAGGAAGTCTATCATTTTATTGTTTGTTATCTCAGGGAATTTCATTCTGTTATGGTCGGTGTTTATGCTATACTCTCTATGGAAACGCACATATCGGATGGGGAACAGGGACCTATATTTACATTATTTTGTACGAGATATTGGATTCATTCTCCAGCTCCTAAGTTGCTGCACAAACACTTGTATATATGTCGTGACCCAGACTAAGTTCAGGAAACAGCTGAAGAACATCGTAAAATACCCATTTACCCGAACGGTGAAATTCATTAAATGATGAGACAGATTGAAGGATTCAGGGATTAGAGATGTCTCAGAATCCATCCATACCCACTCTCCGTGGGGTCAGTGATACAGACACCCTGAGGGGAGTCTGCTCTCTCCAAACTTTGTGATACAGACTGAGTATGTTCAGTTGGCAGTCCTGGTGATCTGCTACAGACAGTAAATGGACTGTCCTACCACAGACAATGATATAGACACACTGGGGTCAGTCTGCTCTATCCAATGTGTGTGATACAGATGCAGTAGGGACAATCTGCCCTCTCTAGGGTCTGTGACAAAGACACAGTGAGGTTGGTCTGCCCTCCATGGGAGACATGTGAACACACTAGTGTGAATGAGGAGTAAGTCAGTTAGCCTTTTGTGCCTGATCTGTGATTTGATCAGTTCATGGTTGATCTTGCTGCGACCTTAATACACTCTTCCACACAAGTCATTAATGAGCCTGCCTTTATTGTTATCTGGAAGATCATTCCACAGACTATGTGAACAAACAAATATGAATGTGGAGTAGGCCATTTAACCCCTTCATTCTAATCTGCCATTTGATAAGATCACGGTTGATCTGGCTACAACCTTAACCCTCTTTTCCACCGACTTTCAATCCCCATTGACTTATTTGTGAAGAGTCTATGTAACTCGTCAATACAAGTCATTAATGAGCCTGCCTCCATTGTTAACTGGAAGATCCTTCCACGCACTATTGCATAGTGAGGAAAAACACATGTTGTATGTGCTGCCACAAAAACTTTGCCAGTTTTAAAAGCAAGTTTAATGAGTTTGGATGAATTCAATGTGTTTTAACTCGATTGATTAAAAGACTCTTGGACTATCTGCTTCAAATTATGACGTTCAAGTGTTTCAGGTTCAGCAGAAATATTCATGATGCAAGATGGGGCCTTGGAAATAGTGAATAATATCTGATTGTGTTAAGTTTCATGAAGTAAAGCTGACTCATCTGACAACAAAACTCGATTGAAAGAATATGCAAGAGGCACAAATGTTATAAAATCATAAGTCAGAGGGACAAAATTTAGGCCAGTCAGCCCAATGAGTTTGCTCTGCCATTCAATCATGTCGGATATGTCTCTCAAGCCCATTCTCCCTCTTTTCACCATACCCCTTGATGCCCTTGATACCCAATAACCTATCTATCTCAGTCTTAAATATACTCAGTGTCCTGGCCTCCATAGCCTGCTGTGGCAATGAATTTCATAGATTCACCATTCTCTGGCTGAAGAAGTTTCTCCTTATCTCCATTTCAAAAAGGTCTTCCCTTTACTCGAAGGCTGTGACCTCGGGTCCTCGTCTCTCCCGCCAATGGAAACATTTTCACAACATCCACTCAGTCCATGCCATTCAGTATTTGGTATGTTTCCCTTAGATCCTCTCTCATCCTTCTCAACTCCATTGAGTACAGACACAGACTCCTCAAACTTTACTCATGTGTTATGATTTTCATTCCTGGAGCCATTGTCATGAAGCTCCTCTGAATATGCTCCAGGACCAGAACATCATACCTGAGACTTGGGTCCAAATCTGCACACAGTACTTTGAATGTGATCTGACCAGAGCGTTATAGAGCTTCAGGAGTACATCCCTGCTTTTATATTCAAGTCCTCTCAAGATATATACCATTATCGCATTTCCTTTCCTAGCTACCGATTCAACCTGCAAGTTTAACTTGAGAGTATCTTGGACGAGAGTGTCTTTGCACTTCAAACTTCTGAATTTTCTCCTCATTTAGAAAATAGTCCATGCCTCTATTTTTCCTACCAAAATGTATGACCTCACGTTTTCCCACATTGTGCTCTCTCTGCCACTTCTTTGCCCTCTCTCCTAACCTGTCCAAATCCTTCTGCAGCCTCCCTGCCTCCACAATACTACCTGTCCCTCTACTTACCTTTGTATCATCTGAAAACTTAGCCAGAATCCCCATGATTCCTTCATTCAGATCGTTAATGTAAAATGTGAAAAGTTGTGGTTCCAACACTGACCCTTGCGGAACATGAATTGTCACCAGTTGCCATCCTGAGATGGAACCTTTCATCCCCACTCTCTGCTTTCTGACAGACAGACAGGCTTCTATCCATGCTAGCACCTTGACTCCAACACTCTGGGTCTTTATCTTATTCAGTAGCCTCCAGTGAGGCACCTTGTCAAAGGTCTTCTTGAAGTCCAGGCAGATAATATACTTTGACTAACCTTCGTCTAACCTGATTGTTGCTTCCTCAAAGAATTCTAGAAGATTTCTCAGGCATGACTTATTTTGATGAAACCATGCTGATTTTGCTCCACTGTTTCTTCAGTTATCTCCTTTAGAACTCTGAGGTGTAGTCCATCTGGTCCAGTTGATTTATCCACATTCAGGCCATTCAGATTTTCTAACAAATTCTCATTGGTTGTGGCCACCATACTGAGCTCTGCCTCTCACTCTCTTGTATTTTTGGGATGTAACTGCTGTCTTCCACCGTGAAGATTGACGTAAAGTAAGTTCCTCAGCCATTTCCTTGATCCCCACCACTGTCTCTCCTGTGTCATTTTCCAGCAGCCCGATATACACTTTTGCCTCTCTTTTGCTCTTTATGTGTCTAAAGAAACTCACAGTCTTCATTTATATTGCTGGCTAATTTACCCACACATTTAATCTTCTCCCTCCTTATTTCATTTTTTGTTGCCCTCTGTTGGTCTTTGTAAGCTTCCCAATCCTCTGGTTTCCCATTGCCCTTCACCACATTATATGCTTTCTCTTTTGCTTTTCTGCTATCCTAGAATTCCCTCGCCGACCATGGTTGGCTCATACTCCCTGTACCATGTTTCTTTTTCCTTGGGATGAATCTCTGCTCTGGCACCTGCATTATTGTATCCGTTGCTCCCGATGCGGTCTCCTCTACATTGGGGAGACTGGGCGCCTCCTAGCAGAGCGCTTTAGGGAACATCTCCGGGACACCCGCACCAATCAACCACACCGCCCCGTGGCCCAACATTTCAACTCCCCCTCCCATTCTGCTGAGGACATGGAGGTCCTGGGCCTCCTTCACTGCCGCTCCCTCACCACCAGACGCCTGGAGGAAGAACGCCTCATCTTCTGCCTCAGAACACTTCAACCCCAAGGCATCAATGTGGACTTCAACAGTTTCCTCATTTCCCCTTCCCCCACCTCACCCTAGTTCTAAACTTCCAGCTCAGTAACTGTCTCCATGACTTGTCCGGACTTGTCTTCTTTTCTTCTTTTCCACCTATCCACTCCACCCTCTCCTCCCTGACCTCTCACCTTCATCCCCTCCCCCACTCACCCATTGTACTCTATGCTACTTTCTCCCCACCCCCACCCTCCTCTCACTTATCTCTCCACGCTTCAGGCTCACTGCCTTTATTCCTGATGAAGGGCTTTTGCCCGAAACGTCGATTTCGAAGCTACTTGGATGCTGCCTGAACTGCTGTGCTCTTCCAGCACCACTAATCCAGAACATGCATTACTCCTGCCATTGCCGTTCTGCTGTGTTTCCTATTGGGCTCCTCTTCTAGTCAATTCTACCCAGTTCCTTGCTCATACCTCTGTAGTTGCCTTTATTCAGCTGTAATATCGTTACCTTTGATTCTATCTTCTCCCTCTCAAATTGCAGAGTAAACTCAATCATATTATAATCACTGCTTCTGAATTATTCCTTCACCTTAAGCTCCCTTATCAAGTCTGCCTCATTGTACAACACCAAATCCAATGTTGCCTGTTCCCTAATGAGCTCCCTCACAAGCTGCTCCAAAATCCATCTCGTAGACATTCCACAAATTCCTTTTCTTGCGACCAGCCTGATGTAAATCCGTGAATATTCAGCTCCTAATCCTGATCCCCTTTCAGCCGTTCGTTTGCCAGTTATCTTTGTCATAAATACAAGACAGATATCAAGCTGGGTCTGAAACCTAACACTTGGATACAAAATCACTTTCTCCTTTGAGACAAAACACCTCAAGTGCTTTGTTTATTTGTCAATTCCAGCATAATGTAAGTGTTCCTCATGCAGTTGCGACCCACAGACTGATGTGGTGCTGTTCTGGGAATAAGGGCGTCTGTGTGGCTCTCCAAGATGGCTTCGTTTTTGAAGACTGTTTTGGAAATAAATCACTGGCCTCTTTCCCTTTTGTAAGACTAACAAAATGTCTATACTTGTGAAGCTTCCTTAAAAGCACCAGATTACATAAATTTTATACTAAATTCTATCACTCCAAAGACTTCCAATCTTCTGGGTGTACGAGGCACCTGAGAATTGCTCCCTAACTAGAACGTGAATTTCTTACACCATGTAGGGGATCCCTCATTGCCTCTCAGTGATTATTTCCACATTAGAAGGATGTGTTGTCCATTGTAACAGAGACTGTTCGAAGAATCTGATCTTTTGTTCAGCTCCTCCTAGATCCTCCCACCACGTCATGGTCACTGTGGGTTGTCCTTTTTACACTCAATCAGTATTAACCCTTTCAGACCCATGTACAACTTTTGATTTGATTTATTGTTGTCACATGTACCTCCGTATGGTGAAAGGTTTTGTTTTATGGGAGGTAGAGGTGAAGAACAGCCAGATGGGGACATGAGAAGTTGTTGGCGGATGGGATCAAGGGAAACCCTGAGACCTTCTGTCGGTTTATCAGGAAGCAAAGAATGACTAGAGGAAGACTCAGGCAAATCAAAGATAGTAGTTGGAAGTTGCGTGTGGAACCCGAGGACAGATGTGAAGCACTTAATGAATACTTTATGTGAGTATTCACATTGAAAAAGGTCAATGTTAGTGAGAATACGGAGATACAGGCTAAAAGATTAGATGGGATTGAGGTTGACAAAGAGGAGGTTTTTGCAATTTTGGAAGATCTGAAAATACATAAGGCCCCTTGGCCAGATGGAATTTATCCTTGGATTCTCTGGGAAGCCAGAGAGGAGAGTGCAGATCCTTTGGCTTTGAATCTTATGTCATTGTTGTCGACAGGAGTAGTGCCACAAGACTGGAGGATAGAAAATGTTGTTCTCTTGTTTAAGAAGGGGGGTTGGGACAACCATGGTAATTAAAGACCAGTAAACCTTACTTCAGTTTTGGGTAAGGTGTTGGAGAAGATTACAAGAGATAAGATAAGATCTGTTGGAAAAATTTAATTAGGGATAGTCAACACGGTTTTATGAAGGTTAGGTTGTGTCTCACTAATGTTTGTGAGTTCTTTGACAAGGTGACAAAAAATGTGGATGAAGGTAAGATGGTTGATGTGGTGTATACGGACATCAGTAAGTTATTTGATAAGGTTCTGCACGGTAGGCTATTGCACAAAGTACGGAGTTTCCAGATTGAAGGTGATATACCGGTTTGGATCAGTAATTGGCTAGGTGAAAAAAGACAGAGGGTGATGGTTGATGTGAAGTATTCACCTTGGAGCCTTGTTTCGGGGCCATTACTATTTGTCATTTTTATAAATGATCTGGAGGTGGCCGTAGAAGGATGCCTTAGTAAATTTGCAGATGACACTAAGGTAGGCAGTGTTGTGGGTCATGCCGAAGGATGTTGTGGAGAGGCATATAGATAAGATGCAGAGCTGGTCGGAGACATGGCAAATGGAGTTTAATGGGGAAAAGTGTGAGGTTGTTCACTTTGGAAGAAGTAACAGGAATGCAGCAAAATTCGTTATTGGTAAAATTCTTGGCGGTGTAGATGAACAGAGTGATTTCGGTGTTGAGGTGCATAAATTCCTGAAAGTTGCCACCCATATTGATAGGGTTGTGAAGAAGACATATGCTGTATTGGCGTTTATTGGTAAGGGGAGTACGTTTCGGAGGCACGAGATCCTGCTTCAGAGATCCAAGATTTTGGTAAGGCCTCACCTAGAGAATTGCATGCAGTTCTGGTGACTGCATTATAGGAAGGATGTGGAAGCTTTGGAAAGAGTTCAGAGGAGATTTACTAGGATGTTGCCTGGTATAGTGGGAAGGTCATAAGAGGAAGGGCTGAGGAACTGAAGCTGTTTTTTATTAGAGAGAAGATTGAGAGGTGACGTAATCAAGACATATACAGGGAGGACAGTAAGAGCATTTTCCTTGGATGGTGAAGGCTAACACTAAGGGACATAGCTTCAAATTGAGGGATGACAGATTTAAATGATGAAGTTTATGACAGATGTCAGATGAAGTTTATTTGCTCAGAGTGTATTAGGGGCGTGGAATGCAATGCCTGAGACAGTAGTAGATTCACCGACATTAAGGGCATTTAAATGTTCATTGGAGATACACAGGGATAACAATGGAACAGTGTAGGTTAGGTGGGCATCAGGTTAATTTCACAGATCAGCACATCATTGAGGGCCGAAGGGCCTATACTGTGCTGTAACATTCACGGTTCTATGTTCTATGAAAGTGTTCTATGAAAGGTTGATAGGGCCGTTAAGAAGGCATATGGTGTATTAGTTCTTATTGGTAAAGGGATTGAGTTTTGAAGCCATGAGGTCATGTTGCTGCTGTACAAAGATCTATTGCAGCTGGACTTGGATTGTTGTGTACAGTTTTTCACTGCATTACAGGAAGGATGTGGAAGGATTGGAAAGGTTGCTGAGGAAATGTATCAGGGTGTTGACTGGTATGGGGGAAAGGTCTTATGAGGAAAGGCTGACGGACTTGAGGCTGTTTTATTTGGAACGAAGAAGGTTGAGGGTGACGTGATAGAGCCATACAAGATGATCAGAGGATTAGACAGGTTGGACAGGGAGAGGTTTTTTTTCTCGGACGGTGACGGTTAACACGAGGGGACATAACTTTAAACTGATTGGAGATAGATACAGGATAGATGTCATAGGTAGGTTTTTTACTCAGAGAGTAGTCAGGGCATGGAATGCCCTGCCTGCACCTGTAGCAAACTCGCCAACTTTAAGGGCATTGAACTGGTTGTTAGCTAAACATGTGGATCATGTTGGTTAGATGGGCTTCACATTGGTTTCACAGGTCGGTGCAACATTGAGAGCCAAAGGGCCTGTGCTGTGCTGTAATGTTCCATGTTCTATGTTCTATTTTCTATGAAGCATAACAGGCAGACAGATTATTGTGTATTTCGACAGGGTGAGGCATACAGGGTTACAGCAACACAGGAGCTGCACAAATGCAACATTGGCATTAGATTCAAAATTAGAGACGTATATTCAGCAGTTTAAGAACAGCAGGGAAGAATCTGTGGCTGTGTGTGTCGAAGCTTCTCAATCTTCTGCCTGTTGGAAGAAGTTGGAACAGATTCTGACCAGGTGGGAGGGGTCTTTGATGGTGTTCGCTGTCTTTCTGCAGCATCAAAACTATAGATGGAGTAACTAGATGGAAGGTTGGCTTGTGTCATGGTCTGGGCTGTGTTCATAACTTTCTGTAGTTTCTTATGATCCTGGATAGAGCTGCTATCGTACCAAGCTGTGATGTACCCTGATAGAATGCTTTCTATGGTGCTGCTATAAAAGTTGGTGAGAGTCCTTACGAATGTGCTGAATTTCCTTAGCCTCCAGAGGAAGAATAGTGGTTGTTTTGAAATCCATGATGTCCTCTTTAGACCTCAACAAAGTCCTCTGCAGACTGCCACACAGTCTTTTATAAACCTCTATAGAGTCTTTATACCCCTCCATACAGTATCCTATACCCCTCCATACAGTCTCCTGCACAAATCCTTACAGTCCCGCTACATGCTGTCCTCCACAGACCTCCATACAGTCTCCGAGAGAACTCCATGTAGTGGAGGTATGGAGGTGATGGCCTCCTGGTTTTATCACGAGACTATCTCTCCAAAATGTCAGCCAATGATCTGGGACTCAGGCTTGAATCCTGCCACAGCAAATGATGGAATTTGAATTCTATTAAACAAAATCTACAATGAAGATCATACTGAGGACCATGGCAAAACCCCATCTGGTTCACTCTAATGTCAGATTAGTTTGGTTTGGGTTTTTGGCAGTCTGGTTATTCACTTAAAACAGTCAGGAAGGTTTTGAGCTGCTGGACCCAAAGGAGTAGGCCCGTGCGGATCCTCCTCTCTCTCTGACATCTCTCCTGGAAGACCCTGTGTTTGGGTTTACCTTGTGTGCCAAGTGGGAATGTTGCAAATATTTGGATCAGCATCATTATGTTGGGCCAGCTTGTTGGGTCTTCGGATAGGTTAAGTTATTTGGTATTCTGTTCTCTTTCGGCAATCTTGTAAATAAACTCTGTTTTGTTCAAAACTACATGGTTTGATCAACTGCATTCCTCCTGCAATATCCGCATTATACCTCCTATAAACAATGATCACAGTTAAGTTCTGGGCTACTTTCTTGAAATGTTTTGAGAGGGTCTGGCCTGGTTCATAACACTTACCAATCTGCTGACTGCAGATTCCTCTGTCCATGACATTATCAGGAAGAGCAATCACCGTACAGTCCTGAAGGAGACAAAGTCCCACTTTCACATTGAGAATAACTTCCATCGTGTGGCACTATCACCGCGCGAAATGAGATCTAACAACGAAAGCATTGGCATCCATGAGGTGATGTGGGTCATCAACAGCAGCGCAATGACCTCATGGTCCAGCACATACCCCACTCAACCATGGCCATCAAGCCAGGGGAGCAACCCTGGTTCAAAGGTGAGTGCAGGAGGCCATGCCAGGAGCAATAACAGGTACAGCTGAAGATGAGGCGTCAACCTGATGAAGTCACCAAACAGAACTACTTGCAAGCCAATCAGCATAAACAGCAAGTCACAGACACAGCTAAGAGATCCCACAATCAAGGCATCAGATCTAAACTCTGCAGTCCTGCCACATCCAGTCGTGAATGACAATGGACAATTTAGCAACTCACTGGAGGAGTAGGTCCACAAACATTCCCATCCTCAACTATGGAAGACCCCAGCACATCAGTGCAAAAGATAAGGATGAAGCATTTGCAGGAATCTTCCATCAGAACTGCTGAGTGGATGATCCATCTCACCCTCCTCCAATGGTACTCAACATTACAAACTCTAGTATTCAGCCAATTTGATTCATTCCATGTGATATCACAAAATTATGGGAGACACTGGATAATGCAAATGCTATGGGCCCTGACAACATTCCAACAATAATATTGAAGACATGTGCTTCAGAACTTGCTGTTCCCCTGGCCAAGCTGTTCCAGTACAGTTACAACACTGGCAACTACCCAACAATGTAGAAAATTACTCAGGTATGCCATGTACATATTTAGCAGGACAAATCCAACCCGGCCAATTACCGTCCCATCAATCCATTGATGAAGTGATGGAAGGTGACATCAGCAGAGCTATTGAGCAGATCCCGCTCAACGATAACCTGCTCAGTGTCACCCAGTTTGTGTTCCACCAGGACCACTCAGCTCCTGACCTCATTACAGCCTTGGTTCAAACATGGACAAAAGAGCTGAATTCCAGAGGGGAGGGGAAAGTGACAGACTGTGACATCAAAGTCAATTGGACCGAGAGTAGCATCAAGGATCAAAACTGGAATCAATGGGGGGCAAACTCTCCGGTGGTTGGAGTCAGACCAGACACAGAGGAAGATGGTTGTGACAACCAGTGACTAGTCAGTGTGCCTCAGGGATCAGTGTTGGGACAGCACTTATTTACAGTTTATATCGATGATTTGGAGTTGGGGACCACGTGTAGGGTGTCAAAGATTGCAGCTGATACTAAGATGGCAGAGCAAAGTGTGCAGAGGATGGTGAAACTTTGCAGTAGATCATAGATACACTGAGTGAGTGGGCTGAGTGAGTGGGGCAAAGATCTGGCAGATGGAATACAATGTTGATAAATGTGAAGTCATCCATTTTGGTCGGAGTAACAGTAAAACAGATTATTACTTGAATGGTAAAAAGTTGCAGCTTGCTGCTGTGCAGAAGGACTGGGGTATCCTGGTGCATGAATCACACAGGGTTGGTCTGCAGGTACATCAAGTAATTAGGAAGGCAAATGGAATTTTGTCCTTTGTTGCTGAAGGGGTTCAGTTTAAAAGCAGAGAGGTAATGCTGCAGCTGTACAAGTTACTGGTGAGGCCACACTTGGAGTACTAAGTGCAGTTTTCATCTCCTTACTTGAGAAACGATATACTGGCAGTGGAGGGAGTGCAGTGGGGGTTCCTCGAGGAGACTAGGTTGACTCCAGGTTTGAGGGAGTTGGTTTATGAGGAAATACTGAGTGGATTAGAATTATATTCATTGTGATTCATAAGAATAAGGGTGGGGGGTTCTTCTGGAAAAATATAAAATCATGAAGGAAATAGGCAAGATAGAAGTAGAAAGGATTTTTTCACTGGAGGGTAAAACTAGGATGAGAGGACATGGCCTCAAGATTTGAGGGAGCAGATTTAGGACTAAGTTAAGAAGGAACGTCTTCATCCAGAGGCTTGGTAATCCATAGAATTCCTTGCTCAGGGAAGCAGTCGACACTAGTTCAGTAAACGTTTTTAAACAAAGATCGATATTTTTGAAAATGAAAGGAATTAAAGGACACAGTGAGAGGGCGGGTAAGTGGAACTGAGGCCATGAAAAGACCAGCCATGATCTTATTGAAGGGCAGAGCAGGCTTGAAGGGGCAGACCACCTACTCCTGCTCCTCGTTCTTATGTCCTTGTTATTGGCTGGAGGACAGCAAGTATTCCTCTCACATTTTTTTGAGGAGGTGTCCATTGTATATAACCATCTATCTCTTTGGAACCACTTCAATATCTCCAGAGAAATGAAACATTATGGTCAACGCCTTGATCTGTCCTCTCAGTAACTCATAAACATGCAGTCCAAGGTAGGTACAAGTCCTATCGTCATGGGGAATACTTCACTGGATTGAAATGCTTCAACTGAACCTGTTTGATTTGTGACTGTAATTAATGTCAAACTCTGTGGACCATAATTGTGTCCCAGGAGGGTTTCCCTCTTCTATTAATTCCAAATTCCTTCCAATGTACGAAGCTATAGTGTCAGTGACAGCATCACCCCCAGCATCACCCCCAGCACTAACAGGGACCGGCAGCTCCAGAGACTGGGAGCTCAGGAGAAGAGAGATTCGAATCTGAGCAAAATAGATTGGAATTTTACAACCATGGGTTGGAATCAGAACACAGAAGATTGGAATTTTACAACAATTGACAGGAGTTTCTTAGCAACAATTGATTATATTTCTGCAAATTACCACTTGATGTCATTAACAACTCGGATCCGTTATATACTCCTGGTTATTCAACGTATTTGCTATCCCACCCTGGTTATTATTGGTGTTCCAGGTAAGTCTCTAGCCCTGCTATTAGCTCTATAAGTCATGACTAACTGCATCGCTTTTCCTGCCAGTTCCTCTGTTCTCCATGCTGCTGTAGGTGTTGTTCCTGCTGAGGATATGTCCACCCATTAGATCTGAAAATTATGTTTCACTCTATTAATGTTCTTGTCATTCATCCTTATCCATTGATGCTCACCCCATCCTTGGCAAAGTCATGAGGATCAGTGAGATTGTTCAGAATCTTATCAATTCATTTAGAGTCAAAGAGTTAGAGAAATGTACAGCATGGAAACAGACCCTTCAGTCCAACTCATCCATGCTGACCAGATATCCCAACCTAATCTAGTTCCATTTGCCAACACCTGGCCCATATCTTTCTCAACCCTTCGTATTCATATAACCATCCAAATGCTGTAATTTTACAACAGCCTCCACCACTTCCTATGGCAGCTCATTCCATATATGCACCACCTTCTGCATGAAACAACCTTAGGTTCCTTTTAAACTTTACCCCTTTCACCCTAAAACTATGCCGTCCAGTTCTGGACTCACCTGCATCAGGGAAAAGATCTTGTCTTTTTATCCTATCCAGACCCCTCATGATTTTTAAAACTCTGGACAGTCACCCCTCAGTCTCCAACACTACAGGTAAAACAGCCCCAGTCTATTCAGACCCTCTTTGTAGCTCAAATCCTCCAACCCTGGCAACATCCTTGTAACCTTTCTCTGGACCTTTTCAGGTTTCACAACATCCTTCCGATAGGAGGGATTTGAACCCAAGTTTTGTCAACCTCATGCTCGTTCCTGGTACTGATTTTGGTAGCCACCATTTCCACAATGTGTCTCATCACAGGGGCCTTTTCAGTCAACTCACCTTCTCAGTTCTTCATCCTGACCAACATATCCGACGACGACACCCACCCACTCCCATTTCCTGCTACATCAGGAGTGAACAAGTCTGCTCTCTCAAGACTGGCAGCCAAGAAAACAGAGTTGTAGGTAAACTGTGGACTTTCAGAGTTTGCCTTGCATTGTTTCTCAAAGTTGTTGTTCAATTACGATTAACCTACCAGGATAATGCCTGTTCTTGGACTTGTTATTTGTTTCATCACTTGTGCGCCAATCTATTCCCATGTTCCAAGTGACCTGTGATCCTTCTTTTGTTCAAACTGCTGAGTGTGTCCAAACCAATGTCTGACTAAATCCAAAGCCAGGCAAAGTCTTGGTGCCATGACTGTTGCTGATGAGAGAGTGTTCCTGCATTTGTACTGGAGAAGGCCTACTCCAACACAAGCTTATTCAATGACCTGTTCAACCCCACCTGCAATACTCCTTCCTCCACACCACCCCCATGTAGTTAACCACACCAAGGAGTCAGCACAGTTAATGGGAGGGCCATGGGGAGAGTTGTCAAACAGAGACACCAAGGGGTGCAGGCACGTAGTATCATGAGAGTGGCATCACAGGTAGACAGGGTCATGAAGAAGGCATTTGGCAAACTTGTTCAAAACCAGAGGGTCCAGACTTAAGGCGAGAAAGAAAGGATTTGAATGGGACCTGAGGGGCAACTTTATCACACCAAGTGTGGTGTTTCTATAGAAGGAGCTACCAGGAGTGTTAGTGTTTGGGATAATGACAATATTTAAAGCAATTTTGAACAGATATATGGATAGGAAATGTTCAGAAGGATATGGGACAAGTACAGGCAAATAAGACTAACTCAGTTCAGGAAACATGGTTGGCATGGACCAGTTGGACAGTAAGGTCTGTTTGTGTGCTCTATGACTCTATGACTCTATGGATCAGAGCTGAGACACATGGCAGGAGGATTTGCAGAAGAGAACATTAAGCAGATACCGATCCCTCATTGCAGACCCCACTACATACCCAATCGCTTTCATCTCCCATGAGCAACAGTGGGTATTTTACACTGTTTCCAGCCTGTCTAAGCCATATGTGCAGACACCAACATCACTGAGAATGCAGAGACCATCTGAGGCTATAACTATAGTACCGTCCAAACAATACCTTTGACTGAACAAGATGGTCCACTGTCTAAACCTGATGGTGGGCTTACAGAACTTGGTCTAGTCACTGACAAAGCTATTGCTGGGCTCTGTGACCATGTGTGCACCCAGATAATAAATACTCTTCTGAACAAGATATGCTACCTCACACATTGGCCATGCATCTGTTCATTCCGCTGCCTGTCAATGCAACCTGATTTCCTGTACAATTTTCCTCACTTATTTCCACGGATCATGTTATCAAAGTTTGAAATGTTGCCCTATAACTTAGAGTTGGAGCCATGAGTGTATCTCACCAGTCCCAGTGGAACAGTACGGGGTCACTGACATTTATAACCCTCCAGTCTGTAAACTACCCATTCAACACAACCCTGATTAAAGTCCATCGGAACATTGTCACAATCCTCAATGATATGGAGTAATCTGTTATTTTTTCCCATTCAAAATGATCCTGTTAGTTTATTTACTTCTCAATCTACTGAGGAAACCCATGTCTCATCCTCAGGTGTTCCCTTTGCTCCAAACCTGACGGACAACTTCCCTGATTTACAATGAAGTGTCAATTGTGATTAGGTTTTCATTGATTTTGCAGCGGAGTGATTTCCAATCACAGCTTTGTCGTAATGGAATTCTGTCCGGCCTTTTAGAGGTGAGGGAATCTTTCAGAGAGTCCAACATTTAACTCCCCATGTGGAGTAAAATACTGCAGATTCTGCCAACCTGAAATAAAAAAAACAATGCTCAAAGTACTCAACAGATCGGGCAGCATCCATGGAGAGTGGGACAGTCAGGAATTCAGGTTAGAGACCTGGAGTCAGAACTGGCAGTGGTCAGGGCTATTTATTTAAATTAGGCAGGGAAATGAGATGGCTGGGGAGAACATGGAAAGGTCTGTACTTGGGTGGAAGATAGGAGAGAGTAAATGACGAAAAGAATTGTCATGAAAGATACAATGGTAAAGAGAGAAAAGATATATCTTGAAGAAGTATAAATCCAAAATCATCACTCTGTCACAACAATAGAACGGTTTCGAGCTTTTGATCTGAAGTTGTTGAACTCAATGTTAAATGTAAACATTGTCCCATTATTTGCGAAACGTCTTTGATGATGATTTTGGATTTTCTTATTGATAATTTTTGCTCCTTTACTGGTCCTGGTACAATCTCATTTTGCTTTTCGTTTTCATCCCTTCTCCCATCTAATGTCTCCTGTCTCCCGGGTTACCACAGATCTTTTCATTTGTTGTTCCTTCCTTTCCATGACTGGATTAAATCCTGTTTCAGTACATTTCCAGTTCTGACAAAGGGATAGCAGCCTGAAATGTTAACTCTGTCTCCCCACAGGCACTGCCAGAGCTGCTGAGAATTTCCTGCATTACCTATTTGCTTTCTATCGTCTTCTTTTTTTCCTTCTCGTCCTTACTGTAAAGATTTTAACCAGATTAAAACCGATATAACTTATGACCTTTGCTATCATGTCATTGCAAGCCATAAGTCAGTTACAATAACAGACCAAGTTGGGAGAGCTAATTGAAAGGAAATTTCAGTTGGATTAGCTCCAAAAAAATGAGTATAATGAGCATTTTCACAAGGTTCACAGTCTTGATTACATTTCCCACAATAGACACAAAGTTGTGATATTGAGCAAAGGGCAGTGGTCAGTTGTCACATTCACAATGGAACACCCGTCCTCAAGCTGCAGTCCTCAACCTTGTCCCGTAACTGCAGCCTATTGCTGCCTTTCCCTCAGGATTTATGTTTAGTGTCTCACAAAACATTACTTTATCCACAATTTGCCACCTGGTTGTGTGTTATATTGACTAAAGCTCTGTATCTACTCAATCAGTTGATTAATTTGTTACCTAACTGTCCTTTCCGTGATAATAATCTGGTTTTGAAATCTATTTCTCCTTGCTGTTTATTTATTCAAATGACCAATTAGTGAGACTACGATGCACTTGCCCCTCTTCATGACTGTTTTGGCTGTTCCAGTCTACAGTTGTTCCTGGTGAATATGCAATCCATGTTCTATAAACTTTGAAATAAAGGACCTTTACATCATCTGAATTACTCTTTTCCAACATTTGACCGCATCACATGACTTGTACAAAATTGTAACTCATGTTCAGTTGAGCCTATGCATCTCACTTCTCTGGCAATATTGCATATAGAATACAATTTTATACTGAACAATATGATCACTAATTTGACAGTACCATAATAAAATGAATCCTACACTGAGGTACAGAGACCTATTACCAGTTTGAGATGTTTTGCAATCCAAGACTCTTCGAAAGTCTCGCCATTCACCATGGGGTTGAGAAAGTATTCCCAGAATTGCATTGAGGTCACTCAAAACAGTTCCTGAGATTTCGGATAAATTCTGCCAATATTAATGGAAAGTTATAAAATAATTGATCTAAAACAAAATACTGCAGATGCTGGAAATCCGAAATAAGGACAGAAAAGGCTGGGAGTGCTGACAGAACATCATCAACCTGAAATGTTATCTTAGCTCTCCGCAGGTTTAGCCCGACCTAATAAATTATTAGAATGTTGCTGTAAATTTGGATCACTAGGTATCCTGTGAAAGAGAGTATGTTGAGCTGATGGTTTCCATTTCTGACAAATAATACATTTTCAGGTCCCATTCCTAATAAGTAATTAACTTGATAGTTGATGGAGAAGGAACGTTGGTCAGGTTGTATTGAGACAATGAAAAGGGATTAAATGATTATTGAAATCGGATCAATGTGATGGGGAATGCAAGTGGTTGTCACTAAGTCCAATCTTGTAGACAGCCCGTGCAAATCTGATGGGCTGAATGGCTTCCTTCTGGTAACGGGGTGATTATTAAACATGATCTCCGTTTTCATTTCCTGGGTATGTGGTCTGCATGCTGGACTGTGCTTCAGTAGAGGTTATGTAATGTTCACCAGGAGATAACAGAAGAAACAGCTAAGGCACTGTATATAGCAATGGTTCTGAAAATATCTTGTCAGTAGTTAATAGCTCCAATACTCACCATGCTCTGAGTTGAACTGTTCCAGTGCAATTACAAAACTGGCAACCACCTATTAATATAGGGATTTAAACAGGTAAATTTCAAAGTGTAGAAAAAACAAATACAAATAATTACCATCCCTTCAGTCTGAGCAGAATTAACCACACGGTGGAAGGTGTCATCAAGAGTACTATCCAGTTGCACTCCCTCAGCAATAACTTGTTCACTGGTGTTCAGTTCTGCAGGGTTGCCCAGCACCAGACCTCATAACAACTAATATCCAAACAAGGACAAAAGAGCTGGACTCCTGAGGTGAGAGATTCTGCACTTAACATCAAAGCAGGAAGTGACCAAGTCTGACCTGAAAGAAACCTAAAATAACAAGAAATGGGATGAAACTCTCATTGGTTGGAGTCATTCCTGGCACATTGGAGGATGGGTGTGATTGCTGGAAGTCAGTCACCTCAGCTCCAGGACATCGCTGCAGGAGTTCCTCAGGGAAGTGTCCCAGGCCCAGTTATCTTCAGCTGCTCCATCATGGACAATCCCTCCATCATAAGGTCAGCATTCAGGATGTTTGTTGATTGTTCCACAAAGTTTAGTCCCCTTTCTGTCTTGTTAGACACTCTCAAAAAGTATGGTGCTGTAAAAGCACAGCTAGTCAGGCAGCAACCGAGGGGCAGGAGAATTGATGTTCCAGTTATATGCCCTTCATCAGGAATATCGAGTCTCCTGTTCCTCGGATGCTGCCAGACCGACTGTGTTTTTCCAGCACCACACTCTTTGACTCAGATATCCACAAGCTGCAATTCTCCCTTTCTCCTTATCAAAAACTATGTCCATTTGAACAATATTCAGGCCTGAGCTGACAAGTGCTATTTGCTCCACACAAGTGTCAGGTATCTCCAAAAAGAGAGATTGTAACCATTTCTTTTGATATCAATGAATTCTCTAGTGTCAGCGTGCTGGGAGAGGGGGTGAGGTGTTAAAATAGACCATAGACTGAGCTAGTCTAGTTATCTAATTACCAGTGCTCCATGATCATGTCAGAAATTGGCGATTCTATGATATATACCTCACCTCCTGATTCCTCAAAGTCTGTCCATTATTGATAAAGGGAAAGTCAGGACTGTGATTGAATACTTCTCACTTTTTTCAGGTGATGTCTGTCCAACAACTTTCAAGAAACTTGATAATAAAGCAGTGCCCTTGACTGGCATCACATCCACAAACTTTGCCAACTTCCACCATCAATGCACCCCAGCAGCAATGTGCGGCATGTGGAAGATGAGTAAGAGCCCTTTGATAGAATTTTCCAAAGTAGCAACCTCTACCATCTCAAATCAATCAGCTGCACAAGGAAACTACCTCTGAATAGGTGTCAGACTATAACATATACTGAGATACCCCTGTATTAATCGTCCTTCATTGCATGATGATCAGGAGCAGGAAATGTGTGATGATACCCACCATGATCACCAGATACGAATGAAGGAGAACTGGGGCTGATTCTTCCAAACTAACTCTGAATGACTCTGTATAGATGAAGAACAGGAACCTGGATGTTTCCACCACCCCAGTACAGGGTCACTGATCTCTGTTCCACATCAGAAGCTAAAGCATATCTCTCATGCTCTTTGTGATATTTCCTGCATTCCTTTGTTGACATTTCAATAACCTGTCAGGGTAGTGTCAATCTTCCCATCATTTGTTATAAACTGCATTTCCTCATTTTCTGTTTCAGCCCAAGTATGAGTTCATAATTGATGGCTTTCTTTTGATCCAGTAGATTAGATGAACATAGGAATAAATATCTCAATACGTTTTTCAGAAAGAGAGACACAAATAGAAATTATATGATGTACTCTGTTTAATTGGTAACATTTTCAGAAGCTTGATTATCTTTTTCTGTTTATTTTCCTTCCTCACAGCGAACACCATAACAATTATAATTCTGTTACAAGGAAAGTGTGATCTGTCAAAATGTGTCACTCGATACCTGGTGGCGATGTCAGCAGCAGATATACTGGTTATTATCCTCGATCCACTGTTGAGGCACATTCCAATTGTTTATAAGAGAAATGTACGTTTCATACGGTCCATCCCCATCTGTAATATCCACGCTGTTTTCCTTTATGCAGCCACTGACTGCTCTGTCTGGTTTACTGTCACTTTTACCTTTGATCGATATGTGGCCATTTGCTGCCCAAATCTGCGAATTAAATTTTGTACTGAGAAGACAGCAGCTGTGGTTCTGGGAACAGTGACTGTGCTGAGTGATTTGAAGAACATTTTCTGGTACTTTATGTTCACATCTCAGTATTCGCTGAGAAATCTCCCCTGGTTTTGTTCAGTACCAACTGGTATACTCTCATCTCCAGCCTGGGGAACAATCGAGTGCCTTCATTATATCCTGAACCCAGCAGTGCCATTTGTTCTGATTCTGCTGCTCAATGCTTTAAGTGTCAGGCACATTTTAGTGGCCAGCAGAGCCCGCAGGAGACTTCAGGCTCACAGCAGTGGGGAGAATTCCAGTGACCCAGAAATGGTGTCTCGAAGGAAATCCATCATTTTATTGTTTGTTATCTCAGGGAATTTCATCTTGTTATGGTCAGTGTTCATGGCATACTCTCTATGGAAACGCATGAGTCAAATGGGGTATCAGGCCATACATTTACATTATTTTGTACGTGATATCGGATTCATTCTCCAGCTCCTAAGTTGCTGCACAAACACTTGTATATATGTCGTGACCCAGACTAAGTTCAGGAAACAGCTTAAGAACATTGTAAAATACCCTTTTACTCGAATTGTGAAATTCATTAAATAATGAGGTAGTTTGAAGAATTCAGTTTCAGATTCTATGCAATCCATCTCGGTGGGATCATTGATACAGGCACAATGAGGAGAATCTGTCCTCTCCAATCTTTGTGATTCAGACTGAGTATCTTCAGTTGGCAGTCCTGGTGATCTACTACAGACACAGAGTAAATGGTCTGTTGTCTCTGGGTCAATGATATAGACACTGTGCATTCAATCTACTCTACACAAAGTATGTGACACTAATACAGTAGGGTCAATCTGCCCTCTCTTGGGTCTGTGATAAAGACACAGTGAGTTTGGTCTGCTCTCTCCTTGGGGTTACATGTGAACATACTGATATGAATAAGGAGTGTGTCAGTTAGCCCTTGAGTCTGATCTGCCATTTGATCAGTTCATGATTGATCTAACTTCTGCCTTAATCCCCTTTTCCATCTGCTTTCCAACCCTGGTGAGCAAGTCACATAACGCTTCCATTCAGGTCATCAATGAGCCTGCCCCCATTGTTATCTGGAAGATCCTTTCACAAACTGCTGTACAGTGAGGCAAAGCACATGTTGTATGTGCTGCCACAAATAATTTGTCAGTTTTAAAAGGGAGTTTACAGAGTTAACTCAACTATACATGAGGTAAGACAGGGTCTCTGAAATAGTAAACAATATTTGATTGTGTTAAGTTTCCTTAAGTAAAGCTGACTCATCTGACAACAAAACTCTATTGAAAGAACATGCAAGAGATACAAATGTTCTGAAACCATAAAACAGAGGAGTCTGCTTCGCCATTTAATCATGGCTGATAGGTTTCTCAAACCCATTCTCCCACTTTCTCCCTGTAACCCTTGATCCTTTTGATACTCAATAACCTATCGATCTCACTCTTAAATATACTCAATGACCTGGCCTCCACAGCCTTCTGTAACAATGAATTCCATAGATTCACCACTCTGTGGCTGAAGATGTTTCTCTTTATCTCTGTTCCAAAAGGTCTTCCCTTCACTCTAAGAATTTGCACTTGGGTCTTCGTCTCTCCTCCCATCGAAAACATCTTCCCAAAATCTACTTTGTCCAGGCCATTCTGTATTCTTTAGGGTGTAGGTTTGCTCACTGAGCTGTAGGTTTGATATCCAGATGTTTCATTACCTGGCTAGGTAACATCATCAGTGGCACCTCCAAGTGAAGCGAAGCTATTGTCTCCTGCTTTCTATTTATACGTTTGTCCTGGATGGGGTTCCTGGGGTTTGCGGTGATGTCATTTCCTGTTCGTTTTCTGAGGGGTTGATGGATGGTATCTAGATCTATGTGTTTGTTTATGGCATTGTGGTTGGAGTGCCAGGATTCTAGGAATTGTCTGGCATGTCTTTGCTTAGCCTGTCCCAGGATAGATGTGTTGTCCCTGTTGAATTGTTTGTTTGTTTTTGCTCCCTACCTTTTATCTTAGCCTGCTTGGCACACCTTCCTCATTCCTGAAGAAGGGCTTATGCCGGAAACGTCAATTCCACTGCTCCTTGGATGCTGCCTGACCTGCTGCGCTTTTCCAGCAACACATTTTTCAATTCTCATCCTTCACAGTGGATTCATGGATCACAATCACGACTGAGGCTAGGTTGATCGGTCTGTCATTTTCCATCATTTTCCTTATTCCCTTCTAAATATTTAAATTATTTTATATATAATTGAATATGTAATCTTCTTCATACTTATTTCTTTTTTGTTGCCCTCTGTTGGCCTTTGCATGCTTCTGAATCTTCTGGTTTCCCACTGCCGTTCGACACATGATATGCTTTCTCTTTTGCTTTTATGCTATCCCTGACGTCCATAGTCAGCCATGATCCTCCCTTTAAATGCTTCCTTTTCCTTGGTATGAATCTCTGTTGTGTCTCCTGAATTACTCCCAGAAATCCCTGCCATTACTCTTCCACTATCTTTCCTGCTCGGCTCCTCTCCTGGTCAATTTGACCCTCTCAAATAACAGTGTCAATTCAATCCAGTTATGATCACTGCTTCCTAAGTGTTCTTTCACCTGAGGCTCCCTTAACAAGTCTGCCTCATTGAACAGCACTAAATCCACACAGCTCCACCACAAGCTGCTGCAAAATGCAATCAGTAGACATTCCACAAATTCCTTTCCTTGCAACCCACTCCTAACCTGACTTTCCCAGTCCATCTGCATATTGAAATCCCCCATGATCACTGTAACTTTGCTCTTCTGACACATCGTTTCTGTTTCCTGGTGTATCTTGCACCCCAGCTCCTGACTACTGTTTGGAGGTCTGTACATAACTCCAAAAATGTTTTTTTTTTAATTTGCGGTTCCTCAGTTCTGCCCACACAGATTCAACACCATCTGACCTTACTTTGTTTCTTACTATTGATTTAATTTTATTTTTTACTGATAAAGCATCACCATTCCCTCCGTCAACCTGGCTTTTCTTTTGTTCGGATGTATACCATTGAACATTCATCTCCTAATCCTGAACCCCTTACAGCCAAGTCTCTGTGATCCCCACCATGTCATACCTGCCAATTTCGATCTTCATCACAATCTCATTTCCCTTATTCATTATCCTGTGTGCATTCAGATACGACACCTTCAGTTCTGTTCGAAGTGTCCCTCTTCTCATTGCCATTCACTTTCCAGTTATCCTCATCATAAAAACATCATTAATATTTATTTGTAAATTTATTATCCAGCCATTACTCACTAATATTTTGGAATTATTTACAATTCAATTTCAGCACAGTGTAAGTGATTCTAAAGCATTTTTTCTTTTTGTTGCGATCCATCAACTGGTGTGGTTCTGTCTTGGGAATCAGTGCAGCTGTGTGACTGTACAAGATGGCTTCGATTATGTAGACTGGTTTGGAAAGAAAACATTGTCCTTTTTTTCATAGTGTAAGATTAACAAATTGAGTATGTTTGTTAAACTTTCCTAAAAACAGTACAGTTTTACACTAAATCCTATAATTCCAATTACTCACAATATTCTCGATATATGAGGGCCCTGAGAACTGTTACCTAACTGGAACCAAAATCTGCACCCAGACCCTCCCACGATGTCATGGTCACTGTGGGTTGTCCTTATAACACTCAATCAATATAAACACTTTCAGACCCATGTACAACACGTGATTTTATTTATTGTGGTAACATGTAACTAAGTGCAATGAAATGTTTCGTTTGGGGATGGTAGAGGTGCATCATAACATACAGACAGATAATTCTTTATTCAGACAGAGTGAGGCATACAGGATTACACAGGTGATACACAAATGCAAGGTCAGCATTAGATTTGAAGTTAGAGAGGTCCATTTAGCAGTGTAAGAACAGCAGGGAAGAAGCTGTGGCTATGTGTGTTTAAGCTTCTGCATCTTCTGCCTGTAGAAGAGGTTGGAAGAGAGTCTGACCGGGTGGGACAGGTCTTTGACGGTGTTCGTTGCCTTTCTGCGCCATCAAGAACTATCGATGGAGTCGATGGGTGGAAGGTTGGCTTGTGTCACGGTCTGGGCTGTGTTCATAACTTTCTGTAGTTTCTTGTGGCCTGGACAGAGCTGTTACCGTACCAAGCCGTAATGCACCCAGATGGAATGCTTTCTATGGTGCAGCTATAAATGTTGGGGAGAGTCCTTACGAATGCATTGAATTTCCTTAGCCTCCTGAGGAAGATGATGCATTCTTGTAGCCTCTATGAAGTTCTCTATACACCACCATTCAGTCCCCTGTTCACCTCCATGCAGGTCTCTGTATGTCTCCATTGAGTCCTCTGTACATCTCTATTCAGTCCCCCATACTTTTCCACACACTCCTCCATACTCTTCCACGCAGTCTCCCACACCCCTCCAGGCAGTGGAGGCAGGGAGGTGATGGCCTTCTGGGATTATTACGAGACTATCAATCCAGAAACTCAGCTAATGCTCTGAGGACCCAGGTTAGATTCCTGCCAAGACAGATGGTGGAACATGCACTCTATTAAAACAAAATCTGCAACTAATAATATACTGATGAACTTGGGATAACCCACCTGGTTTACCAATATCTGACAGGGATGGAAATCTGTTGTCCTTACCTGGTCTGGCCTACATGTGACTCCAGACCCACAGCAATGTTATTGACTTTCAATTGCCCCTTGAACTGGCCTTTCAAGCCACTTAGTTGTACCAGTCATTGGAAAGTCTCAAAGAAATTAAACTGGATGGATCACCTAGCACTGACCTAGGGAAAGGAAAACACAGGAACAGTCCTGCCGATCTTGCAAAGTCCTCCTTACTAACATCTGGGGACTAGTGCCAAAATTGGGAGAGGCTTCTCACAGTCTAGTCAAGCAACAACCTGACATAGTCATACTCACAGAATCCTCCCTGACATTCGATGACCCAGTCAGCACCATCACCATCCCTGGATATGTCCTGACAGACCCAGCAGAGGAGGCAGCACAGTGGATTGTGTCCTTGGCAAAATCATCACCAGCTGCTTCAGCATAAGGTCCACAAAAGCACCTTCCCTCCATCACAAGATTAGAAATGTGGATGTTCATCGATGATTGCACAATGTTCTAGCATCATTCATGGCTCCGTGGATATTGAAGCAATTCAAGTTCGAATGCAACAAGATCTGGATAATGACAGTGGTAAGTAATATTCATAGCACACAGCTAGGCTATGACCATCACAAGTAAGAGATAATCTAACCACTATCCCTTGACTTTTAATGGTGTGACCATCACTGGATCCCTAATACCAACATCCTGTGTGTTATCATTGATGAGAAACTCCACTGGACTCACCATACAAACACAGTTACTACACGAGCAGTTCAGAGACTACTTTTTCTATGCTGAGTGACTGATCTCGTGACTCACCAAGAGACAAATCAGGAGAGTGTTAGAATACTCCTGACTTGCCTGATGATTTAAGTTCCGACAACACGCAAGAAACTTGACACCATCCAAGACAAAGCAGCCCTCTTGATTGGCACTGCATCCACAGCATGCACTCACTCCATCTCTGAGGCTCGGTGGTAGCTGTGTGTCGTATCTACAATTATGCACTGTAGAAAATCACCAAGTATATTAAGACAAAACCTTCCAAACCACAACCACTTCGATATAGAAGAACAAGGGCAGTAGATATATAGGAATGCCACTAACTTCAAGTTCCCCACCAAGCCTTTCACTATCCTGACTTGGAAATACATTGCCGTTTATTCACCATCGCTGGGTCAAAAATCCTGGAATTCTCTCCCTAATGGCATTGTGGGTCAACCCACAGCAGGTGAACTGCAGTGGTTCAAGACGGAAACTCACCTGGACCTTGTCAAGGGGCAACTAGGGACAGGCAATAAATACTGGCCCAGCCAGCCACGCCCAGATGCCACCAATGAATAAATAATGTCCTCTACACACCTCCATGCTGTCCTCTGTACAGATTCATCCCCTGCACGGTGTGATACTCTGACTAGTGACATGGTGAATACCTGTCACTCTGCACTAAACACTGAGATAAACCTGACAGACCACAAGTAAACACAAAGTGAATGAGCCTTTAGAAAGTTAGTTCAGAGCCAGACGGAGCATCCTATGTCGCTGCATGAAATGTGCTCATGCCCCTGACTGTGAACCAACCTGGCAGAAGCAGGTACGACATCATTGTCTCTGAGCTCCACAGTGAAGGGTGAGTTAATCTGAAAGCAGCCAGAATGATGTGGTGAGGCTGGGGTTTGGGGATGCCCACACACACCGACAATGCTGTGCTCTGGCGGAAAGATAGGTATCTGTGACAATCATACACACTAATCATAACCCATTGAAATTTGTGGAGAAATTTAAGGGCAAAACTGCAGTCTGTTCAGATGGAGCCTGTTGCTTTAGCTATTCAATTTGAAAATTGTGCACAAGGCAGGATGACAAAACATGATTGTGGATGCAGTGGCGAGACTTGAATGAGAAATGGAGGCATTCATGGGAGGAGTAAAACAGACTGAAACAAAATGTACCAATGCACGTTTGTGTGATTGTTGTCATTGTAAGGTATGTGGCTGTTATAAAGTATGAAGAGTTTACAATTAAGGGGTTTTAAATTGAAGCCAGCTTTGGTTTTGGGGATTCATTTCATTTTAGGGTGAGGTACAAAGGTGCTGCTCGTTTACACAAGGTGATGTTATACTTGGTTTTAGTTTCAAAAGATTGTAAAAACACAGGTTCTGAAAAGTAAGGGCTTAGATGGGTTTTGAGGCCAGTTTGATTAAGAAATAACAGATACTGCCTCAGGCAAAAGGCTTTCAGGTTTTAAAGAATGAAAGTGGAGAGGCCAGGTCTCACAGCTCAGCTTCCTTGTGGTTTGGTTTGAGTTTTGACAGTCGAGCTATTCATTGGAAGATGTCAAGATGTTGTAAAGCTGCTGGACCCAAAGGAGTAGGCCCATGCTGATCCTCCTCTCGCTCTGACATCTCCCCTGGAAGACCCTGTGTTTAGTTTACCTATGGATCCTAAGGGTGTTTAAAGGGTTTTATTGCAAGTATTTGAAACAGCATCATTAAGGTGGGATAATATGTTGGGCTTTCATGTCACTAGTCACAGTATCAGACAGTGCAGGGGATGAATCTGTATACAGGACAGCATGGAGGTGTGTAGAGGATATTATTTATTCATTGGTGGTATCTGGGCGTTGCTGGTATGCAGTTGTCTTTTGTTTGTGTTTCATTCAGCAATCCTGGAAATAAATTCTGTTTTGTTTAAAATTATATGGTTTGGCCAACTGCATACCTCCTGGAATATCCACATTACAATTGCTTTAAATAACGAGCACAGTTAGGGTCTTGACTACTTTCTTGAAATGTTTTGAGGGTGTCTGACCTGGTTATAACACTCAGCAATCTGCCATGAGCAGATATATCTGTCCATGATAGTATCAGGAACAGCGATCACCATACAGTCCTTTAGGAGACAAAGTCTCACTTTCACATTGAGAATAACCTCCATCGTATTGAGTGGTTCTATCACAATGATAATTGAGACAGACTTCAAACAGATCTAACAACTCATGAGTTGACATACATGGTGTGGTGTGGGCCATTAACAGAAGCACAATCTGTGACCTCATGGTCCAACATGTCGTCAACTCAACCATGACCATCAAGCCAGAGGATCACCCCTGGGTCAATGGAGAGTGCAGGGGAGCATGCCTGCAGTAACACCAGGCACAGCTGAAGATGTGGTATCAAACTGGTGAAGCCACCAAACTGAACTACTTGCATGCCAATCAGCATAAACAGCAAGTGACAGACAGAGCTAAGTGAACCCAGAACGAATGGATCAGATCGAAGCTCTGCAGTCCTGCCACCTCCAATCGTGAACGGTGATGGGTAATTAAACAACTCAGTGGAGGAGGAGGTTCTACAAATATTCCAATCCTGAATGATGGAAGATTCCAGCAAATCAGTGCAAAAATATAAGGATGAACCTTTTGCAGCAAACTTCAGCCAGAAGTACTGAGTGGATGATCCACCTCACCCTCCTCCAATGTTGCCCAGTATTTCAGGTACCAGTCTTAAGGTAATTCGATTCACTGCACATGACATCACAAAATGGCTGGATACACTGGATGCTGCAAAGGCTGTAGGCACTGACAACATTCCAGCAATAATACTGAAGTCATGTGCTCCAGAACTTGTTGCTCCCCAAGCCAAGCTGTTCCAGTACAGTTACAACATTAGCATTTACTCAACCATGTGTAAAATTGCCCAGATACATCCTGTATATATTAATCATAGTGACATAGAATGGCATGAAATGAAGATGTCGACCCTCACTCGTGAGATTCAGAATTTGCTGTTTAATCCAGAAAGGTGGAAATTGGAAATACTTTTCATGACAAAATCTAATTTCGTTCTTGCCATATTTCCCCAATTTTCTTGCCTTTGCTCAGACCACTTAAGGCAGCAGAAAATTTAACTCCATAAAAATTGCTAGCAGTGTTCTTTTTAAGCTACTTACAGGATTGAGGATCCCACAGTCGCCCAGGCCTGGGTACTTTCGATGTTGTTCTGAGGATGGTGGTGGATTCGCTGTCCAGTGTTTTGATTCCCAAAGGGATTATTAGAGAAACAAAGCAAGTAATTTACTAATCCCAATTACATAATCCTTTTTTTTTGTTTAGTGGAGGAGGATGGGCGAGAGACACAACCATATTTGTGTTTCGGGTAAAGCAACCACACAAATATATGACCTTACTTACCCAGCCGTCCTGTGTCCACTCCTGCTTCACCTATACACGAGGTAAAAGTAGAGATCCATGATACGCAAGGTAAGCTTTTAATGCTTGATTTATGTTCCCAGAAGACGTCTGGTCCTCGCTCCTGCTGTAAAAATGGAGGCTACTGATGCTCAAGAGAAGCTTTTAAAGGCTCAACTTATTTTCCCAGCAACCCTCTAGTCCTCCCACCTGTTGTAAACATTGAGGCCCCTGATACTCAACGTAAGCTGTTAAATGGTCAACTTATTTTCCAAGCAGCCCTCTGGTCCTCCCTCCTGCTGTAAAAATGGAGGCCCCTGATACTCAATGTAAGCTTTTAAATGCTCCATTTACTGTTTTAGAAGCCCTCTAGTCCTCCCTCCCACTGTAAAAATGAAGGCCCATGATACTCAAGGTAAGGTTTTAAATGCTCCATTTACTTTCCCAGAAGCCCACTGGTCCTCCCCCCACTATCAAAATGGAGGCCTCTGATACTCAAGGTAGGCTTTGAAATGCTCAACATATTTTCCCAGCAGCCCTCTGTTCCTCTCTCCCGCTGTAAAGATTGAGGCCCCTGATACTGAAGGTAAGCTTTGAAATGCACAACTAACTTTCCCATAAGCCCTTTGGTCCTCGCTTGCACTATAAAATTGGAGGCCCCTGATACTGAAGGTGAGCTTTTAAGTGCTCGACTCACTTTCCCAACAGCCCTGTGGTCCTGGCTCCCACTGTACTTCCCCGATGTGGAGAAGCTACGCCATGTTCTTCACAGCCCTCAACATGTCATTAATGATGAACAGCGTCTCAACAAGATCACCCCTTCGACTCTTACCTTTAAACAGACCATTATTTGCAGCAAACTACCCAACCTTCAGGAAAACATCCACCCCAACACCACACAGCCCTGCCATGGCAACCTCTGCAGGACATTTCAGATCATCGACATGGACACTACCATCACACATGAGAACACCACCCACCAAGTACACGGCAGATACTCTTGTGACTCGGCTAATGCTATCTCCCTCATACGCTGCAGGCAAGAATGCAACAAGGCACAATATTGATGAGACCACACAGACACTACAGCAATGGATGAACAGATACCACACAACAATTGCTAGTAAGGAATGTTCCCTCCCAGTCAGGGAACACTTCAGCGCTCAGGGACATTCAGCCTCTAATCTTCAGGTAAGTGTCCTTCAAGGCAGATTTTGAGAAGCACAACAATGCAGGATCACCGAGCAGAGACTGATAACCATGTTCCGTACCCATGAAGCCAGCCTCAACCTAATTCTGTATCTGTGAAATCTTCCTCACTGTCTTGTTGTGACAACATAATCTTGATCAATTGCTCTGATCTCTTCACCTTATTAAGTTTTGAATTACTTATTGCACTCTCTCACCCACACTCTCACACAAACACAGACACAGACTCACAAACACAGACTCTCACAGACCCTCTCTCACAAACCCACACTCTCTCTCATACACACACAGACACACACAGAGACTCACACAGACCCTCTCTCACAAACAAACACTCTCTCACACAAATACACACACACAGACCCTCTCTCACACACACACACTCTCACACAAGTGCACACGCATACACAGACTCACACAAACCTTCTCTCACACATCCATACTCTCACACAAATACACACACACAGACTCACACATACATTCTCTCACAAACACTCTCACACACAAATACATACACGGACCCTCTCTCACACAAACTCTTTCACACACATATTTTTCTCTCACATGCATACACACTGTCTCTCAAGCACGCACACACACTCACAAATATACAGGGTAAATCACTTCATTCAAGATATTTATTTTTTGCAGATACATTCTACTTTTTTTTATCAAAAAGAACATAATTTGTAGTCACAGTCAATCAATATGGTGTCCTATAAATTCCATCTTTTGGAATAAAACCAGTCTGATTCCAGGCTAAAACTCTGGGACAGGACCTCGCTCCTACAATTCAATGTCTGACCTGAGTTGTCACCTTTTTTATAATCCTATCACTGAGCCTGATTGTCCTGACATTGACTTTAGAAACGTTGTTGTGTCACCATAGTCTGACTACACCAATAGTGGCAGCTCTTACATTAGGGCGAAGTGACTGGTGGTAATTTAACCTGAGGCCACCAGACCTTAGGTAAGGGAAGAGGTGCAGAAGGAGAGTCCTTCACAGTAACCTCAGACCGGTGGTAAGAATTCAACTGATGCTTTGGTATTATGCTACTCTACAAACCAACAATCTGAACCGATTCCCATAAACACTTTACACACTGTCTCACACCCTTGGTCACCTGCAGAGACATATTACCCGATATCCCAATCACATCAGTTGTATGATCTTTTGCTCTCTCTGCCCTTGATCTCTCAGCCAATAAACTCTGTGTCATTTTTCATGCTCTCTCCCAGCACCTATTGAAGAAGCAGCGCTCTGAAAGCTTGTGTGATTTCAGGTAAACCTGTTGGACAATAACCTCATGTCGTGTGACTTCTGACTTTATATATATCAAGTACCATTTGTACTACATGATGGTTAAAACATGTAGACTGAATACCACAAAGATGCTTTATATCAGCATTTTTATCAATGTGAATACATTAGGGATTTTTACACACACATTCATTGACACGATGTGGGCATCATTGAGAAAGATGGTATTTGCTGCTGATGCCGAATTGCCTCTGAGAAGGAAGGAGCAAGTTCAACTGGGGTCACATCAGTGACTGTCATCCCTGTCTTTTAATCATTACACAGAGTGAGCAGTTTAAATGTTCTTTGTTGTGAGCATGTTTAACAATATTTGCTATAGCCAGTTTATATAATAGTTTTGCTTGGTTTATGCACTGCAATCAGTGAAAGTTACATCTTTGGGGACACTTTCAGAGATATCTGATGGAAGTCTTTTTTTAAGTGCTCTTTAGGAACTATATGCAGGGACTTCTGCTGCAGAGTGTTCCCCAACATGAGGAGTGATGCACAGTGCCGATAAGGACTAATTTGTGTACCTCAACAAAGAGAAACATTATGTTTGTTTCACTGATCCAGGAAGCACCGATCGATTGCATTGTGTCTGTTTCAAGGATTATGGGGAGTGTTGATAAGCCTACTCTGTGTGTCTCAAAGATGTCAGGGAGAGCAGACAGACATCACTGTGTCTTGATCACTGACCCAAGGAGTCTCTATCAGGGATCAGACTGAGGGTACTGCTTTCGCTTTGTTCCAGTCTTAATCCACCCGGGTGTCTACTGATTTTCAAAGTTCTACCGTACCAACTCTCTCTCTCTCACACACACACACACACACACACACGCAGACGCACAGATACAGACACACACCCACATGTGCCCCCCCCCACACACAGAGATACACACACACACACGTGCAGATACACATACAGAGGCACAGACACACACACATGTGACCCCCCCCCCCCACAGTCACAGATAGACGCACACACACACACACACACACACACACAAACAGAGGAAACAGTGGCTTGCTGGATCAGGAGTAAACATGTGTTGGTTTTATCTTTGAAAGAACAGTTCAGTTGAGAAATTTCTGTTCTCTTCCATTTACTTGAATTCCTGGCCTTTGCATGAGGCAGCTGTCCTCTTAACAAGCATCTCAGGCAAAATCTCAAGGAATATTAGGTTCCACGGGCTTTGACCTCAAAGTGACAAAGTCACTTCTAATGAATGTCCCATCTTGGGGGCCAATTTGCTGCCTCTGCCACACAGTGTGTTTTAACTCTTACACTCAGCAAAAGAACTGAGACGAATCTTAAGAATAATCATCAATAATATTCAGTTATTTGGCCCAATTAATACTAACATAACAAAATACAGTATAAATTAACCATTGACACAACAAATGTTATCTTGTGCTTTCACCTTAACTCTGGATGATCATATACCCTCACACTAGACCTCGGCCGTGCTCCACACCGTGATGTCGCCTGGTCTTCTCCCGATGACTTCAGGGGTATCTTCCTTTCTCAGTGGTTGGTCTCGAGTTACCGCCCTGAGTGTGGTGTTGTGGCAATTCTTACATTTGAAAGTCTTTGTGCCCTTTTTGGAGGGTCTTCAGCATTAACCAATGGATCACTCAGGCTCGATCACCCTAATGAATCCGACCCAGCCAGACGTTGCTATGTCGATGGTAGGGTCATCCTTCTGCCTTCATTCCTCCAAATAAGGGTGTGAGGCAACCCCTCCCCCGTGTCTGAAACACACCTCAATGTTTGCGATCACCCTGAGGATGACATTGCATCGACACCATTCAACCCAAACTACAGCTGTGTATTGTAGAGTCTGCAGCTACCAGGTTATTTACAAACTGTATCTTGGTAGCTGCAGTCTGCCTGGATCCTGCAGTATGTGGATTAGCACAGCCACTTTGGTCAAGTGGTTTCCATTTCCCAGCATGCTTTAATCCTTGTCCATTTAACATCAAATCAATCACAGAATTTGTCCTTTTGAAGGGCTTATCTGGGCACATCTTGCGTTCAATTCCTGCATTCAATTCCCCTCATGATGAACCAGAATATTCTATTAGTTTTTTTTCTGATTACTTGGTGTACCTGCATATTAACATTCAGTGATTCATGTACCAGGATACCCAGATCCCTCTGCACCTCAGAGATGTACAACCTCTGACCATTCTGATAAGGTGTTTATTTTTAACTCTTTCTGCCACAATGGAGAGTTTCCCAGTTACCCACACTGTCCTCCATTTGCCGGATCTTTGCCCATTTACTGAACCAATCCATACACCTCGTAGGCTCCTCAAGCCGTCTTCACAACGCACTTTCCCAGCTAGCTTTGCGTCATCAGTAAATTTAGCTCAATACCTTCGATCGAATCATCTAAAGCATTTGGGTAAATTGTGAAGAGTTGAGCCTATTGTGTCCCATTTCCCCATCTGCCGCTCCTCCCTGTACATTCAGATGTGGGTCCTGATTGCAGACACCGTGGGGTCCTCTTCTGCCTGAGCAGTTGCCTGGTCTCTGCCAGACCCTCCGAGTGGCAGCAGCCTGGAGCATTTCTTCCTCAGCCAGCTGCGGAGCTGTGGCAGTGAGGTGCTGACCACCTTGTGCTCCCACACTCTCTATGGCTAATCTTCCCACCAAGGTCTCAGGGTCTGAGCTGGTGGGTGCCTTTTACACCTCAGTACTCTTGTCCTCACAGGGGGAGGAGGGGGCTTGTGTGGGAAATGTCCACGTCACTGTGGGGGTGGTGGAAATGCTGGCGGAACCCAAAATGCACAGAGAGTGAGTGAGAGAGTCAGAGAGTGAGAGTGAGAGAGAGAGAGAGACAGAGATAAAGAAAGACAGAGAGAGAGAGATAGACAGACAGTGTCATGGCAACTGGTTGGAAGTGATGTGCAATGAACAAGCCTGATGGAGCAGTTACTGGGAAAGTGGGAAACATACTTACCACCCAGGAACCTTCCAGCCTCAAGGACTCAATATTGATCTCCACAGCTTCAGATCTTGACTGTATGATGTCTCTGATTCCTACAATCTCCTTCACACACACAGTTTTCTTATTTGTGCCTTATTTACATTGCTTCTTTTCCTCTTTCAACCCCATTAACAATTTCTTTATATTCTACACTGGACTTCGACACTATTTCACCTGATGTCCTCCTCTGTCAAAAGTATAAAATAAGCCAATATGCCACCCCTTTCAGCTCTGAAATGAAGCATGAACTCTGTTTCTCTATCCATGGGATGCTGCCAGTTCTGTAGCATTCTGTGTTTGCTTTAGTTTTGCAGCATCAAACAAATTTTGCATTAAATGATCTTCTGAAGTCTGATCCTGTCTTCCTGACTCTTCATTATCTTTCTATCTCACTTGTTATCTCCAAATCTTGAAATCATGTCCTTTATAAATAACAGATTGGCCTATGTCATTTATATTTGTATTATAAACATCTCTGATTCTAATATTGGTCACGAGGGAGGAACAGGATATTTTCTTGCCATCTATCTATCTTCTAACCAACCTGTCTCCGAGGACAGTCTGGAACAGGTGGGATTTCAGCCCAAGATCTCTTGCCTGGGACACTATCACTGCGCCATAAGAGCCCTCTTCCTGCAGCTAATCATTACCTGCTCAGTATTTCTCTCTGAGTTATGTCCCTCAGTCAATGTGAAACTCAGAATGCCAAGGTCCTTCAATTCACATGTTTGAATTTTCCGAATCAGTTAATAAAATTACACTACACCTTTTGGCAGTCATGATCCTTTTGGAACGTGAAACACACTGGACTCAACATTTCCAAAGCACTTTCCTTTATCGAAGAACTCCATTAAGCCCATAATAACTGTCACTTGTTAAACTCTTCTTCAAAGGAACAACCTATATTTTATCTAGAATCATCAGAGGAGCTATGATAAACATCCAGCCCTCTTGGCCCACTCCCATATTTTCACTGTTCCTTTACTCAGCAAACGTCACACATTCTACCCAGATCAGGGAAAAGTTTTACTGTACTCTGGGACAAAAGCACTTGTTTGAAACAAATTCAATGAAACAGTTTGTTCAGTGACTGTAATTAATGTCAATCTCTGTGGGCCCTAACTGAGTCTCTGGATGGATTCCTCCTTATATTAATAAATGAATCTCAGCTGCAACATTCCTCAAAACAGGGAGAGATGACAGATCAGAATCTGGAATATCATTGTCTCCTGCCTGCTTCATCCGGGATGCTGCACACTACACCGCCTGTGGGTTTGATTAATCCAGACTCGAGTATTTCACTGATATCATCTTCAGTCCCACAGTGTCAAACTTCAAACAACCAGAACTCATCCAAAGTTCTGAACTCCCATCATGTTTGGTTTACCATTTCTCTTTGCGCTAATTGATCAAAATAAACTTTCCTGATGCAACAACTTCCCATTTTAATACTCTCAATTTGAATTCAAATTCCTGTCCAATTATTCCCACCCCCGGTCCAATCCCTATAGTCCTGTAAGGAGGGTCACAGAGACACAGCACCTCTCAGTTCTCTCCCCATCCATTTCCATTCTGAAAATTATTTTCTTACAATTTGGCTCTCCCTATTCTACATCTTATTTTTTTCTACCTTGATCACTCTCTCTCTTCTCCATTTAACTCTCTCTCTCCCTTCCCTCCCATCCCCACCCACCCCCAGGATCACGCAACCAGACCCTCCAAAAGCAATGAAATCCAGTGTGGGACAGGCTCCCTCCAGCCCAGCAGCAGACCCCGGGAATGCACCTAGACCTGGTGGTAGTTCGAGAAAGAAGATGTCCTGTTGGCACGGGCGACATTTTATTGTAAATAGTTTTCCACATCTATGTGTTCACCCATTACATTCAGCTCTGTCTTTCAGTCTCTGTCCGGCTGCAATTGTGTCTTTACAGGGACTGGAGCCAGCCATCCCTGTCACTGCACAGAGCTCCATCACCCCAGGTGGGAGGTATCCCATAGCTACCGTATCCAGGCAAATGGGAAATCACTGGTCACTGTCACCCTGGCAGCTACGTTCTCACTTTTTAGAGACACTATTGTGCTACAGAAATGATTGGAGTTCCCCAGTTACCCAAGTTATTCCCAAGTTAACAATAAGGGGCTGCTGAGAAGCGACTGAGGAGAGTTCTGGGAGGAATCAGCTCAGCCACCGGGAGTGAACCAAAGGGAGGCAAGCTCCAGCCGAGTGGCCATTTTGAGAAGGGATGCTTTGCTGTTGAAGTGCTGCTGGAGGTTTAAGTGTGGGTTTTGGTGGATACTGGGATACTCAGTGAGGAGGGTGATCAGCAACAAGGTCAGGGTAAGGTAAGATTCTGTTCTTTGTCTTCCAGTGGGTTTTGGTGGATATTGGGCATCAGTGAGGAGGGGGATTAGCAATGAGGTAAGGGCCAGGTACGCTTATGTTCTTTGTCTTCCTGTGAGGTGACAGAGATGGCAGTTAGGGCAGTGGTATGCTCCTCTTGCCAGATGTGTGAGATCAGGGAATAATAGTGTGTCCCTGACGACTGTGTCTGCAGGAAGTGTGACCGGCTACCGCCCCTCACGGACCGTGAGGTTCAGTTGGAGAGAGAGTTGGACACACTGAGGAGCATACAGGGGGCAGAGAGTGTGATAGACACTAGTTACAGTGATGTGGCCACACCACAGGTTCAGTCAGAGAGATGTGTGACTGCCAGGAGAGGCAGGTAGTGCAGGAGTCTCCAGTGGCTATTCCCCTCTCTAACAGGGATACCGTTTGGGATACTCTCTCGGGGGAGTACAACAGCAGCAGATAGGCCTGTGGCATTACAACTGGCTTAGATGCAAACCTTCGGGAAGGCAATTGAAACAGAAAATGAGGGCACTCACCCATCAGGGACACGTATAGGGTATCTTTGGATGTGACCAAGACTCCAGGATGGTGTGCTCCCTCCCTGGTGCCAGGATTGAGTACATCTCTGAACATTGCAGGAAATTCCTTAGGGGGAGGGTGAGCAGGTAGAGGTCATTGTATACATTGGTACCAATGACATAGGGAGGAAAAGGAATGAGGTCCTGAAGAGTAATGAAAGGGAGTTAAGCAACAGGTTAAAATGGAGGATCTCAAGGATAGTAATTTGGGGACTACAAGTGTTAGCGAGAATAGGAAAAGGAGGATTTGGCAGTTGGATGCGTGACTGAGGGCCGATGGAGGGGTCAGGGATTCAGATTCTTGGATCATTGGGATCTGTTCTGGGGCAGAGTTGACTTCTCCAAGTGGGACAGGTTGTACCTGATATTGAGAGGACCAATATCCTGGTGGGGAGATTTGCGCGAGCCACTTGGGATGGGGTAAACTCGTCTGCCAGGGAAGTGCAGATGGGTGTTGGGGTGGATCCAAAGCAGTAGGGAGACATAGGAGAATGTTAATGACAGTACAGAAGTTAATGAGAGCGAGTTAAATAGTCGAGGTAATGTTGGTAATCATCGTACTAGACAGGGTAGACAAGAGTAGGCAGGAAGCAAGGGAATTCAGGGTTAAACTGCATTTATTTCAAAGCAAGAGGCCTGACAGGGAAGGGAAATGAATTCAGGGCATGGATGGATACATGGGACTGGGACATTACAGTTATTACAGAAACATGGCTGTGAGCAGCAATGTACCACAGGGATCAGTGATGGGTCCACTGTTATTCATCATTTATTGAAAGAATTTGGCTGATAATTTAGGAGGTACGATAGTAAGTGTATGGATGCCATGAAAATTGCTGGTACAGTGGACAGTGAATGAGGTTACCTGGGAATACAGTGAGATCTTGATCAATTGGGCCAATAGGCTGAGGAAAGGCCGATGGAGTTTAATTTTGATAAATGTGAGGTGTTGCATTTTGCTGGTTCATACCAGGGCAAGACCTCCCCAGTCATTGGTCAGGCCATAGGGAGTGTTATAGAACAAGGAGATCTAGGGATACAGGTTCATTGCTCCTTGAAACTGGAGTCACAGGTAGACAGGATGGTCAAGAAGGCTTTCAGCTTGTTTGCTTTCACTGGGGAGAACATTGAGTATAAATGTTGGGACATCTTGTTGCAGCTGTACAGCGTGTTGGAAAGGCCACAAATGGAGTACATTGTCCAGTTCTGGTCACCCTGCTATTGGAAGGATAAAATTAAATTGGAAAGAACACTGGAAAATTTGCTAGGATGCCACCTGGACTAGAAGTTTTGAGCTTCCAGGAGAGTCTGGATAAGATTTCCCTGGAGAATATGAGACTGAGGGGTGACCTCATAGATCATGCGAGGCAATGATAAGGTAGATAGCCAACAAATTTTCCCCGTGTTCGGGGAGTCTAAAACTAGAGAGCACAGGTTTAGGCTGAGAGGGGAGAGACACAAATAGGTCCAGAGGGGCAATATTTTCCCAGAGACGGTGGTGAGTGTCTGGAATGGGCTCCCAGAGGAAGCGGTGACAGTGAGTACAATGTTGTCATTTAAGAAACATTTAGACAGATACATGGTTAGGACAGGTATGGAGGTATGTGGACTAAACGTATACAATCTGGACAGGTTTCGTTGTGCAAACTGGGTAGCATACACAAGTTGGGCTGAAGGGCCTGTTTCCATGCTGTCAACCTGTGTGACACTAAATGCTCTGAGCTGTTTGGGGAAGGAGCTGCAATGTACAATATTAAAGGGCCTGCCCTTCAGTGTCTGGGTGTGTGCCGAGTGACCGTGCCCTGTGAAGGGGCCTCCCATTGCACATCCAAACACTTACCCTGCTGGCCTCATGTTCAGTTGTAGTCATCTTCATTTTTGAGTTACAGCAGGATGGAAGGCAAGAGCAGGCTTCCCTCAGACACTGAGTTCCAGCCTCCTCCTTTGCGCACAGGGGAACCCTCAGGGATGAAATGTCCCTCCTGTTAGAACCCTCCCACCCTGGTAACCTGTCAGACTTCACGCCTCCATGAGCCCCCGCCCAACCCATCTGCATCTATGTACCCTCCAGCTCTAACCCCAGTCCCGACGGGTCGATATGCCAGGGCTGGGAATGCACTGCCCCGCTCCTTGTATCCTGTCTCTCACTGAACCCCTCCCCTTTACATAGTGAGTTGTCTCCCTTCAGTATCATCATTCCCCAGCTTCCCAACTCCGATTCCCACTATTATGTTCCCCAGCCGTCATTCCACAGGAGTGGCCTCCTTGGCAGTGCCCAACAAGTGGCTCAGTGGTGTGCCAGGATGGGGTGTGGTGAGACTGGCACATATCAGATTCCAATGTCTGTGACCGTGGGCTGTGTGCGGTCACCACCCAGAAACCGTACCTTGAGCTGTTGGTGTTGGGGTTCCAAGCTGGAGGGCTGGAGGAACAAGCAGTGAGCTGGAGTCACCAGGTTCCCAGTCTGAGTTCCACATTGGGAATTCTCAGCGTCTAGTTTCTATCCAGTGGATGGTGGAATGGGAATCTGCATATTAATGAGGTGAGATTTGATGTTAATGAGGGTGATAATGAGCAATGTCGATAAATGCCTCTCACTGTCGCCCACCATGTTCTTGCCCCTGTATTGCTCCCAAGTTTTTTTTTGTACTCTAATTGTTCACTCCTTGTCAATCTTTTAGCCATTTTGTGCTGACTTTTATTTTCTTTTCCTGACCTACCAGCCAATGTTTCACAATTATCGCCTTTTCATTGAGGTGTGATGCCATTTTTAACATGGATGGTGGGTGTTCCATTTGGAAATTTTCCTTTCTCATTTTGAATGCATTTGTTGTGTGTAATCTGAATTATGTCCTTAAATGTCTCCCACCACTGTGTTCTGCTGAACATCATTTCCCTGTTCTGTTTAGTTCGGTCTACTTTAAAGCTCTTAGATCTACCCTTACTTAAAATTACAACACCGGTATTGAGCCTACTATTCTCTCCTTCAAACTGTAAGTTTCTCCATATCCTTTAACTTTTCCTGCCTCACATATTTCTCCAGTTCCATATTTATAATCCACTATTGAATCGATGTGTGTCACTCACTTTGTATTCCAAATCCTAATCACCCATTGTGTGGAGCAGTCACCCTCTGCTTCTTTATGCCAAACTTATTAATTCTGTGGGCTCTGATTATTGCCTTTACAGGTCTTTGGGAACGTAGGAACTGGAGGATGCCATTCAGCCCATCAAGTCTTCTCCACCATTTAATTCAATGCTGACTGACTGGACACTTCAATGCCTTTTACAGACTATCCTCCTAACTCTTAATGTGATTGATGCTCAAAAATGTAACAGCCGCTGCTTTAGATAGATTCATAGGCTGAGCTTCCACAGCCCAATGGGAAAGAGATTTTCAATGGTATTGAAAAAAAAACTTCTCATCATCTCAATTCGAAATGGCAGGTTTGTTATTCTTAAATTATGCTTATTTCTGGTCTCCCTGACCGATATCTTCCTGGATCTATCTTGTCTATCCTTCCAAGCATTCTGTAGGTTTCTCACATGAGAATAACTCCAATTTCTCCAGTTTGTCTATGTATCTGCAATCCCTTAGTGCTGGAACCCGCACTGGTTAAAATGCCCTCATACCGATTGCAAAGTTTCCATGTCCTTATTAAAGTGTGTTGCCGAGCACTGGTCACAGTGCACCAGGTCAGAGAGAACTGGTGTGTTGTATGTTTCATTGTATCCCGATTCCATAAGAAGTACCTTTCTCAGTTTACAGATGTTACAGTATTTTAATGTAAATCCTGTCTTTAGCAGAAAGCCCAAAGATATAAACATCAAATTCATCAATGAATGTTCAGACTAAATATAACGATGATCACCAACTCCTTCACACTACCCATTTGGTTCCCATCTGATGTATCATTTCCTTTATTAACACTTTGTCGATGGAATTGATGACTGTTGTTCTGAATGTATTTAAGATGGTCATTGTGGTGACTCTGTATTCCCCCGTATGCACTTCCTCCACAAAGGTTCTTTCTTGATTGAATCGGCCAGAGATGCTCACGAGGTCGATTCCCTCAGTAAAACTGGTGATGTCAATATAGGCTCATCGACTTAAACAGCACTGAAGGAGGCTGGTCAACAAAGGTCTGATAACACTAATACCATTGTATAGCTCTTGGCCTGTACCTCTGTAGGTTATGGAAACAGAATTGAATGTTTAATTCCTGATTTAGGGTTAAAACCATTTCTACTCAATACCTTTTCAGACAGTGAGTTCCAGATGCCCATCTCCCTCTGGGAATAAAAGTCCTCAACTTTCCTCTTTGCCTCTATCTCTCAGGTTCACTTCTCTGACTTCCTGTTTATTGACCCCTCTACTCATGGAAAAAGTGCCTTTCTATTCATCCTATCTCCAGCCCTCATAATCTTGTACACCTCGATCAGGTCCCCTCTCACTCCTTACTGCTCCAAGGTAAACAGCCCCAGCCTTTCCAATCTTTCCTCATTGCTCAGACCCTCCAGCCCAGACAACGTCCTGGTGAATCTCCTCTGTTTCCTCTCTCGCGCTATCACATTCTTCCTACAATGTGGTGACCAGAACTACAGTCAGAGCTCCAGTGTTTTATACAGTTTCAACACAACCCCCCTCCCCAGGTCTTTTATTCCATGCCTCAGCTAATAAAACACAAATATCCAGAATGCCTTCTTAACCACATTATCCACCTGACCTGCTACCATCAGAGATCTGTGGATATGCATCCGAGGTCCCTCTGATATTCAGTCTTTTCCAGGGCCCTTTCATTCACAGAGTAATCCTTTGCCTTGTTAGCCCCTCCTCAAAAGCTAGTGCACCCTTTTCCAGGTTGAGTTCCTGTTGTCTCTGCTCCTCCTGCAGGTTACAGGTACCCTCCTCACTTTTTATCACCCTGCCGAGTTTCATGCCATCTGTAAACCTCTTTAACATATTCCCCTGAATTTAAGTCTAAATCATTCATCTACACAACAAGCAGCAAGCTCCCAGCACCAAGCTCTGTGAAACCCCACTGGAAACAGACTTCCTGTCACAGAAACATCCCACAACCATTCCCCTCTCCCTCCTGCCTCTCAGCCAGTTTTAGATCCAGCACATCACTTTAGCTGGGATCCCATTGGCTCTTACTGTCTTGACCAATCTTCAGGAGGGACTTTACCAAAAGCCTTGCTGAAGTCCATGTAGACCACATCAAATGCACTGCCCTCATCAACACACCAGGTTAACACCTTAAATAAATTCAGCAAAGTTTCAAACACAAAGTTCCTTGCAAATTCCCTCTTGCCCCTACAACACTCCTGGACCTATTGACAAAGGCTGGCTTGACTCCTCTCTCTCGCTCTCCCTCCCAGACCTAACCTCCATCTGCCTGCTCCTCGCCCTCAGCCCACCTTCTCCCAGAGAGACCCTCACTGGCAGCAATTACCGAGCTGCGTGCTTGTCCCACCACCCTGCCCCCACCCACACACACAATCACCAATCACAAATTATTTCTCTCTTTAAATTTGTCACTGATAGGCTCATCAGTAAACCTATCAACAGCAAGCATGGAGAGAACCAGCCTGTGATTGGAGAAGCAGTTGCTCTCCATTCTCACCAGCTTCTGGGGATGTTTGGAAAATTAAAACCAGTGCATCTGCTATCGCATACAGCATTCCTTTGAAAACCATCAGAACCCAGGACATGTCAGCTTTTGTTTCTAGTAATTTTCTGAGTAACCATTTTCAATGATTATAATTATTTTATAATTCACCCATTCCTTTCAATGCCGTATTTGTACTTATTTTTGGAATGCTATTCAAGAGACAGGCAAAACATACCTGTTCAATGCACCCAATATTTCTTTATGTTCCATTATTATATCTGTTGCAAATTATTAATTTTAACTGTAATAAGTGCAATTTTATTTCAGCCTAACATAACATGTTCTTGTTTATCTTCTATTCTCATAGTTAACGTAGTGACAATAGTGATTCTGTTGCAGAGAAAGTGTGATCTTTCTAAATGTATCACACACTACCTGGTGGCCATGGCAGCAGTGGATTTACTGCTTATCATCATTGACCTGATATTGAGGCCCATTCCAATTATTTATAAAACTGAATTTACATTTCTGATGACCATCCCCATGTGTAACATGTACGCCATCCTGGTTTTTGCAGCTGTGGACTGCTCTGTCTGGTTCACTGTCGCTTTCACCTTTGATCGATTTGTGGCCATTTGTTGTCAAAAGATGAAAGGCAACTATTGCACTGAGAGAACAGCAGCCGTGGTTCTGGGAACAATAACTGTGCTCAGCTGTTTAAAGAACATTTCCTGGTATTTTATGTTAACACCTTGGTATAAGCTGAGGAACCACTCTTGGTTTTGTTTGGCTAAAAAGGTATGTTATATTTTCTCCGATCTGGGGATCAATTGAGCTTATTCACTACATTCTGACCCCAACGGTCCCATTTGTTTTGATTCTGATGCTCAATGCTTTCACTGGGAGGTACATTTTAGTGGCCAGCAGAGCCCGCAGGAGACTCCAATCTGACAGCAGGGGACAGCATTCCAAGGACCAACACTTGGAGAGCCGAAAAAAATCCATCATTTTAATGTTTGTTATCTCAGGGAATTTCATCCTGTTATGGTCAATATTTCTGGTATATTTGAGATGGAGACGAATGTATTGCTTGGGTTATAAGGCTGTCATTTTGCACTACTGTTTATGAGAAATAGGACTCATTCTCCAGCTCCTGAGTTGCTGCACAAACACGTGTATATATGCCGTGACCCAGACTAAGTTCAGAGAACAGCTGAAAACATGATAAAACACCAATTTGCTCGATTAGTGGTATGTATGAAATGACACGATGGATACTTGCATTCTGGGATTCAACGTATTCGGTTTGAGAATTATTGGGTTGGAAGGTTTCATAATGAAGCACACACGAGGCCACCGGAAATGGTTAGTTTTACATTTTATTCAAACTTCGCATGTAACACAAGCAGTCACTCTCTCCTGGTTCTAACGGCCCAGAATGCCCTGATGTTGCCCGAACTGCCCGCCCCAGGCTCCCATTCTCACTATTTTATACTCACTCCCACCCCCCTCTGTTCCCTCCAATCAGTTCATTCAAACAACAGGGTGTTTGCCATTTTAGTGATCAGCCCCTCCTCTTTCTAGAACCTTCTGTCTGTTGGTTTTCCACACGATTTTCACTCCCTCATTGCTTCCACTCCCATACTCAACAAACACACAAACACACACAATCTCAATTTTAACTGATGCAATATACATCCAGCTGCAAACATTTTGTTTTGAAACAACTCAAACACTCTCCCACACAAACCAACAATCTGGGCTCCTTGGGTCAGTGATAAAGACACAGTGAGGTCAGTCTGCTCTCCCTGACGTCTGTGAGATACAGAGAATAGGTTCAGTCAACATTCCCCATGATCCCTGAAACAGACACAGTACAATCGACCAGTCCTTCCTGAATCAGTGAGACAAACATAATGTTTTCCCTGGGTAAATGATACACATTGGCCGCATTAGACCTTGTGCATCACCCCTTGTGTTCAATCAGAGTAGTACAGCATGGAAATAGACCCCTCAGTACATCTAGTCTGTGCCAACAGTGTTCTCAAACTAAACTATTCCCATCTGCCTGCACTTGGCCCACATCTGTCCAAACCTTTCCTGGTCAAGCTTGATCCAAATATCTTTGAAATGCTGTAACTGTACCTGCATCCATCACTGTCTCTGACAGAGCATTCCAAACACAAACCACTCTCTGGGTAAGAAAACACTCCCCACATGCCCTTTCTCAATCTTTCCTCTCTCACCCGAAATATATAACCCCTGCTTTTGAACACCCTCATCGTCATTCACCTTATCCACGTCCCAACTGATTTTACAAACCTCAGTAAGGTCACCTCTCAATCTACTCCGCTCCAGTGAAATAAATCCCAGTCTTTCCTCTCTATTTTTATATCTCAATCCCTCCAAGCCCGGCAAACCTTGGTAAATCTTTTCTGATCCATTTCCAGTTGAATAATATCCTTCCTATAACTAAGTAAAATGAACTGGACACAGTCCTCTAGAAGAGGCCTCACCAACATCCTGTACAACCTCAATATGACGTCCTACACTCTGCAGCAGATGTCCCTGTGTAAAGTCCCTGCAGTACAGTTAGAAACCAAGATTCCATCAAATACTTTTTAAACTGTCATCATGGATGTAACTTTAAGTAATTACAGTGCACAATGTAAAGCAAAGCGACGTTATAGAATAGCTGCAGCAAATATCACAGAAATCATTGCAGCAAATATTGTTTAACATGCTCACAACAAGGAGCATTTAAACTGCTCACTCTGTGTAATATTTAAAAGACAGGGATGACAGTCACTGATATGACCCCATTTGACCTTGCTCCTTCCTTCTCAGAGGCAATTCAGCATCAGCAACAAATACTGTCTTTACCAATGATGCCCACATCAAGTGAATGAATGTCTGTGTGAACATTCTTGATAAAACTGATAGAATCCATTTAGTGATATTCAGTTCACATATTCTAAACTTCATGTCCCACAAATTATACCTGATACAAATAAGAGAAAGTACTTGGTTTAAAAAATGTTAATTATTTGGTATTACAGAACATGTGTATTACTGGAAAAAAGATATGTGTTAGTGTTTTGTTCTCTGACACTCATCAGGACAATCTGCAAGAATACAATTCAATGGGAACCTTTATACTGTTTATTACTGATGATTGATAGTTGACCTCCAGGCTTTGTTTAAATTTTGAAACAAGTAGATTGACTCTGACTAATTGGGGCATTGCCCTTAACAAATGGCTGTGGTCTATTTTGTTTGAATTGAAACAGGTTTAGTGCAATTACATGATTTATTCATTTACAAAGAACAGAGCTCTGTCTATTAAACTATCCTGCTATGTGAGTCAATTTGATAATCCTTGGCTCAGTGGTAAGCACTGCTGCCTCAGAGCACCAGGGTCCCACGTTCAATTCCAGCCTTGGGTGACTCTCTGTGCGGAGTTTGCACATTCACCCCATCTCTGCGTGGGTTTCCTCTGGTTGCTGTGGTTTCCTTCCACAGTCCAAAAATGTGCAAGTCAGGTGAATTGGCCATGCTAAATTGCCCATAGTGTTCGGTGTATTAGTCAGGGGGAAATGGGTCTGGGTGCGTTACTTTTCGGAGGGTTGATTGGGCTGAAGGGCCTATTTCCATGCTGTAGGGAATCTAATCATAAAAACATACAAAGCAGGAGAAAGGTAGGCCAATTAGCTCCTCAAATCTATATGCGCGTGTGTCTGTGTGTGTGTATGTCTGTCTATGCATGTCAGAGTGTATATTACGATCTCTGTATATACAGATATCTGTGTGTCTGCATTTGTGCATAGCTGTCTGTGTGTGTGTATGTGTGTGTGCCTTTTACTCACTATATATGTCCAAGTGTGTGTGTTTGTGTTTGCGTGTCATCATCTGTTACAATGCTGATTCAAATAATAGTGAGTGGAAATAACATCTGGTCCTTTTTAAGAGAAAAACTGCTCTTCTGAGCTAAAGGTACCACCAATGCTGCCATTATACAGAGCAATCAGGAGACAGGCTGTTCCAAAAGAGACACATGGAACAATTGGCTGTTAAATGGATACCTGAGTTTTGGTTGCTGTTTTGACAACAATTCAAGTGTGACCAATTGATTTAGACCAAACACTCAGCCCTTCAAAGCCAATCGATTTTAATATCTGACGATACTGACAGCCTGAAACCAAACCGATGATAGGAAATTCATATGGAATCAGGGGAATCAAAACAAAGTGTTTTTTGAAAATCAGGGAGAAAGAGCAAGTGCCAGCAAAAGAGAGCCAACAGCACTGAACAACTCTGAAAGAAATCTCAGAAAGCTCCCAAGGTTAAGGTACCAAGGAATTTCATACAAAGATACTCGCAGTCAAAAAGAAAATCATACAAGATGGCTCGGGAGTGGGCAGACAGCAGAGTTGGAAGGATGGAAGGAAACAGCAGATTCGGAAGAGCAGAAGGAAGACAGCATATACAACTGTATGGACTTTGAGAGATTAAATTAATTTAATGTTTTGTAACTGTGTTATTGGAGCAGCATTTTAGTAGGGTTGGGGTCAGTTAGTCATCAGTTGAGAGAAAGCGGTATCGGGTTTGTTAATAGTTCTTGTTTAGTGTTCACTGTTAGAGTTGGGAAAATAAATTGTTATTTTTTCTTTCCACAGTGGAAATCCAGAGTTTTCTTTCACTCCCTCACATTTTGAACAGATTACGCGGTGAGACGAGCTTCTCTGGGTGTTTCCGTTTTAATTCACAGAAGGGTTCGACCTCTGTATCAGAACAAACTGGGGGCTCAGGTCCAGGATTTGGGCAGGTTTGGGTAGATTTAGATGGATTTGCACAGATCAGGTCTGGGATCTGAGCAGATCTGAATGGATTTGGACAGATTTAAACAGACTTGGGGATTACTGTCCCAGATCTTTAAATAAAACAGTTGAGAAAATCTGTTTATTTTCAGCTACTTGTAGATGGTTCAATTAAAAGTGCGAGAAATGGCACTTTCAGTAATTAAGTGTTTTGCAGAGCTGGAAGACATGACTTTGGGGGTTGTGGAAAAGGTGAGCAAGGAAAAGCCACTGTAATTGGCAGACATAGTGGAGCTGGGGTTGCCTGAGTCTCTGAAAAAAAAGATGAGGTTATGACTGAAATAACACACCTTTTAAATGTGCTACAAAGGCCATTAGAGTCTTTGGAAATGGTGAAAATTCAATTGTAGATGAAGCAGTTTGAGTGAGATAAGGAAAGAAAGGGAGAGAAGATTCTTAACGGAGCAAAAAGAAAGAGAGAGTGTGGAGAAAGAGAAAAAGAGGGAGAGTTTGAGTTTCTGAAGTTGTGAATTAGTCAGGAAAGTCAAGGTAACAGGGTGGAGATGAAGGGAGAAGGTAGGGATGTATACAAACATGTTAAAAATCTGCCACATGTCAATGAGTAAGATGTTGAAGCCATGTTGTATTTCAATTGAAAAGCTGGCTAGGCAGCTGGAGTGGCCAGAGGACTTGTGGGTAATGCTAGTTCAGATGAAGGTGGGAGGCAGAGCTAGTGAGGTGTTTGCAGCGCTGTCAGGTTAGAGGTCAAGAGATGATGCTGATGTCAAACAGGCTAATTTGATTGCCTATGAATGAGTACCAGACGCATACAGACAATGGTTCAGAAACAGAAAGAATAAACCAGGTGAGTCTTCCATTGACTTCAGAAAAATAAACAGAGCAATTTTGAGAGATGGGTGCAGGCCTTCAAAATAGACAAGACATATGAAGATCTTAGAGAGATTATTCCTTGGGAGGAGTTTAAAAACTTATGTGGATGAACAGAAATGTCAAGATGTGGATGAAAATAAAATTTAGCTCACTCTGGAAATAGCTTACCACAGGAATAGATGGAGAGAAACCTATCATTGCCCTGTGTAAGGTTAGGGTGGAGAGTCAGATAAAGACTGAAGGTGAAAACGGAAGTGATAGACAGAGTGCCAGTTTCAGGAATACAGATTGTTCTAGAAAACCAATTAGCAGGATCCAAGGTAGGAGTGACGCCCCTTGTGGTGGAGAAGCCAGAGAAAAAACAGGAAACTGAGGAGTTAAAAGAAAAATACCCGAGAATTTTTCTGGACTGTAGAGTAACAAGATCCCACTCTCATCAGTTACAGAAAGAAGGAAAATGTTAAGAGAAAGATGAAGGAATTGAGGTTCAGTTAGCTGACACCCTGTTTGATGTAATGGTGCAGGGAAACCCTGAACAGACAGAGGGTCGGACAGAGGTGTTTAATCCTGAAAGACTAATGAAATATGTGACAATAAACTATCTATATCATGATGCATATTCAGTCAAGGAATCAGCATGTATTCCAAAGGGTTATTCTCTAAAGGAGAGAATCGGAAGGTGAAAGTGGAGACATGGCAGGTTATTGCAGATGAGAAATGGGGAAGTGCACCAGATTGTGTTGCCAGCAGCATACAGACAGGACGTGTTACGGCTAGCACACAAATTACCTGTTGGAGATCATCTTGGTGTGGGGTAGATTCAGGCTAAGATACAAAACCACTTCTGTTGGCCTGGACAGGATAGGGATGTATGTGGTTGATGTTTGTTGTAGATGTCATATGTGCCAAATGGTAGGTTAGCCACAGGCAACAATAAAATACTCCACAACCACCTGATGAAGGAGCAGCACTGCGAAGGCTAGTGCTTCCAATTAAACCTGTTGGACTATAACCTGGTGTTGTGTGATCTTTAACTTAGTCATAAACCAGAGCTTTTGTTGGCAATTTCCACGTTTGAAAATCCTTTCACCAGGGATATGATTGATTGTATTGTTCACCTCCCTAAAACTGAAAGTGGGATCCAGTATTTGTTAACCATAATGGATGTGGCTACCAGATTTCCAGAGGCAATTCCATTCCAGTGTGTTAAAGCTAAAAGGATGGCAGAGGAGTTGGTAGCTTTCTTTACCTGGTATGGGCTACCCAGGGAGATTCACTCAGACCAAGGGTCTAATTTTACTGATAAACTATTTAAGGAAGTCTTGGATAATTTAGGCCTATAGCTTTTAAATCAAGTGCATACCATCCTGAAACCCAGGGAGCATTGGAAAGGTGGCACCAGGCCCTAAAGACCACGTTCAGAGCTTACTGTCTGTCAGGGTTATCTGAATGATTCAGATAAAGGAATCCCACATTTGGATTGTTTGCCATTAGAGATGCCCCAAATGAATCTACTCAGTGTCATCCCTTTGAGTTAATATTCGGACAGAGTTAGAGTGCCTTTAAAATTAATTAAGGAAAAATTGATTGGACAAAAGTCAGATATCTCACACTTGAGATGATGTGTCTGAAGTGAGGGAGAGATTAAATTAGGGAAGTGTCCTCGGCCCACCTACTTTCAACTGCTTCATCCTGGACAATCCCTCCATTATAAGGTCAGTATTCAGGATACTTGTTTATTGTTCCACAAAGTTTAGACCTGATCCTGCCTCGTCAGACACTACCAAAGAGTGTGGTGCTGGTAACGCACGGCCGGTCAGGCAGCGTTTGAGGAGCAAGAGAATTGTCATCTCAGTTATAAGCCCAGCATCAGGAATCCTGAAATGTTTATGTCACCAGTCAAGGTGAGCAAGGACTTGGGGAATTGTGTCTCAGAATGTTTGTGGCAGTGTAAGTTTCATCCAGGGCATTTATCACATTCGCATGGGGTGGGATGTAGACTGATGTCAGGATGGCGGAGGTGAACTCTCATGGAAGGTAGTAGGGACGGCATTTTACTGTAAGGTATTCTAGGTCGAGGGGAGCAATGGTCTGTCAGGGTCACAAAACCGAGCACCAGGAGGTGTTGTTCAGGAAGCATATCCCACCGCCCTTCACTTTCCCTGAGGATGCTGTGTGGTCCATCTGGTGTATGGAGAACCTATCAGCCTGTGGAAGCTGTCAGGAATGGCAGGGGTGAGCCAAGTCGCTGTGAAGCAGAGCACACAACAGTCTCTGAGTTCCCTCTGGTAGGTAAGCCTCGATCTGAGTTCATCCATATTGTTTTTGATAGCCAGGATGTCATCATCATGGTAGCTTAGTGGTTAGCACTGCTGCCTTACAGTGACAGGAACCTGGGTTTGATTCCTCGAGTGATGTCTGTGTTTGCACATTCTTCCTTTGTCTGCGTAGGTTTACTCTGGATGCTCAGGTTTCCTCCCACAATCTAAAGATGTGCAGGTTTGTTGAATTGACCATGTTAAATTGCCCATCCCATTGTTCAGGGAGATGTAGGTTAGGTGCATTAGTCAGGGGTAGATATAGACAGTGGAATGGGGTTTTATTTGTGTTATTCTTCAGAGGGTCAGTGTGCACTTGTTGGGTTGATGGGTCTGTTTCGATACTGCAGGGATTCTAAGTCACTGACAGGGCCAATCTATTCCATGTTGAAGTCAAAACCCTCAGGGGTCAGGGGTCTGATCACGGTTTCTGGTGTCCATTTGGTCCTGCAGGATGACCAGCATTGACAGTAATTGGCCGGAGCAATTGTGGGATTCTCAGTCCTGTAAGCAGATTAAAAATTACATTGTTAGTAATTTTTATAGAGTTGATTTTTCTGCTGCCTTAAGTTGTATGAGCAAAGACAAGAAAGTTGGGGAAATATGTCAATGATGAAAGCATTCGATTTTGTTGTGAAACCTATTTCCAATTTCTCCCTTTCTGGTTTAAACAGTGAATTCTGAATCTCACTAGTGAGGGGTGATCACTTCATTTTCATGCTGTTCTATATCATTAGGAGCTGATCTTGCCTCATTTCGACGGAGATTCTGATCCTTCCTTCAGTTCCTATGGTGCCAGTTCCCAACAGGAAAGCCTGGGCAGTTACCTGGAGGCAGGAACTCACTGTTTGCTTCTCCAGGTCTTCATCCATCTCCACTATCAGCACCATTTCACTGCATGCTCCATCAACACTGTCCTCTCCCACACTTTGTCGGTGTGTGTGGGCATCACCGAACCCCAGCCTCACCACATCATTCTGGCTGCTTTCAGATTAACTCACCCTTCACTGTGGAGCTCAGAGACAATGATGTCGTACCTGCTTCTGCCAGGTTGGTTCACAGTCAGGGGCATGAGCACATTTCATGCAGCGACATAGGATGCTCCGTCTGGCTCTGAGCTAACTTTCTAAAGGCTCATTCACTTTGGGTTTACTTGTGGTCTGTCAGGTTTATCTCAGAGTTTAGGGCAGAGTGACAGGCATTCACCATGTCACTAGTCAGAGTATCAGACAGTGAAAGGGATGAATCTGTATAGAGAACAGCACGGACATGTGTCGAGGAAATTACTTATTCATTGGTGGAATCTGGGCATCGCTGGCTGCCCGGTATTTATTGCCCATCCCTAATTGCCCCTTGAGAAGGTGGTGGTGAGTTACCTTCTTGAACTGCTGCAGTCCACCTGCTGTGGGTTGACCCACAATTGCATTAGGGAGGGAATTCCAGGATTTTGGCCCAGTCATTGTGGAGGAATGATGATCTATTTCAAAGTTGGATGGTGAGGGGCTGGAAGGGGATCTTCAAGGGGATGGCATTCCTATATATCTTCTGCTCTTGTCCTTCTGAATGGAAGTGGTTGTGGGTTTAGAAGTTGCTGTCTGATGTTCTTTGGTGATTTGCTACAGCACATACTACACACCACTACAACTGAACATCGAAGGTCAAGGGAATGGATGCTTATGGATGTAGTGCTAATCAAGCAGACTGCTTTGTCCTGGATGGTGTCAGCTTCCTGAGTGTTGTTGGAACTTCACTTATTCAGGCAAGTGGTGAGTATTCTATCACACTCCTGACTTCTGCCTTGTAGATGGCGGACAGGCTTTGGGAAGTGAAGAGGTGATTTCCTCATCACTGTGTACCCTGCCTCTGACCTGCTCTTGTCACCACTGTGTTTATGTGGCAAATCCAGTGGAGTTTCTGGTCAATATAACCCCCAGGATGTTGACATTTGAGGAATCAGTGATGTTCACACCATTTAAATTCAAGGGCAAGTTGTTAGATAGTCTCTTATTGATGATGGTCATAGACTGGCATGTGAATGCTGTGAATATAACTTGCCACTTGTCAAGACAAGCCTTGACATGATCCAGATCTTGTTGTATATGAACACGAACTGCTTCAATATCTTCACAAGGAGTTGTGAGTGATGCTGAAAATTGTCAAATAATCGGTGAACATCTCCACTTCTCACCTTCTGATGGAGGGAAGCAGTTTATCAGGACCTTATTATGAAGCAGCTGGAGTTGATTGGGTCAAGGAAATTACCCTGAGGAACTCCTGCAGAGATGTACTGGAGCTAGGACGGCTGACCTCCAATAATCACAATCATCTTCCTCTGTGTCTGGCCTGACTCCAACCACTGGGGAACTTGTCTTCCATTAATTCCAGTTTTGCTCAGACTCTTTGATACCACACTCAGTCCAATTGGACTTGATGTTATGCTATATTCTCCCCTCCCCTCTGGAATTCAGCTATCTTGTCCATATTTGAACCAAGGCTGTAATGAGGTCAGGAGCTGGGTGAACCTGGTGAACCCAAACTGGGCGTCACTGAGCAGGTTATTGCTAAGTGGGAGCTGCTCAATAGCACAGCTGATGACACCTTCCAACACGTTACTGGTGATCGAAAATAGATGGAAGGGCGCGGTAGTTGGCCGGGTTGAATTTGAAATGCTAAATAGAAACAGGACGTATCTGGGCAATTTTACACATGGTTGAGTAAATGCTAATGTTGTAACTGTACTGGAACAGCTTGGCTTGGGGAGCAACAAGTTCTGGAGCACATGACTTCAGTATTATTGCTGGAATGTTGTCAGTGCCTACAGCCTTTGCAGCATCCAGTGTATCCAGCCATTTTGTGATGTCATGTGCAGTGAATCGAATTGCCTTAAGACTGGTACCTGAAATACTGGGCAACATTGGAGGAGGGTGAGGTGGATCATCCACTCAGTACTTCTGGCTGAAGTTTACTGCAAAAGGTTCATCCTTATATTTTTGCACTGATTTGCTGGAATCTTCCATCATTCAGGATTGGAATATTTGTAGAACCTCCTCCTCCAGTGAGTTGTTTAATTGCCCATCACCATTCACGATTGGAGGTGGCAGGACTGCAGAGCTTCGATCTGATCCATTCGTTCTGGGTTCACTTAGCTCTGTCTGTCACTTGCTGTTTATGCTGATTGGCATGCAAGTAGTTCAGTTTGGTGGCTTCACCAGGTTGAGACCTCATCTTCAGCTGTGCCTGGTGTTACTGCAGGCATGCTCCCCTACACTCTCCATTGACCCCTGTCTTGATGGTCATGGTTGAGTTGACGATATGCTGGACCATGAGGTCACAGATTGTGCTTCTGTTAATGGCCCACATCACACCATGGATGTCAACTCATGAGTTGTTAGATCTGTTTGAATTCTGTCTCAATTATCATTGTGATAGAACCACTCAATACGATGGAGGTTATTCTCAATGTGAAAGTGAGACTTTGTCTCCTTAAGGACTATATGGTGATCGCTGTTCCTGATACTATCATGGACAGATGTATCTGCTCATGGCAGATTGCTGAGTGTTATAACCAGGTCAGACACCCTCAAAACATTTCAAGAAAGTCATAGAGATGCACAGTATGGAAACAGACCCTTCGGTCCAACCCGTCCATGCTGACCAGATATCCCAAACCAATCTAGTCCCAACTGCTAGCGACCGGCCCATATTCCTCCAAACCCTTCCTATTCATTTACCCATCCAAATGCTTCTTAAATATTGCAATTGTACCAGCTTCCAACACATCCTCTGGCAGCTCATTCCATACACGTACCACTCTCTGCATGAAAAAGTTGCCCCTTAGGTATCTTCTATAGCTTTCCCCTCTCACCCTAAACCTATGCCCTCTAGTTCTGAACTCCCCCACCCCAGGGAAAAGACTTTATCTATTTATCTTATCCATGCCCCTCATAATTTTGTAAACCTCCATAAGGTCACCCCTCAGCCTCCGACGCTAAAGGGAAAACAGCCCCAGCCTGTTCAGCCTCTCCCTGTAGCTCAGATCCTCCAACCCTGGCAACATCCTTGTAAATCCTTTCTGAACCCTTTCAAGTTTCACAACATCTTTCCGATAGGAAGGAGACCAGAACTGCATACAATATTCCAACAGTGTCCGAACCAATGTCCTGTACAGCCACAACTTGACCTCCCAACTCCTGTACTCAATACTCTGACCAATAAAGGAAAGCATACCAAATGCCTTCTTCATTATCCTATCTACCTGCGACTCCACTTTCAAGGAGCTATGAGCCTGCACTCCAAGGTCTCTTTGTCCAGCAATACTCCCTAGGACCTTACCATTAAGTGTATAAGTCCTGCTAAGATTTGCTTGCCCAAAATGCAACACCTCACATTTATCTGAATTAAACTCCATTGCCACTTCTCAGCCCATTGGCCCATCTGGTCAAGATCCTGTTGTAATCTGAGGTAACCCTCTTCACTGTCCACTACACCTCCAATTTTGGTGTCATCTGCAAACTTACTACCTGTACCTCTTATGCTTGCATCCAAATCATTTATGTAAATGACAAAAAGTAGAGGACCCAGCACCGATCCTTGTGGCACTCCACTGGTCACAGGCCTCCAGTCTGAAAAACTACCCTCTACCACCACCCTCTGTCTTATACCTTTGAGCCAATTCCGTATCCAAATGGCTAGTTCTCCCTGTATTCCATGAGATCTAACATTGCTAATCAGCCTCCCATTGGGAACTTTGTCGAACGCCTTGCTGATCACATCTACTGCTCTGCCCTCATCAATACCCTTTGATACTTGTTAAAAAAAGATTTGTGAGACATGATTTCCCACGCACAAAGTCATGTTCATTCTCCCAAATCAGTCCTTGCCTTTCCAACTGCGTGTATGTCCTGCCCCTCAGGATTCCCTCCAACAACTTGTCTACCACCGAGGTCAGGCTCACTGGTCTATAGTTCCCTGGCTTGTCTTTACCGCCCATCTTAAACAGTGGCACAATTTTTGCCAACCTCCAGTCTTCTGGCACCTCACCTGTGACTATCGATGACACAAATATCTCAGCAAGAGGCCCAACTAGCTTCCCGCAGAATTCTCGGGTACACCTGATCAGGTCCTGGGGATCTATCCACCTTTAACCGTTTCAAGACATCCAGCACTTCCTCCTCTGTAATCTGGACATTTTGCAAGATGTCACCATTTATTTCCCTCCAGTCTATATCTTCCATATCCTTTTCCATAGTAAATAATGATGCAAAATATTCATTTAGTATCTGCCCCATTTTCTGTGGCTCCACACAAAGGCTGCCTTGCTGATCTTTGAGGGGCCCTATTCTCTCCCTAGTTACCCTTTTGTCCTTAATATATTTGTAAAACCCCTTTGGATTCTCCTTAATTCTATTCACCAAAGCTATCTCATGTCCCCGTTTTGCCCTCCTGATTTCCCTCTTAAGTATCCTCCTACTTTCTTTATACTCTTCCAGGGATTCACTTGATCTATCCTGTCTGTTCCTAACATATGCTTCCTTATTTTTTTTAACCAAACCCTCAATTTCTTTAGTCATCCAGCATTCTCTATACCTACCAGCCTTCCCTTTCACCCTGTCAGGAATATACTTTCTCTGGATTCTTGTTATTTCATTTCTGAAAGCTTCACATTTTCCAGACGTCTGAAAGTTCTTGCCTAAAACAGTCAAAATTGGCCTTTCTCCAATTTAGAACTTCAACTTTTAGATCTGTTGTATCCTTTTCCATTACTATTTTAAATCAAATAGCATTATGGTCGCCGGCCCCAAAGTGCTCCCCTTCTGACACCTCAGTTACCTGCCCTGCCTTATTTCCCAAGAGTAGGTCAGGTTTTGCACCTTCTCTAGTAGGTACATCCACATACTGAATCAGAAAATTGCCTTGTACACACTTAAGAAATTCCTCTCCATCTAAACCTTTAACACTATGGCAGTTCATTTCGATGTTTGGAAAGTTAAAATCCCCTACCATAACTATCCTATTATTCTTACAGTAATCAAGATCCTAACTATGCTCGTTATTTAACGCAATTGTAACGTGGATATTCCAGGAGGTATGGAGTTGGTCAAACCACATAGTTTTAAGCAAAACAAATTTATTTCCAAGATTACTGAATGAAACATAAACAAAAGACAACTGCATACTAGATAATGTAACCTATCTGAAAGCCCAACATATTATCCCATATTAATGATGTTGTTTCAAATGCATGCAACAAAACCCTTTAAACACCCCTGGAGACCATAGGTAAATTAAACACAGGGTCTTCCAGGAGAGATGTCAGAGCGAGAGAGAGAGGAGGATCAGCATGGACCTGCACCTTTGGGTCCAGCAGCTTTACAACATCTTGACATCTTCCAATGAATAGCTAGACTGTCAAAATACCCAAAACAAACCACAGGGAAGCTGGGTTGTGAGAATTGGCCTCTCCCCTTTCATTGTTTTGATATAAAAGCTGAAAGCCTTTTGTCTGAGGCAGTATCTGTTATTTGTTAATCAAACTGGCCCAAAAGCCCATCTCAACCCAAACTTTTCAGAACCTGTGTTTTTACAATCTTTTGAAACTAAAACCAAGTATAACATCACCTTGTGTAAACGGGCAGCACCTTTGTACCTCACCCTAAAATGAAATGAACCCACAAAACCAAAGCTGACTTCAATTTAAAACCCCTTCATTGTAAACTCTTCATACTTTATAACAGCCACATACCTTACAATGACAACAATCACACAAACATGCACTGGGACATTTTGTTTCAGTCTATTTTACTCCTGCCATGAATGCCTCCATTTCTCATTCAAGTCTCGTCACTGCATCCACAATCATGTTTTGTCATCGTGCCTCGTGCACAATTTTCAAATTGAATAGCTAAAGCAACAGGCTCCATCTGAACAGACTGCATTTCTGCCCTTAAATTTCACCACAAATTTCAATGGGTTGTGATTAGTGTGAAAGATTGTCTCAGATACGTATCTTCCCACAAGAGCACAGCTCTAACACCCACATCACTTGCATCAATAGTCACCTTGAATGGCTTTGCATAATTCGGTGTAGCTAGTACTGCGACAGTAGCTAAC